>NC_085988.1:20765873-21072540 GCF_030014385.1 Trichomycterus rosablanca
TTTTGTTTATATTATATTTTAACATATCTTCTGTTATTTTGTTGTTCCGTTCTTGGTAGACAACAGAAATGGTTTACCATTGCTTTCTTTGGGACAGTTGATGTAATTGCCACTGTCACCTTTGTAATCATCATTGTCCCAAATTGCTGCTGCCTGATATACTGTAGGTGGTAGGTTTAGTCTGGCACCTCTGTTAAGACTCTGCTGTTATTGAAGACCCTGACAGGAGATAAAACTCTGGCCAACATAGCTCTCTGCTTCGCTGTTGCTCACAACCCTTCTTGCCTCAACAAGGCACTATACTATAAACTTCATTTCCAGAGAAGTTGGGACATTTTGTAAAACGCAATAAAAAGAAGAATCTGTGCTTTGTTAAATTTGTTGAGTCTTTAATATTTAAAGATAACAAACTCGAAAAAGTTGGGACAGAGGCGGAATAAAAGTAAAAGAGTTGATAGAATATTAAAGTTACAGTTTTCTGAAACATCGCCCAATGAGCAGGTGAATCAGTAACAGGTGTTGAAATCATGTCTGTGTAAAAAAGGAGGATCCACTAAAGGCTCAGTCTGTACAAGCAATGATGGGTTATGGCCAACTACTGTGTTCCAAACTTCATGAAAGAATTGAAAGAAACCACTACTGTGCATGACCTTTAAGTCCTCAGGCAACATTGACTGAGAAACACACACTATTGGGATTTGCTCACATCACTAAAGTTCCACAACACGAACATCCATTTGTGTGAAATAACCATCAAATCCAGTCTAAAAGCTTCACATGTATCTGTGTTTAGCTGTATTTACTTCACGTGTGGTGTTTATGCAGCCCGGGTTCTGAATCCACTTCTCGGGAGAGCTTAAAGTTGTTTTAATACAACAAGCCACATTACGCTTTATTTTTCACGTTAAGCATTTTTCGTACTGTCCGGGTCACTTTTATCTCGTCATATCACACAGTTGATCGCTTTGAAAATCTCAATGAATATCAATGGCAAACTGGCTCAAAATTTAATTCGATGAACTTTAAAAGATGAAAGCACCCAAACATCTACTGTGATACGCCTACATATGACATCACGGTTCGCGCTGAAAAACCAAGTATTCTGTGGTGCCAGATTCGATTGCTAGTCCGCTGTCTGGAACCTCTTTTTTTTTTGGTGGAAACACGCAGAACTGGTTCAAAATCAAGTTTGCGAACCGGAACGGAGCCGGACCCACGTCGGTGAAAAAGGGGTACAAGATCTCTGGGCCTGAGCTCATCTCAGATGGACTAAAAGACAATAGAAACATGTTGATACGGCTGTAAGCCTCTAGAAGTCAGTAAACAGGATTTTATTTTGTGTCTATGACTTTCAGAAGACTACAATTCCCAAGGTGCACCTGTGACTGGCTGACCAATCAGGAGGAAACAACTTTTCCTCCTGATATTCTTGTAGTTAGTTGGAGGTTTAAATTGCATTGTAAATAAACACTTAAACCCTACTGCACTCTAAACATTGTATGCTAGGTCCTTTATTTTCTTTAGAGGAGAGTATGGGTCATAATACATGTTCTGTGGTCAGATGAGTTTATGTTTTAGCTTGAAAAAAAAAAAAGAACACTAAGTTCTCTGTGACAAAGACTTCCAAAAATTCCACTTGCAAAACTGCAGCAATTAGTGCCCTCAGATCTCAAACCATTAAAAGTCAGATTAATAGGGAAGGTGATGGAACACAGTGCTAAATACACCTCTGTCCCAACTTTTTTTGGTGTCTGTTGCAGGCAAATGTGTTTATATTTACAAAATACTATGCAACTGAATACAAAAAATAAATTGTTCTACTTTTCCAACTATTTGGCAATTTGGTTCTTATTGTACTAAATCTTCGATTTTAGTAACAGTTCTAAAGTCTTCCCAAATCCTAAAGCACAGATCATAGATTTTAACCATGATGCTTGTCCACAAAGGCCAAAAATGACCCAATAACGTAGCTTGATTGTAATGGTTAAATTTCTATATTTGGTATACTGACCCCAAATTAGTATAATTAACTTCCCTTGGCTGTCAGACACATATATACCAACCAGGCATAACATTATGACCATTGACAGGTGAAGTGAATAACACTGATTATCTCTTCATCACGGCACCTGTTAGTGGGTGGGATATATTAGGCAGCAAGTGAACATTGTATCCCCAAAGTTGATGTGTTAGAAGCAGGAAAAATGGGCAAATGTAAGGATTTGAGCAAGTTTGACAAGGGCCAATTTGTGATGGCTAGACAACTGGGTCAGAGCATCTCCAAAACTCTCCTCCAAAAGGAGTTAAAGGATCTGCTGAGGAAAAAGGGGAAACAACACAATATTAGGAAGGTGTACGTTGATGTTGACATGAAAAGGGTATTCATCTAGCTCTCTATACATATACAGGGTGGGCCATTTATATGGATACACCTAAATAAAATGGGAATGGTTGGTGATATTAACTTCCTGTTTGTGGCACATTAGTATATGGGAGGGGGAAAACTTTTCAAGATGGGTGGTGACCATGGCGGCCTTTTTGAAGTCGGCCATTTTGGATCCAACTTTAATTTTTTCAATGGGAAGAGGGTCATGTGACACATCAAACTTATTGAGAATTTCACAAGAAAAACAATGGTGTGCTTTGTTTTAACGTAACTTTATTCTTTCATGAGTTATTTACAAGCTTCTCTTTGTTTACAGCCATTGACATGTCGCAGAGGTTAACGCATGAGGAGCGGATAGAAATTGTGTTGATGTCTGGTGAACGCAGTACC
The DNA here is from genome assembly GCF_030014385.1 of Trichomycterus rosablanca. Lineage (NCBI taxonomy): Eukaryota > Metazoa > Chordata > Actinopteri > Siluriformes > Trichomycteridae > Trichomycterus > Trichomycterus rosablanca. Next base: position 20,768,650 of record NC_085988.1, read on the forward strand.
CGGGTCATTGCAGCAGATTTCAATGCAAGACACCCTACGAGACCACCCATCTCCCATGCTACAGTTAGCAAACTGCTTGCCAAGTTTCGTGAAACTGGTTCAGTGTTGGATTTGCCAAAATGTGGACGCATGAAAACTGTCACTAATGAAGAAACATCAGTGGCTGTCCTAGCTTCATTCAGCAAGAGCCCACAGCGTAGCACTCGCCGCATGTCACTGGAGAGTGGCATCAGTCGAACATGGTGCACCACCACATTATGGGTGTCAGGTCCGAGCATTCCTAGATTAACAGTTTCCTGGAAAGTGGATTGGTCGTCGTGAGCCAGTTAAATGGCCCCCAAGGTCTCCCGATCTGACCCCCTTAGACTTTTATCTTTGAGGTCATCTGAAGGCAATTGTCTATGCTGTGAAGATACGAGATGTGCAGCACCTGAAACTACGGATACTGGAAGCCTGTGCTAGCATTTCTTCTGCGGTGTTGCTATCAGTGTTTGAAGAGTGGGAGAAGAGGGTTGCATTGACAATCCAACACAATGGGCAGCACTTTGAACACATTTTATAAGTGGTCAGAAACTTGTAAATAACTCATGAAAGAATAAAGTTACGTTAAAACCAAGCACACCATTGTTTTTCTTGTGAAATTCTCAATAAGTTTGATGTGTCACATGACCCTCTTCCCATTGAAAAAACTAAAGTTGGATCCAAAATGGCCGACTTCAAAAAGGCCGCCATGGTCACCACCCATCTTGAAAAGTTTTCCCCCTCCCATATACTAATGTGCCACAAACAGGAAGTAAATATCACCAACCATTCCCATTTTATTTAGGTGTATCCATATAAATGGCCCACCCTGTACATACAGGCTCTCTGCTGATGTCTTCTAGGGCATAGTGTGCTTGGTTGTTTTCTTTTTTCTCTTTCTACCTTTGTTTTATACAACCAATAAATACAGAGGCTTCTTTCATTTAATCATGTCCTGCAGGGATCTTCTTATGAACAACAGCTAGTAACTACTATCTTAAAGGTGAATCCCAGAAACTGCTATATCCATGGAAATGCATGCCTTTTGTCCTTAAATACTTCTTTCCTCTTTAAAAAAAAAAAAAAAAAAAAAAAAAATATATATATATATATATATACAGTATTTTTTTTTTTTTTTGAGCACCCGAGTCTCATAAACAAAACAAACTAACTGCAGAATGTCCGAACGCACACGTATAAACCGGGTGCTGCATTCTGATTGGCTGAGCTGAATGTCACTCACATATCGCTGCTACAATATTGTAATATAATAATAACGACTGATTGAGTTCATGTCATGGTCATGGACTATTTCATGAACAGGGCACTAATTCAGGGCAGCACACACTCATATATTCACTCACTCATACCATTAATTAAAATTTTGTTGTTTACTCTTAGCATTTTTCTTACTTGAGAGTGTAAGGGGGTGGGGGAGGGTCCTTGTTGCTCAAATGTGTAATTCGACCAATTACACTCTCAAGTAAGAAAAAATGTCAAGAGTAAACATCAGAATTTTAATTTTAACCAACTATGTTGTTAGGGTCAGGATTGTGGCAGTACACACTGCCACACCGGCAGCATGGCTGGCCTACTCTCTGAAAAAGGAGCTAATTCTGGGCAACACACACTCATATATTCACTCACTCACACCATAGGGCAGCACGCAAATTACTTTCTGAATGCTCTGAAGAAAATACAAGACAACAGCTTTGGATGGGGATTGAACAGGGGTCCTCAGGACCAACGATACTGTGTGACAAGTCAAAGTTAATCTAAATAAAAATCCATCATCCATAAACTGAAGAAAATCCTCTAATATATTACAAAGCAAGGCAAAATGGTCTACTGGTCAGTGAAAGCGTGCTTCAAACCCCAGCAACGACAACGAGAGCCAAAGTTAAACACAAATCCCTGTGGAATTTCCTGGTTTCCTCAGTCTGAAATGGTTTTGCATGAATGGTGTGTATGTCAGTCCAGAGCATAATCCCCCTGCTACCGCTATGTGTGTTCCATCAGGTTTTATGTACATGAACTACATTCTTCACTTTACTTCACAACCAAAGCTGATATTAACGGCTGCCTTTTGCCGACTGCAGGACTGGCCCTCGTCTCCACAGCTCAGCTCTTGTGTGGTGAAACCGCTGGCTGGAAGCTGCTTTACAGCTCTGCGCCCAAAAGATAGTGGCTGAATCCAAGCCATCCTGTGTGCTGGGCATAGACACATGCCAAGTGTGGATTTAAGTGAGTAGATAATGGCAGTGGAAGGGGAGAAGAGAGCTTTTGCTGGACAGAAATCAGAATTTACTGCCCTGTGTCGATGCGAAAATGATTAGAAAGCACCAATGTGGGAGAGAGAAAAAGGGGAGAGATCAGTCGTAGAAGCCTATACTGTTAAAGTAAGCACATTTTGCAACCAGAAAAAGGATTATTTTTCCAATTTCCAAATTCCTCTGTGTGATATTAGGTAATTCAGAACTGTTGTGCCAGTAAGAGATATTAAATTGTTTGGAAAACTGGGTGGTTACAAAAATAGTCATTTATCAGAAGCGTAAAAGGTGCTCATAAAGTAGTTGCCAGTAAAAATTTACAAAAAATACCATAAAGATTTTTGTTTGCAGATTCTGGCCCACAGCTGTGTCTCAAATGATGCTTTCTGCAGTACACTCATTATTCATAGCTTTAATGATCATTATTAATAAGATTTACAGTGCTGGCTGGTACTGTTGGGTAAAGGTAACGTTTGGTGTTCAAAAGTTCAAATTGCTGAAGAAGTTAATGCTGGTTCTGATAGAAAGGTGTCAGAATACACAGTGCATCACAGTTTGTTCCGTATGGGGCTGCATAGCCGCAGACCAGTCAGGGTTCCCATACTGACCCGAAACTGGACCACGGAGCAATGGAAGAAGGTGGCCTGGTCTGATGAATCACGTTTTCTTTTACATCACGTGGATGGCCGGGTGCGTGGCTTACCTGGGGAACACATGGCACCAGGATGCACTATGGGAAGAATGTAAGCCGGCGGAGGCGGTGTGATGCTTTGGGCAATGTTCTGCTGGGAAACCTTGGGTCCTGCCATCCATGTGGATGTTACTTTGACACGTACCACCTACCTAAGCATTGTTGCAGACCATGTACACCCTTTTATGGAAACAGTATTCCCTGATGGCTGTTGCCTCTTTCAGCAGGATAATGCGCCCTGCCACAAAGCAAAAATGCTTCAGGAATGGTTTGAGGTGCACAACAATGAGTTTGAGGTGTTGACTTGTTAGTTAGGAGTTAACGAATCTGCTGCTAACATATTGGTGCCAGATACCACAGCACACCTTCAGGGGTCTAGTGTGGTCCATGCCTCGACAAGTCAGTGCTGTTTTGGCAGCAAAAGGGGAACCAACACAATATTAGGAGGGTGGTCATAATGTTATGTCTTATCGGCTTATACAGATAAATATTTGTATATTTTATTGTCTTAGATTGCATTTTTTAATTTACACAGCAAAAGAAAAAGGCCACAACATTTTAAATATAAACTAACCAATAATTACTGAGATAATTAAAAAATTTAAATTGTAAATTCTAACACCTCTATTTAAGTGCTGGAAGAGCATCCATCTCATGCAAACATTACATTACCAACTCATTAAAAGTGTCTGAACAATCTGTTAATCAACATACCAGACAAGCATAACAAGCTCATTTCTTTGCCAGATCTATTAATATAATTAAAAATGTCTGCAAAGAAGTAAAAGGGGAGCTGAAAAACATTCAAAACACGTCAGAGATCTAATTATACAAAGCCAAGAAACCTAATAAGGTACAAGACTAGCTCCAGGGCACTGAACACAGTATGCTTGGTTTTTTTAATGAACCAGAAAAAAATATAAACTACAGTTACACTGATTGATCAGGGCACTCCTATAAACTTAGTCAGCAAATTGGATCTTCATTTATTTATGCATTTTCTTCCCTTTTTCTCCCAAATTAGTGTAGCCAATTAGTCTTCCTCCGCTGGGAACCCCGATCACATCTGAGGAAGGTGTATTTGCCTGACACATGCTCTGTTTGACGCAGTCCACTGACCCGCTCTTATTATCCTGCACTTCGATGGATTTGCGCGTGAGGAGAGTCATGCACTGATCTCTGCGTTTTTTCAGCAGACTAGTAGTCAGTTTTGTCTACTGGACAGGGATCTTCAAAAAGTTTCCACACATATATTTTGGTTGGAAACGGTGATGGTGGGAGGAGTAGTATTTGGTCGTGTCTGAGAGACTGAGAGAGAGCTTATAGTCTGGATTTAGCGCCATCTGATTTCCACCTTTTTGGACGCTCAAAGAAGCTTTAAGGGGAAGAAGATTTTCATGTGATGATGATGTGAAAGCAGCAGTGCATCAGTAGCTACGCGCTCAACCAAAAATATTTTTTGCTGATGGCATTAAAAAGTTGATACAACGCTGGAAGACTGCATCAAAAGCTGACTATGTAGAAAAGTGATGTTATTAGTTTTCATTTGATGTCATTTCAGTAAAAAAAATAAAAAGTGCGGAAGCATTTTGAAGAACGCTCGTATTTACTGTGACACCAAATGTGACATTTAAATTGAGTTTTAAAAGTCAGTGGCATTGACTAAAGGCAACGTCAGTTATTAACCATATTCCAGTTGTTACACTCAAGGACCTTTATAAGAATTGCAGGGGAAAAGCCTTACTTTTAAATTCCTTGCAAAGATTTTGCAAAAATAAAACATTCCTCATCAAAGTATTAGTTTATGGTGTGTTTAGACCCAAGTCCAACTTTTTGGCTTAAATTTTTTAGCAGTATGTGTGGTGTAATCAGGCACATCAGGCCGGTAATATTGTCCCCTCAAGGGCGATATGTGGTGTATGGAATTGCATCTGAGAATGGTTTAGATAATAGTAAGGCACCTAATTTCCTCTGCCAGAGAGTTTAAAGTAAGAATTACAGTTCCTAATACAACCCCAAATCAGAAAAAGTTGGGACAACATGGAAAATGCAAATAATAAAACAGAGTTTCTTACATTTACTTTGACTTTTATTTGATTGCAGATAGGATGAACCTGAGATATTTCATGTTTTATCTGCTCAACTTCATTTCATTTATTAATAAACATCCATTCCTGCATTTCAGGCCTGCAACACATTTCAAGTAAAGCATTTACCACTTTGTAATGTTGCTATTCCTTTTCACCACACTTAAAAGACGTTTTGGCACTGAGGAGACCAAGTGATTTAGTGTTTCAGCTTTTATTTTGTCTCATTCTTCCTGCAAAAACGTCTTAAGATGTGCAACAGTACGGGGTCGTTATTGTTCATTTTTTGTTTCAAAATTCTCCACACATTCTATATTGAGGACAGGTCAGGACTGCAGGCAGGCCAGTCCAGTACCCGTACCCTCTTCTTCCGCAGCCATGCCTTTGTAATGTGTGCAGCATGTGGTTTTGCATTGTCTTGTTGAAAAATGCTGGACGTCCCTGGAAAAAATGACGTCTTGAAGGCAGCATATGTTGCTCTAATATCTCAATGTATTTTTCTGCATTAATGCTGCCATCACAGAAGTGTAAATGACCTTTACCAAGGGCACTGACACAGCCCCATACCATGACAAACCATGGCTTTTGGACTTGTTGCTGATAACAGTCTGGATGGTCCTTTTAATCTTTGGTCCGGTCTAAAAAAGACCTGGAATGCTGATTCATCTGAGCACAATACACATTTCCACTGTGTGATGGTGCATCCTAGATGCCTGAGAGCCCAGAGCAGTCAACGCCGCTTCTGGACATGGTTAACATAAGGCTTCTTTTTTGCACAGCAAAGTTTTAAGTGGCATTTGTGCATGTAACTCTGTATTGTAGTGCTTGACAGAGATTTGCCAAAGTAATCCCTCACCCATGTGGTTATATCAGCTATTGTTGAGTGGCGGTTCTTGATGCAGCGCCATCTGAGGGATTGAAGATCACGGGCATTCAGCTTAAGCTTGCGCCCTTGGCCTTTACGCACTAAAATTTCTTCAGATTCCTTGAATTGTTTAATGATATTACACACTGTAGAGGGAGAAATATGCAAATCCCTTCCAATCTTTTTTTGAGGTACATTGTTTTTAAACATTTCAATCATTTTTTCACGCATTTGTTGACAAACTGGAGATCCTCTGATCATCTTTGCTAATCAAAGACTCAGCCTTTCCTGGATGCTACTTTTGTACCAAACCATGATTACAATCACCTGTTGACGTCACCTGTTTGGAATCACATCATTATTTAGTTTAATTACCTCATTACTAGCCCTAAATTGCCCCTGTCCCAACTTTTTTTTAAATGTGTTGCAGGCCTGAAATGCAAGAATGGAGGTATATTAACAAATATTAAGGAAATATCTATAGTGTAAGCAACACTAGATATTTTATTTGCATTTTCCATACTGTCCCAACTTTTTATGATTTTGTTGTTGTAAAAGGGTGCTGCAGTGCAACATGGATCTGGAGACTTGAATTTTGCCTCCATAATGAGGCTACCACTTTTATAAATTAGTAAAAGCATACCACTGTTAATCATTTATGTCATGTACAATGTATCATAAATATTGTCCTGTTCATTAGTACTTTCCAAAAAGCCCTTTAAAAATTAATTATGCTTTACCAACTCTACTAACTTTTTAAACTTCCATTTTCATTAGAAATTCAAAGTAGTAGAGGGGATTGCTAATGATTTAGCTGAAGGGTAGAGAGGAGAACAGTGGCTGGAGCACAGGAGTCCTGCAGTGAGCCTGGTCCCTCTGGCTGTTGTACATCAGCATCATGTTCTCATTAAAAATAGAAGAATCATTTTCGGAACAAATCTTTTAGACTGAATATGAAACTTTTTTTTTTATTAATGTTAACCCATTTTTACCCAAATGAAGTTACCACAGTTCATATCAATATAAATAGACAAGCCAAAACATTAGGACCACTTTCTGAAAATGGGTACGGCAGTGGATATTTTGTAACCATTGCACATGTGACAAATAGGGATATAGTACAGTTTGTATCAAATGCTTTAACACAGTTCCAGAATCCATTGTTCAATTTCTCAAACCTCTAATCACAAACTGGTGAGTTAATATTTGTCAAAATGTCTTAAATCTCTTGCAGAGATGTAACACAGCACTCAAAACCATGTTCTCTCCTCTCAAAACTGATTCCTTCCATCAAAACAGTATACACAGCTATTATACACTGATCTCTTACACAGCATCAAATAAACACTGATGTGAAAAAATTGAAACACTAACATCAAAATTGGTCATAGATATTTTGGCAGTCTTATAATTACTAGTACAGTCCTTTACATGTGAGCTGCCACTGCTCATTTCCAACGAACTTATAAAAAGTCTTAACGATTATTAATACAATAAAATAGGTAGGTATGGCAGAGGTAGGGCAGTTGTAGCCTAGTGGTTAGTGTACTGAACTAGTAATCAGAAGGTTGTCGGTTCAAGCCCCACCTCTGCCAGGTTGCCACTGTTGCCACCTTAACCCTGAATTGCTTAGATTGTATCCTGTCACAACTGTAAGTCGCTTTGGATAAAAGCGTCTGCTAAATGCCGAAAATGTAAATGTAAAATTACACACAGCATTTGTGGTTAAAAGGGTTAATTAGCCAATAAACACCATGGGCTGAATTACAGGGGAGGGGGAGGGGGGTCTGACCCTCCTAATTAAAACTTGGACCCATAAAAAGAGGTAAAAACCTTAGTTCTGGGGGGTCATCTGCTAAACTGTAACTGCAGGCAAAACTAGCTGATCTTAGCATTCATCAGTATGCAGTTGACATGTTGTAATTCGGCAATTCAGAAAGCAAAAAAATGCATAAAACAAGTTACATAGCTACTGACATTAACATACAGTGCATTCTCTGGCTTGCGCAACTGCAACTTTAATAAAGACGCAACCAATAATGGGAGCGAAGGCAGGCAGACGAGACGAGAAATGGTGTGGTCCATTTTAGGGGGGCCTAAAATCAGATTCTTTCAGGCATGAACATGGGACACATATACCTGTGTGTATATATATTTACCTCTCTCTATATATATATATATATATATATATATATATATATATATATATATGACCCTGTCGCCGGTTCACCACTGTTCCTTCCTTGGACCACTTTTGATAGATACTGACCACTGCAGAGCGGGAACACCCCACAAGAGCTGCAGTTTTGGAGATGCTCTGACCCAGTCGTCTAGTCATCACAATTTGTCCCTTGTCGAACTCACTCAAATCCTTACGCTTGATCATTTTTCCTGCTTCTAACACATCAACTTTGAGGATAAAATGTTCACTTGCTGCCTAATATATCCCACCCACTAACAGGTGCTGTGATGAAGAGATGATCATTGTTATTCACTTCACCTGTCAGTGCTCATAATGTTATGCCTAGTTGGTGTATTTGATAAAAACTTGCTGTCCTGCCAGGCAGCGTGTTTTTCAGTAATACATGTACATTGCTCCTAAGCACCAGTGATGCAGTGGTTTTTAAATAATACATCTGTAGCCAGACCGCAAAACTGATGTACACCAGTACTTTCCAACTAAAATGGCAGAACTTTCTTTATAAAGAGAATTAGATTAAATTACTCCAACTCATTAACTGAGACTTATTTAAAAGTCTGCTGGCTGAAGTAGAACGTTGGCTCAGCCAAGTACTAAACAGTAATCTTAAAAAAGGTTGGGTTTTGACATGCATTTATTCTACAATCTGGAAGTAATTTCTTATAAATTAAATGAATAATAATGTTAAACATTATTTAAACATCCTATTGTTGTTGTTATTATTATTATTATTTTCTTTAATCAAATTATTTTCATCACTCTGAATATCTAATTCCTTTAATAAACACCTAGAAGCACCACACTAAGGGAACATTCTTTGTCACGTATATGTTGTATCACATGACCAGTATCAGAGCTGTGTATATTTTACCTTTAATTTGGAAGAACTGACTCACTCATGCTGTGGAAAGTAGTTACAGCTACTTGGATTTATCAGATGAGCTGGAATAACATTTGTCTGTTGAATGTTACCAATAATTTACTTTACTAAATGTGGCAGCTTTACGATACAATTATTCTGGTTCCAGAGTACAAATGTCCAGGACAAGATGTCCCTGTATCACACAGCAATATATACACTCACCCTCGGGAAAGCAAAAACTTAAAGTAGCCATGGTTACCGTTTTAAGACACCAACAGACCCAGCTGTTCAGACAGTTAAAAAAAAGTGTGTTGATGAGTTTTACCCAGACTTTCAGGTAGGTGGTGACTAAGTGGTCTAATTTTGACTTTCTGTGAATTGTACTGGTAGGAGCGTATCAGGTGCAGCATTGTTGTTGGTATTTCTAAACAGTCTAATGTCAAAGCTAAGAACAGAATAGTGCTCCACTACCTAAACATTATCTGCTCAGTAATGTGGGTTTATTTTGATAAACAGAGTCCATGAAGAAGACAAAGTGTACTGAGCAACACATGGGCTCCCATCAGTAATTGTATACACATACAGTTTATGTGTATGGTAGGTGTATCTTACAACCCCAAATTAGAAAAAGTTGAGACAGCATGAAAAATGTAAATAATAATAAAAACACAGAGTTTCTTACATTTACTTTGACTTTTATTTGATTGCAGACAGGATGAACCTGAGATATTTCATGTTTTATCTGCTCAACTTCATTTCATTTATTAATAATCATCCATTCCTGCATTTCAGGCCTGCAACACATTCCAAAAAAAAGTTGGGACAGTAAAGCATTTACCACTTTGTAATGCTGCCATTCCTTTTCACCACAATTAAAAGACATTTTGGCACCGAGGAGACCAAGTGATTTAGTGTTTCAGCTTTTATTTTGTCCCATTCTTCCTGCAAACACGTCTTAAGATGTGCAACAGTACGGGGTTGTTGTTGTCACATTTTTCGTTTCAAAATCCTTCACACATTCTCTATTGGGGACAGGTCAGGATGAGGTCTTGAAGGCAGCATATGTTGCTCTAAGATCTCAATGTACTTTTCTGCATTAATGCTGCCATCACAGAAGTGTAAATGACCTTTGCCAAGGTCACTGACACAGCCCCATACCATGACAGACCCTGGCTTTTGGATTTGTTGCTGATAACAGTCTGGACGGTCCTTTTCATCCATTTTTTTCCAAATAAGACCTGGAATGCTGATTCATCTGAGCACAATACACGTTTTCACTGTGTGATGGTCCATCCTAGATGCCTCCAAGCCCAGAGAAGTCGACGCCGCTTCTGGACATGGTTAACATAAGGCTTCTTTTTTGCACAGTAAAGTTTTAAGTGGCATTTGTGCATGTAACTCTGTATTGTAGTGCTTGACAAAGGTTTGCCAAAGTAATCCCTCACCATGTGGTTATATCAGCTATTGTTGAGTGGCGGCTCTTGATGCAGTGCCGTCTTAGGGATCAAAGATCACGGGCATTCAGCTTAAGCTTGCACCCTTGGCCTTTACGCACTGAAATTCCCCCTGATTCCTTGAATTGTTTAATGATATTATGCACTGTACAGGGAGAAATATGAAAATCCCTTTTGATCTTTCTTTCAGCTAAATTGTTTCTAAACATTTCAATCATTTTCTCACATATTTGTTGACAAACTGGAGATCCTCTGATCATCTTTGCTCATCAAAGACTCAGCCTTTCCTGGATGCTGCTTTTGTACCAAACCATGATTACAATAACCTGTTGACATCACCTGTTTGGAATCACATCATTATTTAATTTTTTCACTTCATTACAAATGAAATGAAGTTGAGCAGACAAAACATGACATATATTGGGTTCAAACTGTCTGCAATCAAAAAAGGTCAAAGTAAATGTAAGGAACACTGCATTTTTATTTTATTTGCATTTTCCGTACTGTCCCAACTTTTTCTGATTTGGGGTTGTATAAAACAATCAATGAATATAGATACCAGACAGGTGTACCTTCTAAAGTGATCTGTGATTGTGGATGGTTTTTGTTTAGGATTAGGGTTACATAATTTAAATCATAAAGGCCAAACATTATGGTCTAAATAATGTGGTCACCTGACCATGAGCTTAATGGGCATTCTACTCCAAAACAATGTGCATTAAATGACCCCCCCCCCCCTTCACTTTTTTGGACAGGCTTTCCACAAGAATTTGGAGTATTTGCCCAGCTCTCAATTGCTATTCCAATTCATCCCAAACTTGTTCAAATGGGGTTAAGAATAGCAAGCCACTCTGTGCAAGCCACTGGACTTTTCTTTTAATGGAAAAATTAATCAAACATGTTTTTATAAACACACTGTACAAAGCAGTAAAAAGACCCTTCTAAGACTGCTGCCATAAAGCCATATTTTATTTTATATAACTGATTTAGACATATATTAGCAGTGAGTTTGGCTAAAACATTTATTAATTAACATTAATTAGCTTTAATAATTATGTGAAATATTTAATCAAATATGTTCCCATTCAGTTGACACATTGGCTGCTTATATATGGTCTGTTTAGTATTTCCCAGTCCTTTAAACAATCAGCCTTTTTTGCAGAAGTGGGGCAAAACTTTATCTATATTAAAATCTGCTGGAATTCAGGTAGGGAAAATTATTTCTATATCAGTCCTAATACCTTCAGGAGTTAGTCAGATAATCAGGCCCGTAGCCCTGCAGAAGTGGGAACGGCTGAAGCTAATGATCCGTAAACACAGTAGAACAAACGGAGCACAGTGTAAAACCTAATTTGGGCTCCTAAATCATCAGCGCTTGCTCTGACAGCCTCGTCGACTGTTAGCCAACAAGCTCGAAAAGCGCGAGTGTACTGCCAGAGCTGAAAGCATTCGACGCATCTGGCCAAGCCCAACATGGGCACTTAGCCAGGCCCGTTTGGAGCCCTGGCATGCAGCGGCACCCAGAGCAGCCTGGGTATGCAGGAGTCGGGACCAGTGGGCACACTTAGCAAAATCACAGGTACGTCACAAGCAGGCCCTGATGACTACAAATTCAGGGGTAGTTCCACACAAGCGAGAACGGTAGTGGCCACAACTATTGTTGCAATATTAGTTGCAGGAAATTCACTTTTAGTTGTTATAACTCCTATAGATTCCTTATTCTACACTCAAATGCAAATGTGTTTACTGCATTTGAAAGATTTGAAGCACTTCTAGGGACAGTGGTAGCCTACTGGGTAGAGCTTTGGGCTATCAACTGAAAGGTTGAGAGTTTGAATCCCAGCTCTGCCATGCAACCACTGTTGGGCCCTTGAGCAAGGCCCTTAACCCTCTCTGCTCCAGGGGTGCCGTACAATGGCTGACCCTGCACTCTGACTCCAGCTTCCAAACAAGCTGGGATATGTGTAGAAGGAATTTTGTTGTACTGTATGCCTGTATATGTATAAATGAGAAATAAAGGCATTATTATTATTTTACACATGATATCCGTTGCTGTGTACACACTTTTTACATTGACTGAATCTAATGATGATCAGTTGACCAGTTTGCAGGTATACTTGTTGTCACACATGATCTTTCTTACTATTTAACTAGCAGGTAAAAAACAATGTAGATATTCCAAAACATATTGTTATTTTAATTAAAACCCATAGAAATACTGTCCCAACTTTTTCTGATTTTGGGTACACCGATCAATTATAACATTAAAACCACCTCCATGTTTCTACACTCACTGTCCATTTTGTCAGCTCCACTTACCATATAGAAGCACTTTGTAGTTCTACAATTACTGACTGTAGTCCATCTGTTTCTCTGCATGCTTTGTTAGCCCCCTTTCACCCTGTTCTTCAATGGTCAGGACCCCCACAGAGCAGGTATTATTTAGGTGGTGGATGATTCGCAGGACTGCAGTGACAATGACATGGTGGTGGTGTGTTAGTGTGTGTTGTGCTGGTATGAGTGGATAAGACACAGCAATGCTGATTAAGTTTTTAAACACCTCACTGTCACTGCTGGACTGAGAATAGTCCATCAACCAAAAATATCCAGCCAACAGCGCACCGTGGGCAGCATCCTGTGACCACTGATGAAGGTCTAGAAGATGACCAACTCAAACAGCAGCAATGGATGAGCGATCGTCTCTGACTTTACAACTACAAGGTGAACCAACTAGGTAGGAGTGTCTAATAGAGTGGACAGTGAGTGGACACTGTATTTAAAAACTCCAGCAGCACTGCTGTGTCTTATTTACTCATACCAACACAACACACACTAACACACCACCACCATGGCATTGTCACTGCAGTTCTAAGAATGATACACCACCTAAATAATACCTGCTCTGTAGTGGTCCTGTGGGGGTCCTGACCATTGAAGAACAGGGTGAAAGCAGGCTAAAAAAGTATGTAGAGAAACAGATGGACTACAGTCAGTAATTGTAGAACTACAATTACTACAAAAGTGATTCTATATGGTAAGTGGAGCTGTTAAAATGGACAGTGAGTGTAGAAACAAGGAGGTGGTTTTAATGTTATGGCTGATCAGTGTATATATACACAAACTTGTAAAGTGTGTAGTGCTGCTGCCACACAGCTCCAAGAACAACAATTTGATATTTGCTTCCAAGTTTAATACATTTGGATCGAATTTTACTTTGACACGTCATTGTCCCATGTAAACAGTGTGTATTACATTGTGGCAGCTGCTTAAGTAGTTTTTGGCCAGCAGAGGGGGCACAGAGGTGCAGATGATTGATCTCTTGATTGACCTGCACCTTGTAAGTGTTGTTTCGCTTCTGGTGAAAGTTTTTCTATATATCATGGCTTGTCTCATTCACACTTGCCAGCTCCTTTGTTGACACATCTGCTTTTCTCTGAAGCCAGTTTTCTCTGAGTAGACTCCGCTTGTAAATCCATGTTGTGCATGGGGTGCACGCCATTCTCAGTTCTGCACTATCCCTGTGCTATCCACATTCTCTCCTTGGGCTGTGGATGTACTGTATTTGTTATTTTATTTCTTTCATTACTGTTTTTTTGGCCACCCTATTTATTTGTCTATAGCTGCTTTCTATTGGTGGCTTTTTAGCCACAGTAGCATTGTGTCTTGGTTAAAGCTTTTCCATTTGGGTTCTATTTCCATTCCTGCAGACGTGTGTGGAGATTCCCTTCATGCTTCAGTAGCGAGGCACGTTCAGCCTGTGACTGTTTGTTACACTGAAAGATGTCTGGGGAATTCAAATACTGAGGTTACAAATAAAGAGCTATCAGTCACTTGACAGTGTTTGTGATCACAGTTAGGCTTTTGGATCCAGAACGAATCAGTGCTGCTGTGTTAAATGACCGACACTGTCATCGCCAAGCTAATCTTAGTGTGACATAAAACAGATAGCTGGCCAGCCCTTCCCTAGTGTGTGAGTGTATGCAGGCATTTGTGTGTTTGTGTGTGTTGTCCCTCTTATTTTAGCTGAGACTTCAGCAAAACACACTGAACTTCCAAGGGTGATAATACATAGTGTTTATTTTAAGATTCTACTTTATCCATCTGGCCATTTATCCTTAATTTTTACCAACTGCTTTAATCTGGTCAGGAGGGAGGTGCGTCAAGAGGGGAAGCCACAGGAGGTCTTTACTGAAAAGGGTGGCATTTTTCAGTTTTGAAATGGACTGGATGAGAAAAATGTGGTAGGAAAAGATAACAGGGTTGACTCCAGCCTTGAGAGGATTGTCAAGAAATTTCGATTCAAGAACTTGGAAGAGCTTCTCAATGAGTGGACCATGCACAGACATATCCAGAAAAGGGGCTACAACTGCCACATTCCTAATATTATTTGGGTGTGTTAGTGTGTGTTGTGCTGGTATGAGTGAATTAGACACACCAATGCTGATAAAGTTTTTAAACACCTCACTGTCACTGCTGGACTGAGAATAGTCCACCAAACAAAAATATCCCGCCAACAGCGCCCCGTTGGCATCGTCCTGTGACCGCTGATGAAGGTCTAGAAGATGACCAACTTAAACAGCAGCAATAGATGAGCAATCGTCTCTAACTTTACGTCTACAAGGTGAAAAAACTAGGTAGGAGTGTCTAATACAGTGGCCAGTGAGTGGACACGGTATTTAAAAACTCCATCAGCATTGCTGTGTCTGATCCACTCATACCAGCACAACACACAGTTGCAGTGTCACTGCAGAGCTGAGAATGATTCATCACTTAAATAATACCTGCTCTGAGGTGGTCCTGTTGGGGTCCTGACCATTGAAAAACAGGGTGAAAGCAGGATAAAAAAGTATGTAGATAAACAGATGGACTACAGTCAGTAATTGTAGAACTACAAAGTGCTCCTATATGGTAAGTGGAGCTGATAAAATGGACAGTGAGTGTAGAAACAAGGAGGTGGTTTTAATGTTATGGCTGATCGGTGTACTGTATATATATATAATGCAACTCTGGACAGAAATAAATGTTGTGACATTGCAGAAGCTTGTGGAAATGATGCCACAGCGAATGCATGCCGTAATCAAAGCTAAAGGCGGTCCTGGCAGTGTGTATATATTTATGCATTTTCTCCCCACTTTCCTCCAGATTTAACACACTCAATTTGTTGTCTGCTGCTGAGGGATATCCGATTACATCCGAGGAGAGCACGTCACTGTACACGTGCACAACCCTCCTCTTCTCACCCCTGCATTCTGCACAGGCATCTCTTCCGCCAATCAGGGTCCTTACACAGCGTATGAAGACCCACCCACCCACACATAGTCCGGCCCCCACCCTGCAGATACGGTGGCCAATTAGTATCTGCTGCAGGCACTGCCAATTATGCCCACCAGATGGCGCCCAGCCGACCGGTGGTGTTCAGAATCTCGGTGCTGGTGTGCTAGCGGAATATCTTGCTGCGCCACCTGGGCACCCGCATTCCTAATATTAAGCCACCCCTGAACCAGAGACAATGAGAAAATATGCTCAGTGGCCCAAAGTCCTCGTTTTAAATATAAGTAAATGTTGCATTTTATTTATAAATCAGGATCTGCTAGTCTGGAGGAAGAGTGGAGAGTCACATAATTCAAGGTGTCTGAAGTCCAGTGTGGGTTTTCCAATGTCTGTGATGGTTTGTAGTCCTATGTCACCTACTGGTGTTGATCCACCATAGCCATCTAACAGGAGATTTTAGAGCACTTTATGATTCCATAAATGACTGTCTACTGACAAGCTTTATTGAGATGCCGATTTCCTTTTCCGGCAACATGGTACCAAAACTACTGGTTTGCTAAATGGTTTTGCATAATACTACTGTGCATAATTGGCCAACCAACTCTCTAGACCTGAACCCTATAGAGAATCTACGATCCAGCAATACAGACGAGCGGAGGCCACTATCAACAATCTCTCAGCAGTGCCACAGGCTGACTGCCCCCATGCCATGCCACAGTGAGGCAGTAATTCATGATAAAAAAGCCTCAACCAAGTATTGTGTAAACATACACCGATCAGCCATAACATTAAAACCACCTCCTTGTTTCTACACTCACTGTCCATTTCATCAGCTCCACTTACCATATAGGAGCACTACAATTACTGACTGTAGTCCATCTGTTTCTCTGCATGCTTTGTTAGCCCCCTTTCGTACTGTTCTTCAATGGTCAGGACTCTCACAGGACCACTACAGAGTAGGTATTATTTAGGTGGTGGATCATTCTCAGCACTGCATTGACACTGACATGGTGGTGGTGTGTTAGTGTGTGTTGTGCTGGTATGAGTGGATAAGACACAGCAGTGCTGATGGAGTTTTTAAACACATCACTGTCACTGCTGGACTGAGAATAGTCCACCAACCAAAATTAACCAGCCAACAGCGCCCCGTGGGCAGCGTCCTGTGACTACTGATGAAGGTCTAGAACAGTGGTGTCCAAACTTTTTTCTAGGAGGGCCAGATTTGATAATGTGAAAATGCCTGAGGGCCAACAGTCCCTGATGATATTATTTTAAACAATAAAATATGCATATAATACGCTGTTATTTAATCATTTTATTTTCACACAGCGAATAACAACCAAATGTAAACATTCAGGTGCCAAACATGGTTTGGGTTTAAACTATAACAATGCATGGCTACCTTTAGAGTATTTCCTGGCATACATAACCATAAGACAAAAGAGAAAAAAAGACGTTCATATTGAACAATCCTTGACACTGTGCTTAAGTTATCTGGCTAACTCAGAAATTATGCTTTTCGAAATATTTTGATCTAATCAATAAAGCATCAAAACACAGACACGATTATTTCATAGATCTATTAAGAACATTTTAATACTGTGTTGTGAAGAAACATGACTGTTCTAAATTACCATTTAATACCTGCAAATACCTGAACCAGTCAAGTTACCAGACATTATCTTTACTTTGTAAATCAAGTTATTGACTAGCTATAAAAATTCAATTGTGGTAATTAATACAGTCCATGTAAATGCTTAGTCCATATAAATATCAGATACAAATGTGTTTTTAAAACACTACAAACATCACAAATATAAATCATGTTTACAACCATGTGATTGAATAACCTGAATAAACTGTAGAGATGAAACGAACGAGTTTCGCTTCTTTCTCAAACAGTAACGGAGGGGAAGCAGGAGGAGATATGGAGAGGAGGACAGGTCTAGCAGCCAATGGAAATACTCGTTAAAGAGATTGCATGATTTAATTCATCTTTTAATTGGTCATTTTGATATTAGCTGCTATGGACAGACAGAGATTTATACCCACAATCAACACATGTAAAAAAATGAAAAACGCTAAAAGTGTTTTTAATGACAGCGACGATATATATATATATTTTTTTTCTGTTTGACTGTGCTGGCAGGCCACAAGTAATGCAATTTAAGACAAAAGACGCGGGCCGTATAAAATCCGGCCAGACTTTGGACATGCCTGGTCTAAAAGATGACCAACTCAAACAGCAGCAATAGATGAGCGATTGTCTCTGACTTTACATCTACAAGGTGGACCAACTAGGTAGGAGTGTCTAATAGAGTGGACAGTGACACACAACACACACTAACACACCACCACCATGTCAGTGTCACTGCAGTGCTGAGAATGATCCACCACCTAAATAATACCTGCTCTGTGGTGGTCCTGACCATTGCAGAACAGGGTGAAAGCAGGCTAAAAACTATGTAGAGAAACAGATGGAGTGTAGAAACAAGGAGGTGGTTTTAATGTTATGGCTGATATATATAATGCGTTTTTCTCCCATTTTCTCCCAATTAAGTGTAGTCAGTTTGTCTTCCGCTGCTGGGGATCTGGATTTTTTGCAGTTGAGGAGGGTATATTGCTGCTCACGCCTTCTCCGACCCCTTTACGGAACCCTTTTCCACCCATGCACTCTGCACAGGCTCCTCTATCCGCCAATTAGGGTCCATGCACAGTGTTTGAAGACCCGCCCACATATTCTGGTCATCTCTCCCTGCAGGCACTGTCAATTATGCCCGCTAGATGGTCGCCCAGCTGACCAGTGGCAATGTCGAGTATCGAACCGAGGAGTTCAGAATCTCGACACTGGTACGCTAACGGAATATTCCGCTGTGCCACCTGGGCGCCTTAATAAGGCTTTTAAGATGTCCTGATCTTAACCCTATCAAGTTATGTGGACTATACTAAAAAGTCAAGTACATGACAAAACAAATTTGATTGAACTTTAAATACTGTATGTAGGGAGACTTTTAAGCAAGACCTGAGATAACTCCTTCAGGAAAAAAATCTAGGTCTTATGACAGGGAACCAAGTGACAACAACATCAGCCAGTTCTTTTTAGTGATAAATTATCAACCTGCTGATTTATTAATAACAGTATTTCATATGGAATGTTGCACTGCTGGATGAATAACTTGCGGGGTGCCAAATGCCTGCATACATCTCCTACCTCAGCAAATCTTCCAGTCTCTTATTTATTAAGGGTTGGGTTCCGATGAAGGATTCAGAAACTCTGTGTCTGGCAGGAACCCGAAAGTGAAACATGAAAACTGACCTGGCAGAAGAACCACAAATACCACATCAGGACTTCAAAAGCCATAATTGTCAGTTACATTTTTCAGCCTTGTTTATTTCACAGTCTAAGGTTACAATTAAGGGAATTTGCCTAGTAATAAGTATGTTAAAAATAATAAGACACTTAACTCAAAATACACACATTTTAAGCAAAACTGTGCACTCGCAAATTGAAATTACAGTGTTTGGTCATGTAGCAGGAGCTCTGTTAAACCGTTTGATGAGTGATGGAGCTGTTTTTTATGGATCAAGAGAAAATTAGAAAACAACCTTAAGTGACTGGATTAAAGATACAGTACATTTGATCTGTTCAGAAAATCTGAATCTGATGCTTTTTTGGATTTACATTTGAATTAAGCCCTGTTGGTCAACCGTTCTGTTCTGTATGTTGTGTTATTTTCAGTGTATTAGTGTCAAAAACAACCCCATTATTTAACATATGCCTAACATATATGCAAGTCCACGGGACCATAGAGTGCATTAACAGGTTTCCCAAACATCCTTATGGGAAAAAGTACCTTGAATCTCAACGCCTTTTAAACTTAACGCCAGAACCAACTGACGTTGAGTGTCAAGGTACTACTGTATTAGACTTGTAGACACGGATTTAACATGTTTATATAAACAGTTTTAAAGAGCATCTAATTATTTATTTATTAGAATTTTAACGTCATGTTTTACACACTTTGGTTACATTCATGACAGGAATGGTAGTTACTGGTTACACAAGTTTCATCAGTTCAAGCCTTTAATGTCAACCACAGTCATGGACAATTTTGTATCTCTAATTCACCTCACTTGCATGTCATTGGACTGTAGGAGGAAATCAGAGCTCCTGGAGGAAACCTGCAAACTCCACACAGAAAGGACCCGGATCGTTTCACCAGGAACTTAAACCCTCTTGCTACCCACTGAGCCACTGTGCCATCCCAAAGAGCATCTAATTCTAATTTATTTAAAAAACGTTCATCTGGAACATTTATTTAAATATTATACACTGATCAGCCATATCATTAAAACCACCTCTTTATTCCACACTTACTGTCCATTTTATCAGCTCCACTTACCATATATAAGCACTTTGTAGTTCTACAATTACTGACTGTAGTCCATCTGTTTCATCATGCTTTGTTAGCCCTCTTTCACGCTGTTCTTCAATGGTCAGGACCCCCACAGTTCCACCACAGAGCAGGTATTATTTAGGTGGTGGATCATACTCAGCACTGCAGTGACAATGACATGGTGGTGGTGTGTTAGTGTGTGTTGTGCTGGTATGAGTGGATCAGACACAGCAGTGCTGCTGGAGTTTTTAAATACTGTGTCCACTCACTGTCCACTCTATTAGACACTCCTACCTAGTTGGTCCACCTTGTAGATGTAAAGTCAGAGACGATCGCTCATCTATTGCTGCTGTTTGAGTTGGTCATCTTCTAGACCTTCATCAGTGGTCACAGGACGCTGCCCACGCGGCGCTGTTGACTGGATATCTTTGGTTGGTGGACTATTGTCAGACCAGACCAGCAGTGACAGTGTGGTATTTAAAAACTCCATCAGCACTGCTGTGTCTTATCCACTCATACCAGCACAACACACACTAACACACCACCACCATGTCAGTGTCACTGCAGTGCTCTGAATGATCCACCACCCAAATAATACCTGCTCTGTGGTGGTCCTGGGAGAGTCCTGACCATTGAAGAACAGCATGAAAGGGGGCTAACAAAGCATGCAGAGAAACAGGTGGACTACAGTCAGTAATTGTAGAACTGATAAAATGATAAAATGGACAGTGAGTGTAGAAACAAGGAGGTGGTTTTTGTTATGGCTGATCGGTGTATAATTGCCCTGTGATGGAGTGGTGACCTGTCCGGTGTGTTTCCTGCCTTTCACTCAATGAACCAGACCCACTACGGCCCTGACCAAGATAAAGCAGCAGTAGGGCAGACAATAAATGAATAATAATTAACATACACAATTTCCATTATGCAGATGGCACCGTGGCTTGGTAGGTAGCACTGTCACCTCACAGCAAGAAGATATTGACAGTGGTAAAACAGACTATAAATGAATTTCTTGGTGCAGCTGAGTCATGTGCTCTTACCCTCCTGATTCTCTTTGACTTTATCTCAAACCTGATTACTCATGAAATGCTACTTGCTTGTCCACACCCCATCAGTATTAAAGGATGTGCTTATTCTTGGTTTGTATCTTATCTTTTCAAGAGGAAGTAGTTTGTTTCTATTTTGAAAAACCACACCACTTGTTCACTTTCTATCACTCAGGGTCTTTTTCAGGGCTTGGTCTTTGGCCTACATCTACAACTGCAAATCAGAAAAAGTTGGGACAGTATGGAAAATGCAAATAAAATAAAAATGCAGTGTTTCTTACATTTACTTTGACTTTTATTTGATTGTAGACAGTTTGAACCCAAGATATTTCATGTTTTATCTGCTCAACTTAATTTCATCAGTTAATAAACATCCATTCCTGCATTTCAGGCCTGCAACACATTCCAAAAAAAGTTAGGATGGGGGCAATTTAAGGGCTAGTAATGAGGTGAAAAATAATGATGTGATTACAAACAGATGATGTTAACAGGTGATTGTAATCATGGTTTGGTACAAAAGCACCATCCAGGAAAGGTTGAGTCTTTAATGAGTAAAGATGATCAGAGGATCTCCAGTTTGTCAACAAATGTGTGAGAAAATGATTGAAATGTTTAAAAACAATAAACCTCAAAGAAAGATTGAAAGGGATTTGCATATTTCTCCCTCTACAGTGCATAATATCATTAAACGATTCAAGGAATTGAGAGAAATTTCAGTGCGTAAAGGCCTGTGCTGTAACTACCATATGTCATTTCTGAGGTTGCCAGAGCCCTTGACTGTCCAGAGCTTGGGTGTTGACTTTTAACTCCTTGATTTTATTGCTCATACTCTGAAGTCAGCATTTTCTAATTTGTGCCACTGGTGGTCACAATTAGCATCCTCGCTCATCATGACATATGCAGAGATTTTATGCATGATTTCATTATTACTTGTCTGGATTGTTGTAATGCAATTTTTGCCAAATAATTCAGTATTTACCCACATTTGCAAATTTTTCATTTTGCTTAATTAAACTGATAAATACAACAGAAGCAATTACAAAAAGTTATAATATTTTACATTAATAACAAACAAATAGCCCTGTAATTTCATTTCTAATGTACCTGGTTTGCTTTCTGCACCTGATAGCTGCTGATCACTTTTTTTTACACCTATCTCTTATCAGTCTCATTGTTGTCTATTGCTCTGTGTATAAACTGTTTATAGTTAGTTGCTCAATTATTAGATCAAAAAAATGTATGTAGACAAAGGTATTTAGACACTTGTTTTGAGTTTAGTTGTTTCAGCCATACCTATTACTAAGAGATGTATTAGTAAGGCAAGGCAAGGCAAGTTTATTTGTATAGCACCTTTCATACACAGTGGCAATTCAAAGTGCTTTACATAAGGAAAAAAATAATTAAAAGCATTAAAACATTCCTGAGATCTAGAACCTCAGAAAGACTTCTTGCAAACATTTAGTTACAATTAAGACAACATGAAATTCAAACAAGAGAGATAAAAAATTAAGGACATGAAAAATTAAAAGAAAATATAGTAAAATAAACATTACAATTTAGAAGAGCATGAAAAACTAAAAGAAATATGGTAAAATGAGGGTAATGGCAAAAATTTCAAGCTCAATCATAGGCACAAGAAAAAAGAAAAGTTTTTAACCTGGATTTAAAGATTTCTATATTTGAGGAACATCTAATATCTCCTGGCAGTCTGTTCCAGTTATATGCAGCCCAACAGCTAAATGCTGCTTCACCATGTTTAGTTTGGACTCTGGGCTCAACTAGCTGACCTGAGTAGGCAGTGGTAGCTCAGTGGTTATGGCTTTGGGCTATCGACCCTTATCAATAGTGGTTCTCAATCTTTGCCTCTCTTAGGCACTGATGGTTTTTTGATGGCCCCTTGACATGACAGACAGGGTAATAAGTTGTAATAATTTTTGATAACATATAGGCTACAGTCAATAATTGCGTCAATGAATAGATGACAAATTAAAGGAAGAAACAGTACATAATGTCTTGGCAACAAAAAGACAAGAACTGTACTGGATGGACGGATCATTGTTTTTCCAAAAGATATCCATCTCTGATAGATTTGTAACTGATCTGGTTATCGCAAGGCCATAGCAAAATATTGGCGCAAATCTTTTTTTTTTTTTTACTTGTTAAGCCATTTAGTACTTCAATGTCCTGCAGATGGGGGCATTGTCATCCTGGAAGAGGACACAAGCTTCAGGATAAAAATGTTGCATTGTTTTGATCAGTCAAAATAACTCCACAATGATTAATTAATAAACTGATTGTTTAATGGACATTCCCAGTCACATAAAGATCTCTTCGCTCTCATGTTTTTGCTCGTCTTCTAGATTATAGATTATAGTTTTGACTGTTGTGATCTTGGTCCTTGGTTATACACAAAGAACAAGCCTATGCAAGTCCTGATGGTAGATCTGTTTTTTATGTTTAAGAAGTAAGAGAAAAATATATTTTGTATCAATATCAGAACGCTGTCCTCGTTCTTGTTTATTTACAGGCAAGGACATTGTGTGCATTTGCTGATGCTGCTTTTCAGATGAACTCGGGCATGGTCTACCGCAGATGAGTCTCAGATGCAGAGGCAAATTAGCAACTGATAGGCTTAAAATAGGAACCATGATAAAAAAAAATGCCTCACTTAGATGAGCCGAGATGCGACGGCACAATCCTACAGTCCCTGACTGTCTGGACAGAGCAAACAGGCCGTTCATCTGCGTGGCGCTTTAATTGTCCGCGTCTGGATCGTAACTCAGCGGAATCTGTTCCTCTTTTTCCATTTAAACTTAACACATGTGCCTGAAGGAGGCAAGAACGGACCACAAGGAATGGCTCGGCCGTCCCACGCAACTCGGCCTGTCGTGCAGAGAGGGTCACGGAAGGCTTACTCACGTCAAGAATCTGCAGCTCAGGATCGCTGACGGAAATTTGATTTGATTTATTTAACCCCAGGCAATGTAATTAAGTGTGGAATCAAAATAAATTGAACATTGCATTTGTATGGTGTTCTCTGTTCAGACATGTTCATGTAGGCATCATATTTCATCCGACTGTCTAAACGATATGGATAGAATGACAATAAAAAATCACTCAAGTCCTCTAGCATGGTGGGAATCTCAGCGGGAGCTCAACTTTATTTCAAAATGACTAGTACTCAACGCACAACTCAGCCCGGGGCAGCGTGCCTGCAATGCCATCGACTTCTGGCATCCCACTGGGCTCACAATGGTTTTAAATGCATTCGCTAAACCCGAATCACATTAAATGACAACTCAGATGTGTAGCGGGCTGACTGTGCCACTTTTTTCTCTCCCTGCAGTTCCCTGAGCTTACTTTCTTGCCATTTGTCTTCCAGCCCTGAATTGCTATAATAAGGCTTGATTTCCCACATGCATGTGGTTAGGGAATGTGAAGTCCAAATACCAGCATATATTTAACCAGCGCTAAAAATAGTAAGCCAACTGTAAAAAGGAGATGAAGTGTACTGAAATGAGCATGCTCGACACGCTCTACTTCAGGCATTTAACACATTTAAGGTTGGCGTATCCTGCCAAGTCATAATTCGAGCACCTAAATACAGTCAAGGCCTCTCAGCTCTGCTGACTATGGAAAAGGCCTCTGTGAGAATGTACACAACCTGAAGAGCACATTCATTTACGTCTTGCATTTCTTCCAAAATTGCCTCTCAGCTATCTGATTATCAACTTTCACCTATGAGTTATGAAATCGCTATTCACGAAGCCAAGTTTATAGTTTCAGTGTCATTAGCACAATGTCTCTTTTGTTAGAAAGGCCACAGGGAAACAAGTAACAGAGTGTTCTGTCCTGATTTAAAACTTGCTAATAATCGTGTTCCCACCACTGCACTGCACTGCAATCACAGAGCAATTAGAGAAGTCTTTACTTCTTTCAATCCCATTATGGTAACATATTGAGGTTGGCATCAGGTATGCAGCTTTTGGAGAGTGAAGATGGAGAAATGGGTACGCTGTAACATATGCACACCTGTCTCTTTATGTAAGTGGCTAACTATTGCCAATAGACGAGAGAAAAACATTGACTCAGGTAAATTAATCTTTATGAGCCAGTGGTGCATATGATTATAGTAACATTTTAGATTTTGTAGCTTATGACCTATTTAAGATGGGTGCTTTAGTAATACTGCGTTGGACTACTAAGTTTTTCCATGGCATCTGGTCATCCATTTCTGGTCTTCATAGGGGTTCTAGACAAGACCTCAGGAATGGGCCCAATAATTATAATCTTACCCTGCAAATCCATTCGTACACCAAAAGAAAATTAGTGCTGTGCAAGAAAGAAGCCCCTGGTTCTACTTTTCCTCTAATAATGTGATCAGCATTGAAGTTTAGTTGAGATTTGAGGTGTGGTTTTAAAGCAGGGGGTACTTTTTTTGGTCAACACTCACTAAGATCATATCAATGTAAAGCTCGCTCGACTGTAGGAAGTGTCACCTGTGTTTTAGCATTATTATTATTATTATTATTAACTGCCATAAAAAAGAAGTTTGACTCCTGGCACCCATATGGATAGTGTTTGTCCAGAACATCCTGTCTTCTGTTTGGTTCTTCAGGTTTCTTAATATCTCATTCATTGATCCTCTAATTACATTCATTCATATTGTCATAATTGTCCCTTCCAGGTGACCAGGTGTTGCAGTGGAATATTTCGCTAGCACACCAGCACCCAGATTCTGAACTCCTCAGTTCAAAACTCATCTGGCGGGCATAATTGGCAGTGCCTGCAGCAGATACTAATTGGCCACCGTATCTGCTAGGGCGGGACGACCGGACTATGTGTGGGTGGGATCTTCATATGCTGTGTAAGGACCCTGATTGGCGAAAGAGATGCCTGTGCAGAGTGCAGGGGCAAGGAGGGCTGTGCATGTGTTGGAAGATGAGGCGTGAGCACCAACATGCTCTCCTCAGATGCAATCGGGTGTCCCTCATCAGCAGAAGACAAATTGACTGCGCTAAATCAGGAGGAAAAATGGTGAGAAAATGCATAAAAAAGATAAAAATATATAATATAAAATATACAAATATTAAAAATATTATATTTATAATAATATAAAAAAATTATTGTTTCTTCCAATGAATTGGTTCTTCTCATAATATGTCCAAAATAAAAGAGCTTCAGTTGATTATCTGGCCTTCAAGTGACGGTTAGGTTTGATTTGGATCCTTTTTTTTGTCTTCAAGGTACTTCAAGATAAGTTTTTGCCAGCACCACAGTTCGAAGTTGACAAAGAGAAGACCATAGTCTTTGTTTGAAGAGACAACACTTTACATATGAAGATCTTTTCCAGTACTTTCTTTCTTGCTCTGCCAGTCTGTGATGTACAACCCCAAATCAGAAAAAGTTGGGACAGCATGGAAAATGCAAATAATAACAAAACACGGAGTTTCTTACATTTACTTTGACTTTTATTTCATTGCAGACAGGATGAACCTGAGATATTTCATGTTTTGTCTGGTCAACTTCATTTCATTTATTAATAATTTATCCATTCCTGCATTTCAGGCCTGCAGTACATTTCAAAGTGGACAGTGGACAGTAAAGCATTTACCACTTTTCACCACACTTAAAAGATGTTTTGGCACCGAGGATACCAAGTGATTTAGTGTTTCAGCTTTTATTTTGTCCCATTCTTCCTGCAAATACGTCTTAAGATGTACAACAGTACAGGGTCGTCGTTGTCACATTTTTCATTTCAAAAAAGTTGAGGTCGCATCTTTTGCAAGCTGCATGTTTCTTTTAAGTTACCAGCTTACTTGGTAGCCAGCCAGCTCAGAGAATTCTCTCGAAAAAAAGTTGATTTAATGAGGGCCACATCATTTGTCCTGCCAAAACCAGCATCTTTTCTTGACCACTTTCTCTTGAAGCCACTTCTGGTGCCTGCAGACATAGAGCAAAATAGCATGAGGTTGCACAATGAAATGGCTGTGGCTAAAGTAATGTTACTCATGCTCAATAAACTGCCCACTGATGCAGACCTTTCTGCAGTATGCAAATGCATTTAGGAGAACAAAGAGGGCTTCCCCATGTTGCGTAGGTTGTATGTCACAGCACTCATCATGGATGTGTCATCAGCTGCACGTGAAAGCTCCTTTTCTACCTTCCTGTCCTGTATTCTCATCCCTCTTAGCAGATCACTGCTGCGTTCAGGAAAATGTAGTCATGAGAAAACCATCACAAAAATCTGGACATGAATCCGTTTGTTTCAGAATTTGCCAACCACAGACTGGTCCTGTAATTAGTTTATGTAGGCTGGAAAGTGCCATCCTAGCTTTCCACGAAAATTACTGCATTGAGCTATATTTTACTGTTAAAGCTCCCTCATTGTCATCATGTTATATGTTGTGGTCGAGTCATTTACTTAACATCATCTTAGAGCTAAATGCAGCATTTTGCAAGTAGCCTGTGTGATTTAATTACACTCAGTAGGCAAACAGAACATTTCTTTATACTGTCTCCATTCTAGCTTACTTACCCTTGTCTTCTTTTATATACACTGACTAGGCATAACATTATGACCACTGACAGGTGAAGTGAAAAAAACTGATTATCTCTTCATCACGGCACCTGTTAGTGGGTGGGATATATTAGGCAGCAAGTGAACATTTTATTCTTAAAGTTGATGTGTTAGAAGCAGGAAAAATTGGCAAGCGTACAGATTTGAAAGAGTTTGACAAGGGCCAAATTGTGATGGCTAGATGGCTCTTGTGGTGTGTTTAGTATCTACCAAAAGTGGTCCAAGGAAGGAACAGTGGTTAACCGGCGACAGGGTCATGGGCGGCCAAGGCTCATTGATGCACGTGGGGAGCGAAGACTGGCCCGTTTGGTCCGATCCAACAGACGAGCTACTGTAGCTCAAATTGCTGAAGAAGTTAATGCTGGTTCTGATAGAAAGGTGTCAGAAAACACAATGGAAGAAGGTGGCCTGGTCTGGTGAATCACATTTTCTTTTACATCACGTGGATGGCCGGGTGCGTGTGCGTGGCTTACCTGGGAAACACATGGCACCAGGATGCACTGTGGGAGGAAGGCAAGCCAGCAGAGACAGTGTGATGCTTTGGGCAATGTTCTGCTGGGAAACCTTGGGTCCTGCCATCCACGTGGATGTTATTTTGACACGTACCACCTGCCTAAGCATTGTTGCAGACCATGTACACCCTTTCATAGAAACGGTATTCCCTGATGGCTGTGGCCTCTTTCAGCAGGATAATGCACCCTGCCACAAAGCAAAAATGCTTCAGGAATGGTTTGAGGAGCACAACAACGAGTTTGAGGTGTTGACTTGGTCTCCAAGTTCCCCAGATCTCAATCCAATCGAGCATCTGTGGGATGTGCTGGACAAACAAGTCTGATCCATGGAGGCCCACCTCGCAACTTACAAGAGGTAAAGGATCTGCTGCTAACATCTTAGTGCCAGGTACTACAGCACACCTTCAGGGGTCTAGTGGAGTCCATGCCTCGATCGGTCAGGGCTGTTTTGAAAGGAAAAGAGGAACCAACACAATATTAGGAAGGTGGTCATAATGTTATGTCTGATCGGTGTGTGTGTGTGTGTGTGTGTGTGTGTGTGTATATATATATATATATATAGATATATATAATATCTAATAGATCAGATGCAATGTGTAGTATATATATATATATATATATTACACATTGCTCTATTGAAGCACACTGAAGATCAAAACCAAAATTTGCTCACAAGTTTTCCATATAAATGCTAGTCATAAAATCATTTAAAATCATTTAGAGCTATAGTTTTTCTTCATCACAGGAAAAAGGCCCTGGACCCCCCTAAAAATTTAATTTAATAATTGTATTTATTTTGTCCCCTTCTCAAAATTAAACTACACCCTTGTTTACATACACTTATTAGAAAAAGCAACATTTTTGTTGTTGCCCACCCATATAAATCAAATGCCCACCCAACGGGCTACACCCCTGAATGTATTTTCTCATTAAAATGATGAGATGCTCTGTTATTTCCATGTTCCTGCGGATGTTTCATAAATTTGTTTGGTCAACACAGTCGAAAGCTTTGCTGTAATCAATAAAATACATGTTGACTACCTGAAAGCTCAGAAGTTAAGGACTAGTAATCATAAGGTTTCCCGTTCAAGCCCCACGTCTTAAGATGTGCAACAGTACGGGGTCGTCATTGTCGCGTTTTTCAAAATTCACCACACATTCTCTATTGGGGACAGGTCAGAACTGCAGGCAGGCCAGTACAGTACCCGTACCCTCTTCTTCCGCAGCCATGTCTTTGTAATGTGTGCGGCATGTGGTTTTGCATTGTCTTGTTGAAAAATGCATGGACGTCCCTGGAAAAGATGACATCTTGAAGGCAGCATATGTTGCTCTAAGATCTCGATGTACTTTCCTGCATTAATGCTGCCATCACAGAAGTGTAAATGACATTTGCCAAGGTAATTGGAATGTGTTGCAGGCCTGAAATGCAGGAATGGATGTTTATTAATAAATGAAACGAAGTCGTGCAGAACATGAAACATGAAATATCTCAGGTTCATCCTGTCTGCAATCAAATAAAAGTCAAAGTAAATATTTTATGTGCATTTTCCATACTGTCCCAACTTTTTTTGATTTGTGATTGTAAAAGAGAGGCCAGACACTAATATTGTATAAGAAGACTTCGCTTGCCATCGCAGTTTTAATTTATTCCAGAGGTGTTTAGCCACTGGCACATCCATACCAAAATAACCATACATGCCTTCAGGAACGGTATGCTGAAACAGGAAATGGATTTTTACAAGCTGTTGAAAAAGTTGGAAGCATATAATTTAATTGGATTTAATTGATTCTATATGCTTGTTGGCAATTGGTTGGCTGAAACACTTAAACCCAATAATTAGGAGGTATGTTCACATAGTTTTGGCTATATAATATAAAGTGAGACTGAGGGACTGAGGGACTGACTGTCTGCATAACTGTCTGCGAGGAATTTCACAAGTTCTCCCTGTGTCTGCATGGGTTCACCCCGATTTTTACACAATCTGTCTACTCTAAATTACCCCCAGGGGGTTACAGTGAGTGGGTGCATGGGTCTGTTGCCATATACAGTGATTAGTATTAAAGTATTTCTATATATATAGCATTCATTAAAAAATGTGTATGTCTTGGTAACATCTCAGGATTCACATGGCATTTACAACCTCAAAGTGTTCTTTACATTTACTTTGACTTTTATTTGATTGCAGACAGGATGAACCTGAGATATTTCATGTTTTGTCTGGTCAACATTTGATTTAATAATAAACATCCATTCCTGCATTTCAGGCCTGCAACACATTCCAAAAAATGTTGGGACGGGGGCAATTTAGGGCTAGTAATGAGGTAAAAAAAACTAAATACTGATGTGATTCCAAACAGGTGATGTCAACAGGTGATTGTAATCATGGTTTGGTACAAAAGCAGCATCCAGGAAAGGCTGAGTCTTTGATGAGCAAAGATGATCAGAGGATCTCCAGTTTGTCAACAAATGTGTGATAAAATTATTGAAATGTTTAAAAACAATGTACCTCAAAGAAAGTTTGGAAGAGATTTGCATATTTCTCCCTCTACAGTGCATAATATCATTAAACCATTCAAGGAATCGGGCGGAATTTCAATGGATAAAGGCCAAGGGTGCAAGCTTAAGCTGAACGCCCATGATTTTCGATCCCTCAGACGGCACTGCATCAAGAACCGCCACTCAACAATAGCTGATATAACCACATGGGTGAGGGATTACTTTGGCAAACCTTTGTCAAGCACTACAATACAGAGTTACATGCACAAATGCCACTTAAAACTTTACTGTGCAAAAAAGAGGCCTTACGTTAACCATGTCCAGAAACGGCATCAACTTCTCTGGGTTCGAAGGCATCTAGGATGGACCATCACACAGTGGAAATGTGTATTGTGGTCAGATGAATCAGCATTCCAGGTTTTTTTATTTTTTTTGGAAAAAATGGACGTGTGCTCCGGACCAAAGATCAAAAGAACCATCCAGACTGTTATCAGCAACAAGTCTGAAAGCCAGGGTCTGTCATGGTATGGGACTGTGTCAGTGCCCTTGGTAAAGGTCATTTACACTTCTGTGATGCAGCATTAATGCAGAAAAGTACATTGAGATCTTGGAGCAACATATGCTGCCTTCAAGACGTCATCTTTTCCAGGGACGTCCAGCATTTTTTAACAAGACAATGCAAAACCACATGCTGCACACATTACAAAGACATGGCTGTGGAAGAAGAGGGTACAGGTACTGGACTGGCCTGCCTGCAGTCCTGATCTGTCCCCAATAGAGAATGTGTGGAGAATTTTGAAAGGAAAAATGCGACAATGACGACCCCGTACTGTTGTACATCTTAAGACGTGTTTGCAGGAAGAACGGGACAAAATAAAAGCTGAAACACTAAATCACTTTTTAGTGTGGTGAAAAGGAATGGCAACATTACAAAGTAAATTCTTTACTGTCCCAACTTTTTTTGGAATGTGTTGCAGGCCTGAAATGCAGGAATGGATGTTTATTAATAAATATAATGAAGTTGATCAGATAAAACATGAAATATCTCAGGTTCATCCTGTCTGCAATTAAATAAAAGTCAAAGTAAATGTAAGAAAAACTCTGTTTTTTTTATTATTTGCATTTTCCATGCTGTCCCAACTTTTTCTGACTTAGGGTTGTAATTAATTAAAGCCTCTATGAACCGAAGACAACAAAGAAGTGAAACAGTAAGTAAATCCTACTTAACTGAACAGAGGCTAATGCTAATTATGTTCTGTGGTTCTTATAACTCCTCCTTAAGTTGGACAGGTTACCTAATTAAATCATGTCTTAGGAGGCTAATTATTTTTATTACTATTTATTTAAGCATTTTCTGCCAATAATAGCATAGCCAGTTAGTCTTCCACTGTTCAGGACCCCGGTCATGTCCAAGGTGGGTATATTTGCCTGACACACACTCCCTCTGATGCGTGTACAGTCCACTGACCGCTTCCTATTTGCCCGCCGTACTTCAGTAGATTTGCGAGTGAGGCCAGTCTCGTGCGTGGAGAGTCACGTACTGATCTTCATGTTCCTCCACTT
Organism: Trichomycterus rosablanca; assembly: GCF_030014385.1. NCBI lineage: Eukaryota > Metazoa > Chordata > Actinopteri > Siluriformes > Trichomycteridae > Trichomycterus > Trichomycterus rosablanca. The sequence goes on from NC_085988.1 coordinate 20,800,966, forward strand.
CTGTACAGGCACCTCAGGCTACAAACCAGGGTTCTTACACAGCATTGAGGAACCCACTTGCCTTTTGTGTTCAGTTATTTTCCCGCCCGGCAGACTAGTGGTCAATTTTGTCTCCTGCATAGACTGTCAATTGTGATTGCTAGGGGGCGCCCCGTAGCAGAATATCCCGCTCTGCCACCGGGGCACCCTGGAAGGCTAATTCAGTGGGAATTATTTCATCTAACTTTGTAATTATAGCTGACTTGCTCAATTTGTCCATGCTACCCAGATTCATACTCAGCATTGGTCTCAAATATGGACATGTTATTAATAACTTTTTACTGAAGCTAAATTGACAACACAAGTAGAAAGAAACAACAAACTTGTGTCCAGATGAACTGATTCAACTTTGTGGATTTGTGTACCTTGATTATTGAGCATGCATCAACAGAAGTAGAAAGAAGTGTGAGTGGAAACTTCACATATTCATACTTCAGCACATCAGTAAGCAGCTAGAAACTGTCAACGTCAGTGTTGGTCAGAGATGGAGATCAGTGATCAAAGTGTCTTTGAACGTTAATCAGTGAGTGTCTGTTTTTCAATACAGTGCTAAAACGATGAAATGCTTGGTGCGCCTGAAGCTGGTGCTTACATCCACACCTGCCTTTCATTTCTGTTTGGATAAAAAGTTTACGGCCGCAGAAGTGCTTCTTATTTCATGTATTTCCATGCTGTCCTCATTTTATTTCCATCCCACAGTATTAAAGTATCTTTTTCTCTGTTCCGTGAAAGCTGAGGTGACCTCATGTCCGATAACATCAGTACATGACCCAACACATCAACTTCAGTAACACGGCCGTGAGAGCAGATGCTGCCCTTTACTGCTGCTATTCTACATTCTTTTCACCCAGTGCACGCACATGCACTACGTACGCGTGTAAACACACGCACCCAGGCATGCATGTGAAACTGAAAAGCAATTTTAGCTCCAGAGCATTCCGTCAAGCACCAAACCCTACAACTTTTCAGGTATTTATTTAGATATGAGGTCAACAGTCTACATGCACGCGTATGAGACAAGTAAGTCAGGTCCAACAAATTATTTTTGACATATATTTTTCACATATATTTCATATATGATATATACTGAAAAATACTATATATATATATATATATATATATATATATATATACAGTGGGGCCAAAAAGTATTTAGTCAGCCACTGATTGTGCCAGTTATCCTACTTAGAAAGATGAGAGAGGTCTGTAATTTTCATCATAGCTACACTTCAACTATGAGAGACAAAATGAGAAAAAAAAATCCAGAAAATCACATTGTAGGATTTTTAAAGAATTTTTTTGTAAATTATGGTGGAAAATAAGTATTTGGTCAATAACAAAAGTTCAACTCAATACTTTGTAACATAACCTTTGTTGGCAATGACAGAGGTCAAACGTTTCCTGTAAGTCTTCACCAGGTTTGCACACACTGTAGCTGGTATTTTGGCCCATTCCTCCATGCAGATCTCCTCTAGAGCAGTGATGTTTTGGGGCTGTCGCTGGGCAACACAGACTCCACAAATTTTCTATGGGGTTGAGTTCTGGAGACTGGCTAGGCCACTCCAGGACCTTGAAATGCTTTTTACGGAGCCACTCCTTCATTGCCCGAGTGGTGTGTTTGGGATCATTGTCATGCTGGAAGACCCAGCCACGTTTCATCTTCAATGCTCTCACTGATGGAAGGAGGTTTTGGCTTAAAATCTCACGATACATGGCCCTGTTCATTCTTTCCTTAACACGGATCAGTCGTCCTGTCCCCTTTGCAGAAAAACAGCCCCAAAGCATGATGTTTCCACCCCCATGCTTCACAGTAGGTATGGTGTTCTTGGGTTTTTCTTCTTCCTCCAAACATGACGAGTTGAGTTTTTTCCAAAAAGTTCCATTTTGGTCTCATCTGACCACATGATATTCTCCCAATCCTCTTCTGGATCATCCATATGCTCTCTGGCAAACTTCAGACGGGCCTGGACATGTACTGGCTTAAGCAGGGGGACACGCCTGGCACTGCAGGATTTGAGTCCCTCTCGGCGTAGTGTGTTACTGATGGTAGCCTTTGTTACTTTGGTCCCAGCTCTCTGCAGGTCATTCATCAGGTCCCTCCGTGTAGTTCTGGGATTTTTGCTCACCGTTCTCATGATCATTTTGACCCCACGGGATGAGATCTTGACCCCAAGGGAGATTATCAATGGTCTTGTATGTCTTCCATTTTCTTACAATTGCTCCCACAGTTAATTTATTCACACCAACCTGCTTGCCTATTGTAGATTCACTCTTCCCAGCCTGGTGCAGGTCTACAATTTTCTTCCTGGTGTCCTTCGACAGCTCTTTGGTCTTGGCCATGGTTGAGTTTGGAGTCTGACTGTTTGAGGCTGTGGACAGGTGTCTTTTATACAGATAACGAGGTCAAACAGGTGCCATTAATACAGGTAATGAGTGGAGGACAGAAGAGCTTCTTAAAGAAGAAGTTACAGGTCTGTGAGAGCCAGAAATCTTGCTTGTTTGTGGGTGACCAAATACTTATTTTCCACCATAACTTACAAATAAATTCTTTAAAAATCCTACAATGTGATTTCCTGGATTTTTTTTTCTCATTTTGTCTCTGATAGTTGAAGTGTACCTATGATGAAAATTACAGACCTCTCTCATCTTTCTAAGTAGGAGAACTTGCACAATCAGTGGCTGACTAAATACTTTTTGACCCCACTGTATATATATATATATATATATATATATATATACTTTTATATGTATACATATACAATGTAGTTATATAATGTATACATATACATACACACTACACACACACATACATATATTACATTGCACACAGGATGAACCAGAGATATTTTATGTTTTATCTGCTCAACTTCATTTCATTTATTAATAAACATCCACTCCTGCATTTCAGGCCTGCAACACATTCCAAAAAAAGTTGGGACAGTAAAGCATTTACCACTTTATAATGGTGCCATTCCTTTTCACACACACTTAAAAGACGTTTTGGCACCGAGGATACCAAGTGATTTAGTGTTTCAGCTTTAATTTTGTCCCATTCTTCCTGCAAACATGTCTTAAGATGTGCAACAGTACGGGGTCGTCGTTGTCACATTTTTCATTTTACATTCTCTATTGGGGACAGGTCAGGACTGCAGGCAGGCCAGTCCAGTACCCGTACCCTCTTCTTCCGCAGCCATGCCTTTGTAATGTGTGCAGCATGTGGTTTTGCATTGTCTTGTTGAAAAATGCATGAACGTCCCTGGAAAAGATGACATCCTGAAGGCAGCATATGATGCTCTTAATGTACTTTTTTGCATTAATGCTGCCATCACAGAAGTGTAAATGACCTTTGCCAAGGGCACTGACACAGACCCTGGCTTTTAGACTTGTTGCTAATAACAGTCTGGATGGTCCTTTTCGTCTTTGGTCCGAAGCACACAGCGTCCATTTCTTCCAAAAAAGACATGGAATGCTGATTCATCTGACCACAATATACGTTTCCACTGTGTGATGGTCCATCCTTGATGCCTCAGAGCCCAGAGAAGTTGACGCCGCTTCTGGACATGGTTAATATGAGGTTTCTTTTTTGCACAGTAAAGTTTTAAGTGGCATTTGTGCATGTAACTCTGTATTGTCGTGCTTGACAAAGATTTGCCAAAGTAATCCCTCACCCATGTGGTTATATCAGCTATTGTTGAGCGGCGGTTCTTGATGCAGTGCCATCTGAGGGATAGAAGATCACGGGCGTTCAGCTTAAGCTGAAATATGCAAATCCCCACCAATCTTTTTTTGAGGTACAAATATGTATATATAATAATTTTCTCATGCATTTGTTGACAAACTGGAGATCCTCTGATCATCTTTGCTCATCAAAGACTCTTCTGGATGCTGCTTTTGTACCAAACCATTTTGACATCACCTGTTTGGAATTACATAATTATTTAGTTTTTTCACATTATTACTAGCCCTAATTTTTGAGGGGATAATGTGAGAAAAGATGTTTGGGGTTTTAAAACCAGAATATTAGTACAAACCGTACGAGTTGGCTCAAACATGAAGAGTCTGGTAACTTCAGATTCTTGCACACACACATGCAATGATGTCAAACATTTCTCATTAAGTATTTGCTTGTTGCAAGCTTAGACGTCTATTTATACTTTATTCATTTGCTCCAGAAAGCAGTCCAGCTTTTTATAGCTCATTGGTACCAGAGTTTCACAACATCTGTGGTTTTCAGTGCTCTTGAATGTTAGCTATGACAAATCTCTCAAGATGATTTAAAACAGTAACAATCTATAAATTATTTGCAGGGCAAGTGAAATTAGTAAATGATTAAAATAATATGTTTAACTACAACCCCAAATCAGAAAAAGTTGGGACAGTATGGAAAATGCAAATAAAATAAAAATGCAGTGTTCCTTACATTTACTTTGACTTTTATTTGATTGCAGACAGTTTAAACCCAAAGTATTTCATGTTTTATCTGATCAACTTCATTTAATTTGTTAATATACCTGCATTCTTGCATTTCAGGCCTGCAACACATTCCAAAAAAGTTGGGACGGGGGCAATTTAGGGCTAGTAATGAGGCGGCACTGCATTAAGAACCGCCACTCAACAATAGCTGATATAACCACATGGGTGAGGGATTACTTTGGCAAACCTTTGTCAAGCACTACAATACAGAGTTACATGCACAAATGCCACTTAAAACTTTACTGTGCAAAAAAGAAGCTTTATGGTAACCATGTCCAGAAGCGGTGTCGACTTCTCTGGGCTCGGAGGCATTTAGGATGGACCATCTTGACATGTCCCTAATAGAGAATGTGTGGAGAATTTTGAAATGAAAAATGCGACAACGAGGACCCCGTACTAGGGATGTAACGATACACTCTACCCATTGGGTTCACAATACGATTTTTTCCTGATTTTTTAAACTGAAATTAAAGACAAATTATGACAAAGTTTCCTTTTATTATTTCTCTTTTTAAAAAAATAATAAAATACTGTATTTGTGATCATCTTTTATTTATCTAAATAATAAATGCCCTTTTATTTGTGAGGTAGGTACAAACTATGCAAAACAATTTAGAATTAAGCCCAATTTGGCTGAAAAACCCCGAATCTGGCAACCAGGCATATAGTGCCAGTGCCGTCAACCAGGCGAGGTGTATAGCACCAGTGCCCTCTGCTGTTCAAAGTAAATATCGATTCATTTTACATGACAAATCAATTTGAATCGTGGAATTTTTGAATCGGTTATTAACTGTCTTGTGGTGCTTTGTTACATCCCTATGGTAAATGCTTTACTGTCCCAACTTTTTTTGGAATGTGTTGCAGGCCTGAAATGCAGGAATGGATGATTATTAATAAATGAAATGAAGTTGAGCAGATAAAACATGAAATATCTCAGGTTCATCCTGTCTGAAATCAAATAAAAGTCAAAGTAAATGTAAGAAACTCTGTGTTTTTTTTTTATTATTTGCATCTTCCATGCTGTCCCAACTTCTTTTGATTTGAGGTTGTAGATTAACTACAGTTGTAGTCTTTGTTTAAAAGAACACTTAATAAATGTTTGTTCTATAATAATAATATAATAGTAGGGTTTCTGAAAGTATGCTGAGTCATACTACAACAAAGTGGATTTTTTTGGTAATGTCGAAAGATCTATAATGTATTGTAACTTTGTGGCATGGCCTCATAATTCCTTGTTAGCGATTATGATTCTCTGTGCCTATATAAAAAGGTATAGTTTGTCTGCACCAATTAAAAACTAAATTAACCAGTGGCTTCTTGCTAGGATTGAAAACACAATCTGTGACTTCATGCTGACAGGAAATTCATCTGGATGGTCAAATGTAATTCAAGAACCACAAAATACATGTCTGCCATGAATTTGAATCTCAAAAATCTGCCAGAACACAGGTGAAGCTAGCTTTACATGACCATGTGTCTAGAGGTTGACATAAAATAAGATAACAGAACTTAAATTGGACCTAAATATACACTGATTAGGCATAACATTATGACCACCTTCCTAATATTGTGTTGGTCCTTCTTTTGCTGCCCCATACGCAACAAACTGTGATGCACTGTGTATTCTGACACCTTTCTATCAGAACCAGCATTAACTTCTTCAGCAATTTGAGCTACAGTAGCTCGTCTGTTGGATCAGACCACACGGGCCAGCCTTCGCTCCCCACGTGCATCAATGAGCCTTGGCCGCCCATGACCCTGTCGCCGGTTTACCACTTTTCCTTCCTTGTACCACTTTTGATAGATACTGACCACTGCAGACCGGGAACACCCCACAAAAGCTGCAGTTTTGGAGATGCTCTGACCCAGTTGTCTAGCCATCACAATTTGACCCTTGTCAGTTTGGCCCTTGCTCAAATCCTTACACTTGCCCATTTTTCCTGCTTCTAACACATCAACTTAGAGGATAAAATGTTCACTTGCTGCCTAATATATCCCACATACTAACAGGTGCCATGATGAAGAGATAATCAGTGTTATTCACTTCACCTATCAGTGGTCATAATGTTATGCCTTGTCGGTGTATGTTTTAATTATTTAGTCAAAGATTACAAAAACTAATACTACTATAATACACTGTAATGACATTAATAATTAATATGTAAACTTTTAACAATTATAAACCCATATAAAATTCACATTTATGGCATTAAGCAGACACTTTTATCCAAAGTGACTTACAATTGTGACTGAATATAAATTAAGCAATTAAGAGTTAAGGGGACCAACAGTAGCAACTAGGCAGTGATGGGGCTTGAACCCATGACATCCTTTTTACTAGTCCAGTATCTGAAGAGGGCTATGCATACAAGAAATTCCAGAATGGTTCAAATTATAGCAGCTATTATTGCAGACATTCAAACAACTCTAAAGGGTTCACAAACTAAATCTCTGCATGCTATCTTTTTTATTTTGGCTGATCCCAGGACTTTTTTTCGGACTGGTGACTTGTGGTCTATATGAAACAGATATCAGTTTAAAGAGTCAACATTTCTCAGTATGATTGTCCATACCATAGTCATGATTCTCTCTCTGTTTGACCTTTTCTTCAAATATCTAGTTTCAGCCCTGCTTGCTCAACTCATTGTAAAGAAAGAATCTCAACAATTTCAGTTTTTCACAGATAATACAGCACATTTTTAAATACATACGTTTATCTAAAAACAATACTTGTGGTATAATCGTTGGCTCAATGATTTTTTCTGTTGATTTCCATCAGTTACAGTTACAGTCAAAAGTTCAAAAAGTTTGACTGAAGTTTGTTGCTGCTAGCAGGGAGCATTATCCTGCTGAAAGAGGCCACAGCCATCAGGGAATACCGTTTCCATGAAAGGGTGTACATGGTCTGCTACAATGCTTAGGTAGGTGGTACGTGTCAAAGTAACATCCACATGGATGGCAGGACACAAGGTTTCCCAGTAGAACATTGCCCAAAGCATCACACTCTCCCCACCGGCTTGCCTTCTTCACATAGTGCATCCTGGTACCATGTGTTCCCCAAGTAAGCAACGCACACGCACCCAGCCATCCACGTGACGTAAAAGAAAATGTAATTCATCAGACCAGGCCACCTTCTTCCATTGCTCCGTGTTCCAGTTCTGATGCTCACGTGCCCATTGTTGGCGCATTCAGTGGTGGACAGGGGTCAGCATGGGCACCCTGACTGGACTGCGGCTATGCAGCCCCATAAGCAACAAACTGCGATGCATTGTGTATTCTTACACCTTTCTATCAGAACCAGCATTAACTTCTTCAGCAATTTGAGCTTCAGTAGCTCGTCTGTTGGATCAGACCACAAAGGCCAGCCTTCGCTCCCCACGTGCATCACTGAGCCTTGGCCGCCCATGAACCTGTCACCGGTTTACCACTGTTCCTTCCTTGGACCACTTTTGATAGATACTGACTACTGCAGACCGGGAACACAGCACAAGAGCTGTAGTTTTGAAGATGCTCTGACCCAGTCGTCTAGCCATAATGTTATGCCTGGTCGGTGTATGTACACACATAAATGCAATTATCAAAACTGAGTAACTTTTTACACCACCAACTCTTAACTGATGTATGAATATTCAGACAACCCACAATATACTCATGACTACTTTTACTCTGATTTAAAAAACTTGGCCAAACATTACAATTGCTGTCATGTCCATTTGTAAGCTCTGTATATAGATGTATAGAAGAAGTTTGAGGAGGATTGGGAAGAAGCTTGCTGCTGTGTGTTCGCTACACTATATTAATTTACTGAAATTATTTTGCCCCCTTGTGGCTGCTCTCAAATTACTCACCTTTTATTTTCTGTTTCAGCAAAGTGTCTGTTATACCCATGATCACTAAATGTACCACTTTTATCTGATTTATTAGCAGCACTGTGACACAGCTGGTACAGTATTACATGTACATTCAGCTACATGGGTCCTGGGTTTGATCTTAGTCTTAAGACACTTGTGAGAAATTTGGTATGCTTTTCCAAAACCCATGAATGTTTCCCTTTTGTTACTTAGTTTCTTTTCACCTCACAAATTATGCATTAGGTAGACTGTCTATTGGCTATTAACCACTCCTAGGTATAAGAGAGTTTGTGAGTAAATGAGCAAATATGAGTACCCTGTGGATTGGCATTCATGTCCAGGATGTATTCTTTCCTGAAAGGTATAAGGAATAGAGTTTAAACATAAACCATAAACATACAGAACACAGAGTGCCTTCTGATAACCCTGTCGCGTCTACTTTTGTATAATTTAACTCATACATCATGTCATGATGATTTGATGCTTCTAACTTGACCACCACCTAAATGTGTATTGCATTGTACTGGGGCATGATGCCAAATGTCTACATAATTTTTGTAAATAAATAAACTTACATCCACATGTCCACATATATTATGCAAAACAGTTTATTTGGTTGTATTTTCATTTTAAATAATGTAATCATTTATATCTTTACTCCAAATATAGATTTTTACAGATGTAGGAAATATGGTCAAAGTTAAAACCATATTTTTCTTTCCATCCTCAATGGTCCAGGTTTTGTGCGCCTTACACTAATTTAAGCGTCTTCAGCTAACAATGGGCATGTAAGCATCAGAACTGGACCACGGAGCAATGGAAGAAGGTGGCCTGGTCTGATGAATCATGTTTTTGTAACATCACGTGAATGGCCGGGTGCATGTGCGTCGCTTACCTGGTTAACACATGGCACCAAGATGCACTATGGGAAGAAGGCAAGCCAGCAGAGACAGTGTGATGCTTTGGGCAATGTTCTGCTGGGAAACCTTGGGTCCTGCCATCCATGTGGATGTTACTTTGACACGTACCTACTGTACCTGTACTGTTTCCTTAGCAGATTTTAGCATAACATCCTTCATCTGATGCCACTTTCTGTGTGGTGTGTGTGGTTTCTAAAGTCCTAAAGACTAGCACTTTAAATTTGTTGGCAGCCTCTCCTTGATATTGTTGCTTGAACTGGTAATTTCTGAGTCCAACAGCATGGGCTTCCTGATTTGATTCTTTTAAACAATCCCAAATTTGTTATAAGATAGGGACCAGTAACTAATCCTAGCTAGCAAATCACACATTACACTGCACACTTCATTATATTTAGTAGCTAATATTTACTATAAGAGGGGCATGGTGTATCTGGCTTCACATCTGGCTAGGGGACAGTGGTAGCCTAGTGGGTAGAGCTTTGGGCTATCAACTGAAAGGTTGAGAGTTCTAATTCCAGCTCTGCCACGCAGCCACTGTTGGACTCTTGAGCAAGGTCCTTAACCCTGTCTGCTCCAGGGGCACCATACAATGGCTGATCCTGCGCTCTGACCCCAGCTCCCAAACAAGCAGGGATAAAGGCCTTCTATTATATTATATTCACCTGAAAATCCTGGCTGCAGGGTGAAAACATCTTGGAGGATGCCAGTCCACCATGACGATGTCAAATAGTACATTGATTTACTTACCTGTACACACATTATAGATATATACAGTTGATTTATTTCTAATGCAAACCTTATGAGAGATAGTGACCAGGCAATGATGAAACCCAAGCCCAGAAGACCTATATTGCTGTACTGGCCCTTGTGTAGGTTAATAATACTTTAATAGTATATGAGGTATATACATTCAGGGATCTGTTTCCAGCCATTTACAGTATATCATTACTGTCTGTGAAATCTGGTCTGTAAGAGGCAAAGCCGAGCTCCATGGGTTAGATGGGGAGACATGCAGGCTGAGGGGCTGACTGAATAGCTATGCTATGGTCTTGGCTGCTGCAGTGTCAGTCACTAAGGCTGATCTGGACCACATCCAGAGCATCAGGCCAGAACCGCTCACCACGGACATGTTGATTCCCACGCATTTCCCATGCCTCCTAACACCAGGCAGTGAGGTTTACCTCAGCTACACGTCCATTCCTCCCTCCCTGGACTGCAGGATGATTTACACGCATTCCTCCCACTGTGTTATCCAATCACGCACCTTTAAACCATGAGAAATAATTACCACATGAGGACACTGATTTTTTGTAATGAGTCTAAATATTGTACTGTCATTTTTTCAGTGTGTTTATAGACTGTCTTTAATTATACTACTGTCTATAATCTGTGTTGCCTAAAGACAGCCAATCATAATGGAAAGCATTTTTGAAGTATTGTATAACAAACCAGTTGGAAAATGGTATAGCATAGAGGTTTTCTTTTAAGAAACAAGGCACTAAATTACAATAATATGTGGAGTTTCAGCCACACCTATTGCTAAAACATGCATAAAATCAATCTTGTGAAAAGCATTCACAATGGACTGGATGCTTATACAATTCAATAGGTGGTAGGTGGACCAAGTATACTTTTGACATAATATTTAGGTTTTTGATAAGGTAAGACAAGTAGAAGCTAACTCAACCACAGTATTTAAGATGGTTCATTATTATTATTAATATATTATATACATATATAAACTAAAACAATACAATGTCAGATTGTGGGCGGCACCGTGGCTTAGTGGGTAGCACTGTCACCTCACAGCAAGAAGGTCCTGGGTTCGATCCCCAGGTGGGGCGGTTCGGGTCCTTTCTGTGCAGAGTTTGCATGTTCTCCCCGTGTCCCCGTGGGTTTCCTCCATCAATGCGGATCATGATCCGCCGAGAGCCGACCCTGTAACTGAACGGGACAAACACTAAATTGCCTCTAAACATGAATGAGTCTGAATGTGTAACTTTGTGATGCAATAGTTCGAGTGCATGTGCATGTTCGCCCCATGTCTGTGTGGTTTTCCTCCAGGTGCTCCAGTTTCCTCCCACAGTCCAAAGACATGCAAGTGAGATACTAAAGTCCCTCTAGGTATAAGTGTGTGTGAATGTGTGTATGTGTGTTTGCCCTGTGGTGGACTGTTGACTTGATCTGGGTGTTTCCTGCCTTTCACCCCGTGAATCGAACCCACCGCGACCCTGGAAAACAGACAAAAATTACAGTGAAAAATGACAGTGGTGCATTGATAAAGAATAAAAAAAAGACCAGAGATTTAAAACATGACCTACTCAGGTGGACTTGATAGACTTGAATGACGCGATTAACATGGAGGCATCAGAGGATTATGAGAAGTCTGTCTTTTTCTCAAGCAAACGCTTGCCTCTATAAATCAACATTTTATGTACAGCTCTTACAGTAAAGTATAAAATGTGTTTGCATGTGTCTGTGTGTGACACAGTTAGTAAGTGAACTATAAGCCATTGCAAAAGTGCTGGAATTTCCATTTTGTTGCTTTCCACCCCAAAGTTATGCTTAACAAGAAGGTGAGGATGGTCACTCATGGCCAGAGCCACAGAATATGCCATATTTCACATAGCTGAACCTGATCTGAGCTCGCTGGCAGAAAAGCAGCCCCGGCGTAGGCGTACGTGTTCAATGGCCACATGCAGAAATGAGGCAGGTATGTGCAAAAATGCAAGCCTGTCCTCCAAACAGTTCACTGGCTTGCTGCTCGGGCTGGAGGAATGCGTTGCCTATCTGTTAACAGGAGACTTTTCACTTGCTGGCAGTGTTCAGGAATTTCATAACCTGCAGACTTTGTGGATATTACAAGACATTCCTAATGCCGTAGTCACACCACTCCAATTTTAAATGTGTCCGTCTTTTAATATAAAGGGTCATTTTAAAACCAGCTACCCCTCATAACCATATTTAACCCTTGTGCTTCTTGGCTGGAAAAAAAAAAACATTAAATTTTTTGACTAGGAGCTTTAAATAAAATTAGTGCTGTGTCTGTGTCCTATGCTATTAGTATGTATTTATTTACTCTTTCATTGTCTGTTTTACCTCCTTTGTATCCTATTAAGGGTACAATTCACTGGACGAAAGGCAGGAAACACCCCGGACAGGTCAAACTCCACACAGAAAGGACCCAGACTGCTCTACCTGGGAATCCAACCCAGAGCTTTCTTGCTGTGAGGTGGCAGTGCTACCCACCAAGCAATTTAGTGATTTAATAGATTTAAATCTAACCATAACAATGGTTGCTAAGTGGGTAGCACTGTCGCCTTACAACAAGAAGGTCCTGGGTTCAATCCCCAGGTGGGGCAGTCCGGGTCCTTTCTGTCCTGAGTTTGCATGTTCTCCCCGTGTCCGCGTGGGTTTCCTCCAGGTGCTCCGGTTTCCTCCCACAGTCCAAAAACATGCCACCAGGCTAATTGGAAACACTGAATTGTCCTATAGATACCTAGCCGCTAGATGCACAAGTGCCAGTGCATTGTAGTGCTGGTCCCAAGCCCGGATAAATAGGGAGGGTTGTGTCAGGAAGGGCATCCGGCTTAAAAATTGTGCCAAATCAATGTGGATCATGATCCACCGAGAGCCGACCCTGCAACCGAATGGGACAAAGGCCGAGGAAGAAGAAGAAGAAGAAATCTAACCATAACAATAAAATATAAGTTAATGACCAGCATGTATTGTTTCTTGAATGCGTTTAGGCTGTTTTTTTGCTGGTCACCAACCACTATGAGTTTTGTTTTGAACATATTTAGGTTGTTATTTTGGTGACCCACCAGCAAATCTCGCTCTTCTCAATCAGGGCGGGGATCAGCATCAGTAGAGAGAAAGCAAAATGCAATTGGGTAATTGGATACGCTGAAAGTCGGGAGAAAAAAAGAATGAAAGCCATAAACAAAAATAATAATAAAAAGAAAATAGTTACAAATACTTTTTTTTATATATTACTATATTTTGTAAAACAAATATAGTGGGCGGTTGTAGCTCACCGTTTAAGGTAGAGGACTAGTATTCGAAAAGATGGTAGTTCAGACCCCACCAGGTCGCCGCTGTTGGGCCCTTAAGCAAGGCTCTTAACCCTCAATCGCTTACAATGCATACGGTCACTATTGTAAGTTACTTTGGATAAAAGTGTCTGCTAAATGCTGAAGATGTAAAACACTTGTCTACATCTGTAAACAAAGGTTAATCCACAAAGAAGGAATCTACTCTGGTACCTTAACTTACATGCCAGGTCTTATTGTTTTCACTTTTTATACTATACACTGATCAACCATAACATTAAAACCACCTCCTTTCTACACTCACTGTCCATTTTATCAGCTCCACTTACCATATAGAAGCACTTTGTAGTTCTACAATTACTGACTGTAGTCCACCGTTTTCTCTGCATGCTTAATTAGCCCGGAGTGTCTAATAGAGAGTCTAATAGGGTGGACAGTGAGTGGACACTGTATTTAAAAACTCCAGCAGCGCTGCTGTGTCTTATCCACTCACACCAGCACAACACACACTAACACACCACCACCATGGCATTGTCACTGCAGTGCTGAGAATGATCCAATACCCAAATAATACCTACTCTGTGGTGGTCCTGGGAGAGTCCTGACCATTGAAGGACAGCATGAAAGGGGGCTAACAAAGCATGGAGAGAAATAGATGGACTACAGTCAGTAATTGTAGAACTACAAAGTAAGTGGAGCTGATAAAATGGACAGTGAGTTTAGAAACAAGGAGGTGGTTTTAATGCTATGGCTGATTGGTGTACATGGCCACTACATACACAAGTGCTTTTTAAGTAGGTTTGCTCGACTAAAGGGAATACAGTGTTATAAAACTGTTCATAATAAAAGAGTATTTGAGTATTTAGTGAATACTGAATACACAAGTTGTCAATAACTGTCAATAATCTCCTTGTTTGTGTCATATTCTTTCATTTCAACTGTCTGCTGCAAAGGTGACGTACACCGTCATGGAATACACTGTACATTTAAAAATACATTTACGCACACGAAGGTTCATATCTTAGCAGACAGCATTATATACAAACATTATATATAGTCCTGCCTGTGTGCCTTATTGTCTTGCAAACACTGCCTTAGTTGTTTTACTTTGTCTTTTTAGTTAATGGAAACTGTCAGATGAGACTACCAACCAAAGCTTTTGTCACCCACTTTAGGTAATCTGATCAATGCTGTACGTCATAATTTCCATCAGCTGATTGTGTTTTATGTAAGACATCCCATTCATTCAAAAAACAAAAATAAACATTTAGCCAGTGGGTAGCAGTAGTGCAACTGTGACGTTTTCTCCTACTGTAATAGAATAGAATAGAATGCCTTTATTGTCATTGCACAGTGCACAACGAAATTTTTGAGCATCTTACGGTGGCCGAGAAGTGCAAAACAAATTTACATTTCAGAAAACAAAATTACAAAAAAACTAAAACAAATTTACAACAAAAGCAAAAACAAATTTACAAGTGCTCGGGTACCCAGTGTTTGTAAATTTGTTTTGGCATATGTAAAAGTGTTTCAGCACTTGTAAATTTATTTTCGGCATATGTAATTTTGTTTTCTAAAATGTATATTTGTTTTGCACTTCCCGGCCGCACATTTCTGACGGAAAAGGCAGGGACAATAAACCGGAAGTGCGTGTTGCTTACCTGCTGTCAATCAAACTGTTTCTCAGCGATAAAGTGAACGGAGTTTGTGATGGTGACGATAAACAAGGTTTTGTCTAGTTTGTGGAAATCATTTTATCCAGTTGACCCGCTATTGTTTTTCTTGTGGAAAGTTTTGTGCAGATGTTTAGACGTGGCGTGTGCATCTCTATTTACCGTCCGCTCTTCTAAACATCTAAGGAATTCCCACAAGAACAACAAAAGCGAAATAATGAAAATAATTAACACAAAATGGACAAAACATTGTTTATTAGGGACGGAACATTTGATACCGAGGCTTGTTGAAGCTTGTTTCACTTTTGTAACACTGGACTCAGCATGTGCGGGACTGATGAAGCTTTGTGCTGAGTTTTATCTCACTCACTATATAAGAGACAATCAAACCAGGGTTTCCCACCGTCCTGTAACATACACAATCCTGCTTTATCTGGAGACCAAACGCCGCGTTCAGTATTGAACTGATACAGGACGCTTTGTTCCGTATTTTTATCAATGGGAGACTGAGGGAATTATATTAAGTAGTGTTCACTTTTATTCTTAGTAACGGTGTGTGTGCGCTGGTTATAGCAGCAGGGGGGGACCTTACACAGTCATGAGAACAAAGGTTTTATTTATGGTGTTTAAAATTTATTATTTTCATTCTTTATAATAAGTCAGAACCATATTTTAGGCAAAACAACGCACTCCGCCCACTGTGCTACACATACAGCGGTTTATTAAACAGGTTATGTCACGTTACTAAGAATAAAAGTGAACACTACTTAATATAATGAATTAAGCAGCAGTTTCCTTCTGTTTTATACATCACACTGTCTCCCATTGATAAAAATACGGAACAAAGCGTCCTGTATCAGTTCAATACAGAACGCGGCGTTTAGTCTCCAGATAAAGCAGGATTCTGTATGTTACAGGATGGTTGGTAACCCTGGTTTGATTGTCTCTTATATAGTGAGTGAGATAAAACTCAGCACAAAGCTTCATCAGTCCCGCACATGCTGCTTTAATATAAGCTCCGATACACTGAGTCCAGTGTTACAAAAGTGAAACAAGCTTTAAAGCCTCGGTATCAGATGTTCCGTCCCTAATAAACAATGTTTTGTCCATTTTGTGTTAATTATTTTCATTATTTCGCTTTTGTTGTTCTTGTGGGAATTCCTTAGATGTTTAGAAGAGCGGACGGTAAATAGAGATGCACACGCCACGTCTAAACATCTGCACAAAACTTTCCACAAGAAAAACAATAGCGGGTCAACTGGATAAAATGATTTCCACAAACTAGACAAAACCTTGTTTATCGTCACCATCACAAACTCCGTTCACTTTATCGCTGAGAAACAGTTTGATTGACAGCAGGTAAGCAACACGCACTTCCGGTTTATTGTCCCTGCCTTTTCCGTCAGAAATGTGCGGCCGGGAAGTGCAAAACAAATATACATTTTAGAAAACAAAATTACATATGCCGAAAATAAATTTACAAGTGCTGAAACACTTTTACATATGCCAAAACAAATTTACAAACACTGGGTACCCGAGCACTTGTAAATTTGTTTTTGCTTTTGTTGTAAATTTGTTTTAGTTTTTTTGTAATTTTGTTTTCTGAAATGTAAATTTGTTTTGCACTTCTCGGCCACCGTAGCATCTCCTTCACGGTACATGTATGTACACACAGACATATATACACATGTATTTACAAAATAAACATATACACATCTAGATACAAAAATAAACGTGTGGTTTTAAGAACTTTACAGAAAAAAAAGAAGAAGAAGGTTATTGCACAGTCCCTATAAATTGCACATTATTTCCTAGGATGTAAAGTTTGATAGTTTAGTGTTTTTATGGCAGAGGGGTAAAAGCTTTTCAGGAGTCTGGAAGTACGGGCCTTGATACTCCTATAGCGCCTACCAGAGGGCAACAAGGAGAACAGGTTGCAACAAGGGTGAAAGGGTGAATGATGGCCCGACGTGCCACATGAGGTTGACAAAATAACAGAATCCCATTGCAATGTAGTAAAACTAAAGAATTAATGAGTAGAGAGTAATTTTAGCTTTACAACAGCTATAATCCCTCGTGTCCTGAATGGCATGTGGAGGTACGCCGATCAGGCATAACATTATGACCACCTTCATAATATTGTGTTGGTCCCCCTTTTGCTGCCCAAACAGCCCTGACCCGTCGAGGCATGGACTCCACTAGACCCTTGAAGGTGTGCTGTGGTATCTGGCACCAAGATGTAAGCAGCAGATCCTTTAACTCCTGTAAGTTACTTGTTTGTCCAGCACATCCCACAGATGCTTGATTGGATTGAGATCTGGGAAATTTGGAGGCCAAGTCAACACCTCAAACTCGTTGTTGTGCACCTCAAACCATTCCTGAACCATTTTTGCTTTGTGGCAGGGAGCATTATCCTGCTGAAAGAGGCCACAGCCATCAGGGAATACCGTTTCCATGAAAGGGTGTACATACTGTAGTCTGCAACAATGCTTAGGTAGGTGATACATGTTAAAGTAACATCCACATGGATGGCACGACCCAAGGTTTCCCAGCAGAACATTGCCCAAAGCATCACACTGCCTCCGCCGGCTTGCCTTCCTCCCATAGTGCATCCTGGTGTCATGTGTTCAGCGGTAAAACGACACATACGCGACGCACATGCACCTGGCCATCCACATGATGTAAAAGAAAACATGATTCATCAGACCAGGCCACCTTCTTCCATTGCTTTGTGGTCCAGTTCTGATGCTCACATGCTCATTGTTGGTGCTTTCGGCGGTGGACAGGGGTCAGTATGGGAACCCTGACTGGTCTGCGGCTATACAGCCCCATATGCAACAAACTGTGATGCATTGTGTATTCTGACACCTTTCTATCAGAACCAGCATTAACTTCTTCAGCAATTTGAGCTACAGTAGCTCGTCTGTTGGATCAGGCCAGCCTTTTCTATCCACATGCATCAATGAGCCTTGGCCGCCCATGACCCTGTCACCGGTTTACCACTGTTCCTTCCTTGGACCACTTTTGATAATACTGACGCTTGCGAATCGGGAACACCCCACAAGAGCTGCAGTTTTGGAGATGCTCTCACCCAGTCATCTAGCCATCACAATTTGGCCCTTGTCAAACTCACTCAAATTCTCACGCTTGCCCATTTCTTCTGCTTCTAACACATCAACTTTGAAAATAAAATGTTCACTTGCTGCCTAATATATCCCACCCACTAACAGGTGCCGTGATGAAGAGATAATCAGTGCTATTCACTTCACCTGTCAGTGGTCATAATGTTATGCCTAGTATATTCTAAAATAAACTTTTCTATAAAAGAAAAGAAAACATTATATAGCTCAGCAGATTTTTATCCTTCTATCTCCCCTCTAAACTCAGATATCATATATTGCTCTGCATGTCCTGTTCTTCCTCCTTGGCCGTAGCCAAAAGCCAGTGAATGGTGTTCTCTGTGTGGGGGCTGCAAATGTGCCCGAGGTCTGATGGGCACCACCTGAGTGATGATTCTGTCTCTGCCAGAGCGTCTCCAGCATGGCTGACCTGCTGGGAACACAGTCGCCCTCTGTGCTGCCCCTTCCGTCGCGCTGGTAATTAGAAAGGTCCGGGCTTACAGCACAAGCATCGCTCTCATGCTGTCAGGCCACATTAGGGTGAAGTGCACTTTTTTAGGGACACTAGCTACCCTGTGACTCTGTCCTCACTGTGGCCCAGTACATCCCAGTAACCCCAAAGCACACAGCTCACACAAGAGTCACTTTCATCCTTAGGGGTTATTATTAGCCAAATGTGTTTAGCGTTGCTTAAGTATGGCAAAAAACAGGCACTTTTGGCAAGTTCATCCCAGACATGTTTGACTCCTAGTATTAAACCAGTAAGCCTAAAAGAAATGGTTGCACCAGTGAAATTAACTCTACACAACATTTCACAGACTCAGCAGTGTATTACTGGTGCATTTCCTTTACTGTCTGTAATGCATTTCCTCCCTTTAGCCTAGCCGATTTGTGTTCTGCTGCTGGAGACCCTGATCACATTCGAGGAGGGTATAATTGCCTGACATAAGCTCCCCCCAACGTGTGCAAAGTCCACCGACCCCTTCTTAATCGCCCATACTTTGGTGATTTGCACACGGAGAGTCACTGATCTTCTGTACAGGCACCTCATGCTACTAACCAGGGTCCTTACACAATGTCGAATCCCTTTTTTCTAGTCCAGTCTTTTTTCACCCAGCAGACTTTAGTGGCCAGTTTTGTCTGCTGCAGGAACTGCCAATTGTGCTGCTAAGGGGTGCCCAGCCAACTGGTAGCAAAGCTGAGATCAGAACTCATGGAGTTCAGAATCCCAGCACTGGTGTGCTAGCGGAATATTCTTTAGATGATTTTCTGTAGGCGGATTGGATGCTAATATTCAAAACAGACAATGAATGAATAAATTTGCATATGTAGTGTGGTAGAAAAACCCTCAATAAAATACCTTATGCCTAGTTCACACTACACGATTTTTGCCCTGATTTTCACTCGCCGACTGGTCGTCACTAGATGTGGCAGCTTGGAAGAAACTCGGCGTTCACTCGGGGCTTGAAACTCGGTCTCGGTCGCTTTGAACTGTGAACTGTTTAACAACTCGATCTGAGAAAAATATCTAGCATGTTAAATATCTGGACCAGTCGGCGAGTCAAAATCGTGTAGTGTGAAAGCTGTTGCGATCAGGTTTAGAGTGGCAGCGAGTGAGAACGCAAGATACGGGGTGAGGGGAGACCCAGGGGAGGAGTGTAAAAATGTGGGACAGGGGCATAATATAGTTTCTATCAGAATACATCAGCACACACACAAGCTTTACAGTATTTGTGATCTTATTGTCCACGGCAAACCATAATACCAACACTGCATTGCCAAAAATATTTATTAACCTCCAACTCACTACAGAACAGACGATCCCTGCTGGTCACGTAGCCCAATCAACTCGGATTCATTTATTTTTCCTCCTTGATTTTACGCTGCACATCAGCGCACAAACAACTTTGATCGCTCGCTTATTGTTGACTTGCATTTTTGGACATGGTATCATTACACCCCTCGTCACTTCTCGTGTGTGTTTTCATGACATAACATAGTTTGGGAGACCAGATAGACTCGCCTGAGATTCCTCATGGTGGTAGATCATGTATTGTGTAATCCCCTATCGCCGATCAGTCGTGTAGTGTGAAATACACAATGACTTAAAAGACTCTCAACTGCAAGAGATCCAGTTGTGTAGTGTGAACTGTACAGCCACCTGAACACCTTGGAAAGTTGTGTAGTGTGAACTTGGCATTAGAGACTTGATTGTGAGTAGAAAAGAGTTGCCTGCAGAGAAGGACCACACCAACAGTCTCACACAGAGGCTCTGTGAAAACGCTAACATTGGGAAAAATAAACATCCTTATATACTTGTTGGTGACCTTACAGGACAGTGGAAGATTCCACCGTTGACAGAGATTTCTTAGCTAGAACATAGGTACTGGTCTTTGGACGTCATACAGTGTAACTGACGCATTTCTTATCACGTACATTCTGTTGTAGCAGTATTCTTGGAATGCCCTAAGCAAGTAGTAATGTATTATGTTTTAACACTTCTAGTGTAAATTAACATTTTTCTCCAACAGTAGATTGTTCAAAAAGGTTTGAATATGAGCGCTCAGGTGGCGCAGCAGTAAAACACGCTAGCACACCATCTAGAACTCGTGAGATTGAATCTCAGCTCTGCTACCGACAGGTAGGGCACCTACACGATTGTTGGCAATGATTGTCTCATTGTCTCTTGTAGTTAGATGCCTGAGCAGGTTGCTCATAACTGATGCAGATATGACCTCAGCTGGCATCTACATCAGGGGCGAGGGGATAATGGGGATTGGTGTGTGACTCTCCATGTGTGAGACCGAGCACAATATGAACTTGTCTCGCACAGGTGTCAGCTACTGCACAGACCTCAGAGTGGAGGTCAGCAACAGCAGAGGGAAAGCAAAATGCAGTCAGGTAATTGGATACGACTAAATTGGTAGGGAAATTGGGAGATAATAGATTAAATTTAGTTTTGTTTAAACACATTTTTAAATCCATACTGTTTTATTCAAATTTATTTATTTATTTATTTTTTCTATTTCATTTCTCCCATTTTCTCCCAATTTAGTGTAGTCAATTTGTCTTCCGCTACTGGGGGATCCCTGATTCCAGTCGAGGTGGGTATATTGCTGCTCATGCCTCCTCCGACCGTGCACAGCCCTTTGCGGAACCCTTTTTCATCTATGCACTCTGCACAGACGCGTCTCTATCCACCAATCAGGATCCTTACACAGCATTTGAAGACCCCACCCACATAGTCCGGTCCCGGTCCGGAACCGAGGAGTGCAGAATATCGGCGCTGGTGTGCTAGCAGGATATGCGCCACCGGGGCACTTGTTTTGTTCAAATTAAAAAGTACAAGTTAAAAAGGCCGCTCAGGTGGCGCAGCGGTAAAAAAAACACATGCTGGAACTAGAGCTGGGATCTCGAATACATTGTATCGAATCTCAGCTATGCTTGCCAGCGATTGGCCTGTTGTTCAGATATGGGTGGGATTAAGCCAGATGGGGTCTCTCTCTTATAAATGATGCAATTATGACCTCTGCTGGCTGATTGATGGCGCCTGCACAGAGATGAGAAAAGAGTGCTCTCAGGGTGTGTCTCTCCGTACACAGTGCTGAGCTGCACTGCACTCGTCAAAGTGTAGGTGATAAGATGCATACGGCATGCTGCCTACATGTCGGAGGGGGCGTGGGTTAGCTTTGTTTTCCTCAATCAGAGAGGGGATCGGCATTGGTGGAGAGGAAGCACGACGCAATCGGGCAATTGGACGCGCTAAAAGGGAGAAAAAGGAATAAAAAAAAAAGTACAAGTTAAAAGACATATATAAATTTACAGCAAATATATGCACATGAAGTACGTCACGTAACAAAAAATAAAACCAGCTGGCTAACACTTTGTTAGTTGTGCTGTAAAATGAAAATGCTTTATGCGAGAAAAGCGTACTGGCCTGGAATTTCATAACCTGCAGGAATTAAAAAATAACTCGAGCTCGCCAGGTTTCATGGACATTACCTCAAACAAAAAGGACAAAGACGTGTAGTTCAGGTTTTAATAACTTCGGTACAGGCCGTAGTGAAGCACAGACAGGCTTTGTTGCACGCGGCTATGTCAGCGTTGAGAGAAAGAGCAGGATTTTCACACAGAGCTCTAGTGAGTATCTCATAATATCTGGGTGAGGATGGCGTCACCCACAGCGGCAGAAATTTGGACAGAAACTTGTCGTCCTGCACACAGTAACAGCGTCCCTGGTGGGCGTGCACGACAGCCACAGACTCACAAAGAGAGACACGCATAAAGACCAGTGCTGTTTCTAGGCTTCCCTTTGTCTCCCTATGAATAATATTGAGTCATGTAAGGTAATCAAATCTCATAGACGAAAAGCACTCATACAAAGCCTGTCATTTATCCCTATTAGCAACGCTGTTACCTCATTTTTTGGTTAATTCAAATTGCATGGAAAAGGAACAAGTCAGCATGATCGCAGTTTTGCCAGCAGACTGAATTAGCTGTACAGCAGCACATTATGACTGCGGCAATTACCAACGGTTAGGCCGCATAGATGCGCATTGTATGCCGTCCTCATGGTCTGGCAAGCAGTGGGACACCCAAACACTGGACGATGAGGTCATGATTATGCAAACGCACATTTATGGGTTATGACACAAACCCATGTACCATAACTTACACACACATTTACACTGGTAAACACACCAGCAGACACACACACCACACACCATCGTGTGAACGGTAAGTGGCAGTTTTGAAGACTGAAGCGCTCCCTGTCTCCCTGTACGTGATGGGAGACATGGAGTGTTTATGTGCCTGTGTGATTTCTATACTGTCAGAAATCTCATGCTTTATAATAATAATCAATATGAACAATTATGGGAATTAAAGTGAATAATCTTGGAGGGCTTGGAGGAGTTACCTTAAGCTCTAGGCAAATACATTTTCCTGGGCTGATATGGTAGTGCATGTGGGCTCCACCAAAGTGGGGCTTATGGTGGTGCCACCCACCCTGTCAGAGCTGTTAAAGAAACATATGGCAGAAAACATTACTGTCTTTTTTGTTGAAAGTAGGGCTGGCACTGATCCGATACAATCTGTATCAGTCCGATATTGGCCCAAATCACTGGATCGGATATCGGAAGGAAAAAAATTTGTAATCTGATCCGATACTGTTGCTTAATGTAAATAACACTTAATGTAAATAAGGCCATTGTTTGTGTGTAAAGCAAATAACACACGAAGATACGTTCCAACAGAGTGCCGCTTATTGCCAGCTCACTCCTGATGACATCATTAACATGTGCCTCTGATCTACAACTCATCTGCAACAGCCATTCAGAAATTAAAACACACTGATCTACTTAAACTTTTAGCATTTAAAAAAAATCATCTACTACTGCCACATTTAAAAACACTGTTTAAACACAATAAAAATCATCTACTACTGCCACATCTAAAACACTTTAAACACAATAAAAATCATCTACTACTGCCACATCTAAAACACTTTAAACACAATAAAAATCATCTACTACTGCCACATCTAAAACACTTTAAACACAATAAAAATAATCTACTACTGCCACATCTAAAACACTTTAAACACAATAAAAATCATCTACTACTGCCACATCTAAAACACTTTAAACACAATAAAAATCATCTTCTAATGCCACATCTAAAAACACGGTTTAAACACAATAAAAATCGCTTTATAAATGATAAATCGCTCACCTGAGATAAAGAACACCTATCTTGTCCCGGCTTGGAGATCTCTCACAACCTCAACGATTAATCCATTAGTGTTATGAAATAAAACAAACTACACCGTTTCCCATTTAGCCACAGAAGTCCTCTTCAAAATCCAGTATGGTTTTTTAATAAGCGCGCTTGGGTTTTTAATAATCTAAAAACGTGACAGAACTTTAACAGAAAATATCAACTCTGCATCAATTCTAATTGGTCCATCGCGTTTGATTGACATCCACATCTTCCAATTGTAGACACTTTGGACGACACACCATAAAGCGAGATGTGTCACGTGAACAACAGCTCGAACGTAAGTGAAACCAAAAATGCTGCTAAATGTTCTGTGTATAAAAGTTAAAATAAAAACAGCAGTTTTGCATAAGTGTGATGTTGTAGGTTCTGTATGTATGCCTTTAGAATATTTGTTTCACAGCATTATTACTGCTTAGTTGTTTGAGAGGATAAATGACTGCTCAGCAGATACTCAATTAGCAGTATCGGTATTGGTATCGGACATAAAAAAGTGGTATCGAGCCAGCCCTAGTTAAAAGGTATATAAAAATTGCGAGACATCAAGTCCTGATTGATTCAAATGAAACCGAGGCTGCAAAAACATGCAAGCACCCCAGAAAATCCAAAGAACATTGATTGCAGTTAGATCTACTTTAAAAGCAAGGAAACCTTTCATACAATACAGAGGTAGCCCCAGACTGGTCTGAAACGATGGTTACTAGTTATCTGCAAACTCAAACAAAGACAGGAAAGCAGTTCAAAGATTGTATCTATTGTCAAGGTCTATTATGCAAAGAAATCATTAGTTAAACATGTGAAGAACTGCCTAGTGAAGTCAAGATGACCAAGGTTCTGACAAGTGCTTTTTTAACACCAGTAGGTCATGACTCAAATAAAGGCTCAAAGGATATACTCTCTCACATGACCTGTGACGAAGTCACTCTTATTGTGAAGAATGACAAATGCATTTTGCAATTGGGTGAATGTTTATTTAGGCAAATGGGATCATTCAATGGGATCAAAGTAAACCTGATTATATCTGGCAAAAAGTAAAAGAAGTTGCCTGACTTCTCCAAGAAGCAGCTCAAGAAGGGCAGTTGTAGTAGTTGTGCAGTTATGGTACTGGGCTAGTAAGCGGAAGGTTTACTGCCAGGTTGCCACTGTTTGGCCCTTGAGCAAGGTCCTTAACCCTGAAAGACCTCATTGTCCCTGCCAGCTTTCCTTCCATATGTCATATCAGCTGGAACTTTTTTTGCTGTCCAGAGGTTCTGGCTAAATGGGAGAGATGTCGTTCATAAATATTCACTTGGCTCTGGTGTAATAAAACCAAGAAAACATATTGCCACCATGTCCAAAGTTTTAAATCTGGAGGAAAATGAGGCAAACCAGCTGGCAGATTTCTTAGGACATGACTTACGTGTCCACAGGGAATATTACAGGCCACAGAGGGAACGCTTAAGCTTGCTAAACTTAGTAAATTACTAATGGGTGAAAAAAAGAAGATGGGTATTTTAGTATAGCAGTTCTCAACCTTTTTTTCTCTTAGACCTCCCCGACACGGGTTATGACATTTTCCTCATTTTTTCAGCATGATGACAAAATGTATTGTGTTCTTGCTCATGGGAAATTCGATGAATGCACAATGTGGGTAAATATCTTGTCATTTTCTGATTTTGTTGATGTAGTGGGTTTGCTTTTGGTGAGCTGGTGGTGGGAGCTCCCTCAGTTGGGTCTGCTTCAGTGGGATCTGCATCAACAACTGAATTGGAATCTTTCATAGTCTGACTTTTAACAAGTGATTTTAACATGAGTTGGTATAAAAGTATGAAAATTTTAGAAATGCTTAGCTGTTTATTAACACATTTTGAAACAAATTTCAAAATAGTCCAACAGTTCAAGAATCATTTTCAAAACATGAGTGCAAGTAATTTATGGACTTCACCATCTACAGTCCATAACATTACTGGCTTGTTTAACATCTGTGCTACAAGTAACTACCATCAGCCCGACATTTAATATACATCTGGCTGTGATATGTACAGTTGTAATTAAACAGGCATTTTTATGCAAGTTTTGAGGGTTTTCTTAATTGTGTCAGTGCAAACATTTTTTTTATAATTAATTCATGCAGGGTGGGAAGATAATACATCAGGTTTAGTGTGCCGCACAGCAACGTGTCCCAGGTATGATCCATGCCTCTGATCATACCTGTTGCAATAGACAGATTATCCACTAGAGGGCACGATCACACTTGAGTGTATGACACTGTATATGATCATGAAAGAAAGCCAAGCATATGAGAAGTCCTGCACTTTATTAAAAAATTAGTGCATTAACCCAGTCTTACAAGAAGCAATTTTATCATGCAATGTTTTAAAAGCCTCCAAGAATTATATTTCAGATTTAAGAGATACCCTTACCTGTTACCAATTCACCTGCATATTGTTAAATATTTTAATGTGGTCTAAGTTAAATAGTCTATACTATAGTCTATACAAGCTACAATAAAACTGGTAAGCCAAACATTAAAAATGATTTTTACTTTTGTCAGTTAAATAAAGGTTCAATAGAATGAACATATCAGATTTTGTTTCTGTAATTTCTAAAGACATTTTACTCTGATTTACAGTGCATTAAGAGTTCAGCCAAATATGACACCAAAATCTGGAGTTTTATGCTCTGAGAACCCCAAAACTGAGCTGCTGTTCACTCACTTTCTAAGCCACTTATCCTAATCTTGTTTTGGGGGGAGGGCACACAGAAACACCCTGAACAGGGTGCTAGGCCTCAGGGCAGACACACTAACACATTTACACCTTAACACCACACACCCCAGTGGATATATTGGTATTTCTAATTTACCTGACTGCATGACCTTGGGACTGTGTGAGGAAACCAGAGCTCCTGAAGGAAACCCACGCAGACACGGCGAGATTCACCTGGGAATCAAACCCAAGACCTTCTTGCTGTGAGACGACAGTGCTATGCACCGAGCTGCTGTTGGTACAAATAACCAGTAACTCAACATCTCAATGTCGCATTTCTAGGCAGTGTCCACTAGATGGAGACATTTGGACATACCAAGGACCTGCTGTAATTATAATATACCGAGAACAGTCATGAATCCAACTTGAGGAGCTGCAATCTGTGGGCAAGGTGTAAAGAAACCTGTGCTGATGTGCTTACCCTGCTACCATTGTGAGAAACTCCTAACAGACAGGAAATTAAGGCAAGAATCAAAGCCAGTTCAACAGGACCACGGTGATCTGTGGCGCCCACACTAACTGCTATGCCACCGTGCCTTAAAACAGGGGTTTTTCAGCTGTGTGGCGAGTACCTGTCCAGGGGGGCATGACATTACGAATTTTTTTTACTTTTAAAAATAAAGCAATTTATTTTTCACCGACAGGAGACTAGACTATTTGATTAGTCTAGTTGACCATGCACGGTTTAATGTTATCTAGTTCAGTTTGTAAAAAGGACGGTTGACTAGCAAAACTTAAAAATAGAGCAACAGTGAAGATAAATAGGTGACAAATACAATGATTGCTGTTACAGGGCATGGATGTGTGTGTGTCTTTAAGAGAGGTGTATAGTGAGAGATGTTCTGCTCACAGTATGGCTATAAGTGAGTCAGGAGTCGATTCAAATGAAGCGTAGCGTGTGCACGTCTTGAGTTTCTCTTCTCAGTCATCTGTCAGTTTTTACTGTTATTAATGAACGCTGCAGTTTTAAACACCTACAGAACATTTTGTGTGAACATTTTACATACTGGTTGGAAGCTGAATTAAACTGGCTATTACCACAGACCGGTAGCCAAGTCAGACTCGTTCTGTCCGTGGAGCTAAAACTTATCTCACCTGAGTTTTCTGTCAGTCAAAGCAGAGTATCCTGAACTAGCAAACTTAGCAATTGTGAAGTTTTAATGTCCAACCAGCGAACATTTTCTGCTCTCATTACATCAAAAGCAAGTACCGCTTACGATTTACGACTGTAAACTGTACGAGCTGTAACTGAAATTGAACCACGAATTTCTATAATGTGCTCGCAGAATAGGCTCAGCTGTTGCATTAAATAAGAGAGAGCTGTATAATCTTTTCGAAGTAAATATTTAAATCAGCAAAATTGCAATGTATGTATGATGTGCACAGCATTAATTACATTATTAAGGGCGGGGGGGGGGGGGGGGGGGGGTGCAAGTTCAAGGTAAGGTCGGCACATGGAAAGGCGCACATGTCCATAAAGGTTGAAAACCCCTGCCTTTAAATATAAAGAAAAACATCATTGTAAAACGTGAATGACGTTGACTCACCATTGCTCGTGTAAGTTTTAGACCAGACAATATAGGAAAATTTAGTTTTCTTCAGGAAGGAGACTTGCAAAATGTGCTTAGGGTTTTGCATAGGGCTTAAGTGTCCTGAGAGACAGGAATGTAAGCTATAACCACATAGAATGTAAGCTATAACCACATAGAACGTAAGCTATAACCACAACCAGATCAAATGTGAGAGATACATTTTGTTTGTCTTTTTTAAACATATACATTACATTATAATATACAGCAAATTTAACTTTTAATTTAGTGGTATAGAATTGACTTTAGCACTGTTGAACATTACAAAGTAATTGTACTTTTTTGGGAAGAAAACCAAAACCTGTATGCTAAACTAATATTTGTTCAGATGTTCACATGTAATCCACCAATAAAACAAATATTAAAATGTCAAACCTCTCAAGAGTCAAGCAAGCTTAACATCACCACCATTATAAAGCCTACCACACAAAAAAGAAGATCCTGCTTCAAAACTGAAAGCTTCAAGTTTGACAGTTTGTTGCTGATCACATGACCAAAAAAGGCAGAAACAGAATCTTGGCAGTCTATAAGCCTATGTCCATTTAAGCTCACTTACACCGATCAGCCATAACATTAAAACCACCTCCTTGTTTCTACACTCACTGTCCATTTTATCAGCTCCACTTACCATAAAGAAGCACTTTGTAGTTCTACAATTACTGACTGTAGTCCATCTGTTTCTCTGCATGCTTTGTTAGCCCCCTTTCATGCTGTTCTTCAATGGTCAGGACTCTCCCAGGACCACCACAGAGCAGTTATTATTTGGGTGATCTAGAAGATGTCCAACTCAAACAGCAGCAATAGATGAGCGATCGTCTCTGACTTTACATCTACAAGGTGGACCAACTAGGTATGAGTGTCTAATACAGTGGACAGTGGACACGGTATTTAAATACTCCAGCAGCGCTGCTGTGTCTGATCCACTCATACCAGTACAACACACACTAACACACCACCACCATGTCAGTGTCACTGCAGTGCTGAAAATGATACACCACCTAAATAATACCTGCTCTGTTGTGGTCCTGTAGGGGTTTTGACCATTAAAGAACAGGGTGAAAGCAGGCTAAAAAAATATGTAGAGAAACAGATGTACTACAGCCAGTAATTGTAGAACTACAAAGTGCTTCTGTAAGGTAAGTGGAGCTGATAAAATGGACAGTGAGTGTAGAAACAAGGAGGTGGTTTAATGTTATGGCTGATATAACATAGATAGATAGATAGATAGATAGATAGATAGATAGATAGATAGATAGATAGATAGATAGATAGATAGATAGATAGATAGATAGATAGATAGATAGATAGATAGATAGATAGATAGATAGATAGATAGATAGATAGATAGATAGATAAGCCTTTCCATAATCTTAAACAAATTTAGGTTAACTTCTCACATCAGTTACCAAAAACACAAATTAACTTGTATATATATATGCGGGGGGGCACGGTGGCTTGGGGGGTAGCACTGTCGCCTCACAGCAAGAAGGTTCTGGGTTTGATTCCCAGGTGGAGCAGTCTGGCTCCCTTCTGTGTGGAGTTTGCATGTTCTCCCTGTGTCTGTGTGGGTTTCCTCCCACAGTCCAAAGACATGCAAGTAAGAAAATACGTCCATGACTGTGTTTGACATTAAAGACTTGAATTGATGAAGCTTGTGTAACCAGTAATTACGGGTCCTGTAATGAATGTAACCAAGGTGTGTAAAACATGATGTTATAATCATAATAAATAAAAAAATAAACTTATGTGCTTGTAAATGTGGTCTCTGTTACTATGTACTCAGGTTACATCTGACCACCCAGCTTGCGTTTGTGAGAGATTAGGTCATTACTTTGCTAAAGAGACCACTGATCCATGTACAAGTTGTACCAGGGCAGTTTTAGACTCGTGGTTAAGGTATTGGACTAGTAATAAAAAGGTCACTGGTTCAAGCCCCACAACTGCCTGGTTCTGTGAGCATTCAATTAAATCCTTAAGCTTTCTAAAGGAAAATGAAACCCATTAGCATTCCTGAGTCATTCAACAGCTATGGTAATGAAGATAAATCCTAAAAGTATAAAAAGACGCTGACAACCATGCCTCTCTCACAGGTGTAATCTACAGGCAGGATAGGAAAGAAATGTTTCCGCTTAGTTATTTTTGTCCCGTGCATGGCCCCCTACCTGATAACACAGCACATGCAACCAGCTGGTCATATAGGCACTTAGGCTCTCTAATTCATGAGCACTTACTTTAAGGCTCAACATATTTTGTACATGTATGTGTGTCGTGATCTGTTTTTTTGACTGTTTATATTAGTTTTATATTGATGTATTGTGAAAAACAGGTGTAGCTCCATACTTACTTTAAAGACTTTATTTGATTGTGACATGCTGCTTGTAGAGAGACCTTTAAGCCCACTTTGTACTGCTGGAATACTTATATTTAATTAACATTTAGATTTATTATAGTTGTCAGTAATCAAACCTAGGTGTCTCATATAGATCCTTTTTCACTCAGCCTTCATATAATCAAGCTGTCTTTGTGTCATACTAAATACAGTTAAGATTTGAAACAATCAAGTAGCTATTCATATAAATATTCATTTATACGGCGATCTGGTGGAGCAGCGGCAAAACACGCTAGCACACCAGAGCCGACATCTTGAACTCATCGGTTTGAATATCAGCTCTGCCATTTGACAGGCTGGGTGCTTACATGAACAACGATTGGCTTGTTGTTCCAGGAAAGGGGGGCGAAGAGGACCTCATAACTGATGCAATTACGACCTCTGCTGGCTGATTGATGGCGCCTGTACAGAGACAGGGGATAATGGGATCAGGGTGTGGCTCTCCGTACACAAAGCTGATCCACATATGAACTCGTGAAAGGTGAACAAATGCAGTCGGCTACTGCACATGTGTCAGAGGGGGCGTGTGTTAGTCACGGCTCTCCTCAGTCAAAGTAGAGGTCAGCATCAGTAGAGAGGAAGCGTAATGCAATCAGGTTATTGGATACGACTAAATTGGGAGGAAAATTGCGGGGAAAATGCAAATAAAAATTCATTTATAAGCTAGCCCTTTATCACTAATAGTCATGGACTGGCCTTCACAGACTCCTGGCTGTCAAGGATTCAGCCCCTCTGTGTTCCTGGAGAGTGCCTATGTGCCACCCCCCACCCCCCCCACCCCCTCTCTCCATGAGCACTCTCAGTCTCCAGACAACACCCGTCCCTTGCTAATTACCCTCGGGGTCATAAGGAGGCAGCTGGGAGGACTCAGTGGAGACTATTTTGATGTGACTCTGTTCTGTTGGTTTGGTTTGTTTGAATTGACCTTAGCTAGTGATGGCATAAATGGGGCTTTTGAGAGATCGAAGCAAATGAAACAAATGATTCGGAAAAAGATTCGAGCTTGTGAAACGTTTGAATCATCGCACCACAGTGACGTCTAACGTCCAATCAGTGGTCTAACAGTAAGATCTGTCTTATAGATCACTGAAAGAAGTGTGTTTTGATAGTGGTATGAAACATCATTCCGTCATACTGTATAATGAGTGTCCTTGACACTGACCATTATTTATTATACAGTCAAAAGGGAAAGTGCTTGTGCAACCAGACTGTGCAATATTATTACACATTGACACATACAGTTGATCAGTTTCGAACCATTTCGAAACAGCTTGACATAATGAAACCTTTTCCGGGACAGTCACATGACTTTTTCATTTCGATATGGACTTTGAAGCAAAGTTTCGAAACACTGAGCTTCAAATGAATCGATTCAGTTACGAATACGAGTTTCGAGGTTGACATCACTAACATTACCAAGTGATTTTGGTCTGTCTGTCTGTTTGTCTGTTCTGCCTTAGCCTTTGTTTGTTAGCCTTTGTCTTTGTTTGTTAGCTTTAGCCTATTTAGTTCTGTTTGGCTCTGTTTAGCTCTGTTTAGCTTAGTGTTTAGCCTTTAGATTAGATTTGCATTGTTCATGTATGTTCAGTGTAGGTTAGCATTTAGCATAGGTCTTGTTAGTTTGTCTTATCTAGTCCCTACCTGTCTTGTGTAACCTTGTCATGTGTCTTGTCTTTGTTAGTATTAAATCTTTGTTAATACATCTCTGCATGTGTGTCCGCCCTCTCTTGTCTTTCATAGCCCATATCATTACACTGGCCTACATATTATTACATAACATATCACCTGAACCAGTGTAAATTTAAGTAAGAACTCAGGAAAGTGCTGAAAGAAGCCTGGTAAAATATATCAGAAGATTACGTTAAAAAACCTCAGGACAAAAGAGTTCAAGAGTTAAGTTTAAGTTTAAGAGTTTAAGGTCACACTAAATACTGACTTTTGCCTGTATAAGCAAAATACTGTATGTGTGTGGGTGTGTGTGTTAAAATTTTCGATGGTTCAACATTGGTGTAGTGTAATGAATAGTAGGTGGAATATGCAGCCATGTACATTTGCATACATGCACAAGTGTGCAAATGTGTGCCAGCCATACTTGACTTTACTCCAGTGCACATATCTGGACACGTGTTTGTTTGCCATCCTGCTGTGCTATAACTTACCAGGCCAAAGCAAAGGGAAGAATTCTCTGTTTGAATCATGAGTCATCACTGGTTGGGTGTGTACCATGTTGCATACACTCACAATACTCACCACATACAAACTTGCTTTCACTACCACACCAAGGTTGGCAGAAACAAAGAGATTTATTTAGCATCTGGATGAATAAGCGTCTGATCTAAATAAAACTTAACACATTGTACTGTGGTAACACAGGTTAAGGTACTAGGCTAGTATTTAGAAGGTTGCTGGTTCAAACTCCATCATGGTCAGGTTCTTACTTATGGGCCCATGTGCAAGACTCCTAACCATCAGTTGCCTAGACTGTAGTCAGAAACAAAGTTACTTTGATAATAATAGATGTTTACTGTGAATGCGCGTCATGTATCATGCTGAGCATAAGCAGCTAAATTGAACTCAATAAGTAGCTAAATTGAACTCAATGAGTAAGATAGCAGTGGGCAGGGCATTGTGACTGATTTGTTCCTGTATCTACGTGCACCTGTCTGTCACTCATCATTGTGACCTTGCGTCTGGGATCCTGTGACACAGCTGGCGAAAGATGAAAGATGGACATTCTCTCTCGTCATTGATTTTAGGAAAAAGAGCCTCTAACTGTGCACACACTTTAATATGAGAGTGGCTCATGTGAAGCAGTGGGTGAATAAAAATAAAAAAAACCAATGCAGAACAATATATCTGTAATATAATATGCTTTATTTCCCAAACTGAACTGTATATCAAAGTCAGAATCAGCTTCATTCACCAGGTATGTTTGCACACACTAAGTATTTGTTTACTGCTGTTGGTAACTCTCTACAGTGGTACCTTGAAACTCGACGTCAACAGGTTCTGGGAGTGGTGTTGAGTTTAAAAGGCGTTGAGTTTTAAGGTATTTTTCCCAGTAGGATGTATGTGATACCTGTTAGTGCGTTCTGTGGTTCAGTGGAACTGCATATATTTTAGGCTAATGTAAAATAATGGGGTTGTTTTTGACACTTATACACTGAAAATAACACAAATATAATATACTCAATTAAATACAATTAAAACAGTTAAAAACTAAAATAAAAAGTGCAATAAAACCTGCACTTTACTTCTTTAATGTTTTCTCTATGCTTCTTAATTATGGAAATGCTTGATCTTGGAATACTGCATTCCGTTCAGTACCGGCACATTCACATGAGAAGCGGCAAAAACACTTTTGCGCTGGTGCACAAAGCTTACCGTGACTTATTCTGCTAAAACAAAGAGCAAGGGATTTCATTAGTGGAGAGAACTTATGAGCAGTTTTCATGTTCTCCTCGTGTCTGCGTGGGTTTCTTCCGGGTGCTCCGGTTTCCTCCCACAGCCCAAAAACATGCCACCAGGCTAATTGGAAACACTGAATTAGTCCTATAGATACCTAGCCGCTAGATGCACAAACCAGTGCATTGTAGTGCCGGTCCCAAGCCTGAATAAAATAGGGAGGGTTGTGTCAGGAAGGGCATCCGGCATAAAAATTGTGCCAAATCAATGCGGATCATGATCCGCCGAGAGCCGACCCCGTAACCGAACGAGACAAAGGCCGAGGAAGAAGAAGAAGAAGAAGTGAGAAAAATACAGATAAACACAGATACATGCGGATGCCTTCAGAGTGAATTTGACAGTTAGTTCATGACGTTTGTTTAATGACGTTTTACCGCACCGTTCACTGTTCAATAAGTTTACTCCAAGTCACGCTGTTTTAATACCGTTTTAATTGAATGTCCAACAAGCTCATGGTCAGGTGTCCAAATTTTTCTGGCCATACAGTGTAGCTCCGAACATTCACATTATCTGTAAATCTGTATAATTTTATAATAATCTATATAATTTATCTGTGTGGGAAATTGTGAGATAACTTTGTTTTCCCTTTATCACCCAACAAGTGATGCAACTATTTTAAAGCTAGAGCTGCTAAGAAGTGATTTTAATCTAGCCCAGACATAGATCATCAAATGCTGAAGCTCGATTACAGGCTGAAAATAGCAGAAGCTTACTTTAATGAGATTTCAGCCTACAGTAAACACTAGAATGGTTCTGTACAGCCTTTTCAGTGCCTCATAACCCATTATTAAAAAGGCATGCAAAGCTTATATAGAGCATTAAATGCAGGCTGTCTGAAATGAAGAAGACGTACAATGATGATTTAAACAGAAGTAAATACAGACAGCAGAATAAAAAGAAGCACTGATTATAGACCTTCTGTGATGAAGATAGTTCTTATTTCTCAGAATATTTCATGCCTTGCTTTTTATTTTCAAGTATGAAGTCAAGTCAAATTTATTTGTATAGCGCTTTTTACAATGGACATCTCCATCTCAAATCAACTTTACAGAATCCAGGATCGACAGACCAAAAAACCCTGTTGAGCAAAACAAGGGTGACAGTGACAAGAAAAAACTTGAAGCGGCCTGGAGGACAACTTAAATGAACACAATCCACACAAATCATACATTGAACTTAAAGTTATAACTAGCAAAAAAATTGTTCTTCATCATTCAGTCCAGTCTGTGATGAAGTCTGTAGTGAGTTCTTGACATTTTTGGTGCAAACACACCAGGTTCCCCTCAAATCTAGCAGGAGCAGCATTGTTGGCGCGGCAGTCTCGACAACCCCGGGTGGGTGAACAGGTTTCCATCAGAACCACCTTGGGGTAAAACAACAGAAGATGTAGCCAAAATGTGAAATCATTAAGAGTAAAAATGTCAGTTCTGCAGAGAGTAGCTTTAGACTCCGGCACCTGTAATTATTACAGCATAACTAAAAGGGAGAGTGAGCGGGTAACACAGTCATGAAGGCTTTCAAAGGACATCAGTGCCCATCTCACCCACCGTCATCAAACTTGAGTGATTGGACAAGAGAGGCAGAATGACAGCAACCCAACATCCCTAATCACCACAAGTCTCTATGACCTAGAACCCCCAAGCTCTGTGCCTTTGTCTATAATTGTGGTGGGCAGCTCCAGTCCTAGGGGTCAGAGATCAGGTGCAGCCAGAAGCAAACATAAGAGCACCAGACTGCCCAGACCCCAGACCTCCAGGATCAAAGCCACACACCTCTAGTTTGGAAAGACTAATCAAAAGCCTGAGTAAATAAATATGTTATTTATTGTATTCACTGTTAAACAGAAAAAGAAAAGATCTTGCCTTGCTAATTCATGTCAGTGACCAATAGCAGGGCTGTTTTGCAGTGTCATAAACTAGATAATAATCTATCCATGAAAATCCTACATAACTCAAATGATCCCAATAAAAGCTAATAGCTAATGGATTACACAGATTAAATCTATTTTATGTTTGTGCTTTTTTTATTGTTTACAAGGACTGAGTTAGCTTAGCTTGCTATCTGTGACTTGGACAGCCAAGGCACACTGACAACAACTTTCCATTGTACTTGACTTAATGGGTAAGACTAAATTTGGTCCCTTAAACACATTTTGAAAGATAATTATGAAAGCTTTAATAAATGTAGCAAAACTA
The DNA here is from genome assembly GCF_030014385.1 of Trichomycterus rosablanca. NCBI lineage: Eukaryota > Metazoa > Chordata > Actinopteri > Siluriformes > Trichomycteridae > Trichomycterus > Trichomycterus rosablanca. Next base: position 20,837,256 of record NC_085988.1, read on the forward strand.
TTTTTAAAATTGCAAGTTAGCCATAGCTAAAATGCTACGTTGTGACTAAATTGCTAACTAAATCATATAGGCAGGCTATTCTGGGAAGGAAGGAGTTATATTTTACACTTTTGTATATCTGTGTCATGTGTAAGATGTAAGTATTTTGTTTATATAACAATGGACCTCATGTTCGACCTAGCTACATGGAAAAATGTATTGTATGTGTTTTCTACTGCAGAAATGACTTTATTTATACAACCCCAAATCAGAAAAAGTTGGGACAGTATGGAAAATGCAGATAAAATAAAAATGCAGTGTTCCTTTCATTTACTTGACTTTTATTTGATTGCAGACGGTTTGAACCTGAAATATTTCATGTTTTATCTGCTCAACTTCATTTCATTTGTTAATATACCTCCATTCCTGCATTTCAGGCCTGCAACACATTCCAAAAAAAGTTGGGACAGGGGCAAAAAAGGTGAAAAAACTAAATTATGTGATTCCAAACTAGTGATGTCAACAGATGATTGTAATCATGGTTTGGTACAAAAGCAGCATCCAGGAAAGGCTGAGTCTTTGATGAGTAAAGATGATCAGAGGATCTCCAGTTTGTCAACAAATGCGTGAGAAAATGATTGAAATGTTTAAAAACAATGTACCTCAAAGAAAGATTGGAAGGGATTTGCATAATTCTCCCTCTACAGTGCATAATATCATTAAACGATTCAAGAAATCAGGAGGAATTTCACTGCGTAAAGGCCAAGGGTGCAAGCTAAAGCTCAACGCCTGTGATCTTCGATCCCTCAGACAGCACTGCATCAAGAACCGCCACTCAACAATAGCTGATGTAACCACATGGTGAGGGATTACTTTGGCAAACCTTTGTCAAGCACTACAATACACAGTTACATGCACAAATGCCACTTAAAACTTTACTGTGCAAAAAAGAAGCCTTATGTTAACCATGTCCAGAAGCGGCGTCGTGTTTTTTTTAATTATTATTTGCATTTTCCATTCTGTCCCAACTTTTTTTAATTTGGGGTTGTACTATAACTCAAATAACCTTTACATCTTTACATCTACAGTGAGCAGAAAAGGATCTGAAAATGCCACAAAGTGAAATCTTCAAAGAGGATGAACTACATCAGAAGACCACTCCTGTCAAAGAACATGCTGTTTATGTTAAATTCTGACCTTACTATTTGCATATCATAAATCTAGATTTATCAGACCAGGCAATGTTTTCCTATGTTTCTTTCAAGGCCGTAGCCATGAACTGAACATGGGGGAGGGGTGTCCTGCCATTGCAAAATATTCTGCAACATCAACAACGTATGTGAACACTGACAGATCCCAACATTTTGCAAAGCTAGTGAGCAGAATGAGTTTATTTATAATTTTAACAGTATATTGGGTGGGGGTGGTGGCATAGGCTTGTTTTAGAAAGGCTATGCACATTGTAGCCTCAGATTCCAGTTGTTAGCTGACAGGAGTGGAACCTGCTTCTACAGTTGCATTTGCCTCAAGGTTTGTTCTGTTTGTTTCTGCTCACTATGGTTGTAAAAAATAGATATTTGAACTAAACTAGTTAAACTAGTCAGGACATTCTCTTGAGGATTCGTTAAGCAGTTTTATATTAGTTCTGGTTCTCTTAAACCTTTTAATGAATGTCCTGTGGGTTGATACAGGTTTTTTTAGGTGTGTAGTGGGATACATTTTATAGCTGATAGTTACACTGATCAGGCATAACATTAAAACCACCTCCTTGTTTCTACACTCACTGTCCATTTTATTAGCTCCACTTACCATATAGAAGCACTTTGTAGTTCTACAATTACTGACTGTAGACCATCTTTTTCTCTACAAACTTTTTTAGCCTGCTTTCAGTTTGCATATACAGTGGTAGCTTGTAACTCGACGTCCTCTAAACTCTAAATCTTTGAAATTCAACGGCCTTCATTGAGAAATTTGTACCCTTAACCTTGACATTTAGTTTAAACTCAACGTGTGCAGCGTTTTTAAAAATTATTTATTTAATTTCAAACTAACAATGAACAGCCACACTCTAAAGTCATGTGTTAAAAACGACACACACTGTGTGGAATTTCATGTACGGAGTGTGCTCAGGGACGACACATACTGTGTTGATTTAAACACTGTAAATGTGTCATCCTGTTTTTGCACACCCACCGTGTTAGGGTACTTAACACACACAATGTGGTGTTCTCACACAATGTGTGTTGATTATGTGTAATCAAGAAAATGGGTAAAATAAAGACTAATACAAATATAGCCATTTTATTTTACTGTATAATATTACAAATGTTTAAATAACATTCTTTTTTTTGTGACAATACATTAAAACAAGATTACAAACAGTTTAACAGTAAATGTACAAAATACAGTGTATCACAAAAGTGAGTACACCCCTCACATTTCTGCAAATATTTTATTATATCTTTTCATGGGACAACACTATAGACATGAAACTTGGATATAACTTAGAGTAGTCAGTGTACAGCTTGTATAGCAGTGTAGATTTACTGTCTTCTGAAAATAACTCAACACACAGCCATTAATGTCTAAATAGCTGGCAACATAAGTGAGTACACCCCACAGTGAACATGTCCAAATTGTGCCCAAATGTGTCGTTGTCCCTCCCTGGTGTCATGTGTCAAGGTCCCAGGTGTAAATGGGGAGCAGGGCTGTTAAATTTGGTGTTTTGGGTACAATTCTCTCATACTGGCCACTGGATATTCAACATGGCACCTCATGGCAAAGAACTCTCTGAGGATGTGAGAAATAGAATTGTTGCTCTCCACAAAGATGGCCTGGGCTATAAGAAGATTGCTAACACCCTGAAACTGAGCTACAGCATGGTGGCCAAGGTCATACAGCGGTTTTCCAGGACAGGTTCCACTCGGAACAGGCTTCGCCAGGGTCGACCAAAGAAGTTGAGTCCACGTGTTCGGCGTCATATCCAGAGGTTGGCTTTAAAAAATAGACACATGAGTGCTGCCAGCATTGCTGCAGAGGTTGAAGACGTGGGAGGTCAGCCTGTCAGTGCTCAGACCATACACCGCACACTGCATCAACTCGGTCTGCATGGTCGTCATCCCAGAAGGAAGCTGACACACAAGAAAGCCCGCAAACAGTTTGCTGAAGACAAGCAGTCCAAGAACATGGATTACTGGAATGCCCTGTGGTCTGACGAGACCAAGATAAACTTGTTTGGCTCAGATGGTGTCCAGCATGTGTGGCGGCGCCCTGGTGAGAAGTACCAAGACAACTGTATCTTGCCTACAGTCAAGCATGGTGGTGGTAGCATCATGGTCTTGGGCTGCATGAGTGTTGCTGGCACTGGGGAGCTGCAGTTCATTGAGGGAAACATGAATTCCAACATGTACTGTGACATTCTGAAACAGAGCATGATCCCCTCCCTTCGAAAACTGGGCCTCATGGCAGTTTTCCAACAGGATAACGACCCCAAACACAACCTCCAAGATGACAACTGCCTTGCTGAGGAAGCTGAAGGTAAAGGTGATGGACTAAACCCAATTGAGCACCTGTGGCGCATCCTCAAGTGGAAGGTGGAGGAGTTCAAGGTGTCTAACATCCACCAGCTCCGTGATGTCATCATGGAGGAGTGGAAGAGGATTCCAGTAGCAACCAGTGCAGCTCTGGTGAATTCCATGCCCAGGAGGGTTAAGGCAGTGCTGGATAATAATGGTGGTCACACAAAATATTGAGACTTTGGGCACAATTTGGACATGTTCACTGTGGGGTGTACTCACTTATGTTGCCAGCTATTTAGACATTAATGGCTGTGTGTTGAGTTATTTTCAGAAGACAGTAAATCTACACTGCTATACAAGTTGTACACTGACTACTCTTAGTTATATCCAAGTTTTATTTCTATAGTGTTGTCCCATGAAAAGATATAATAAAATATTTGCAGAAATGTGAGGGGTGTACTCACTTTTGTGATACACTGTATATCTTCCTTGAACTTTCTTTTCCATTCTTAAAGATGGTTGCAAAAACTCGTAAAACGTCTGTTCCTCTGTCCTAAAAGAAAGACAAAAAATATCATTACAAGGTACTGTGTAATCACAATACAAAATATTAACTGAGACATTTACAACATTTAATATTTTGTATAACATTCTGATTAGTCAACCAACCAAATGAGTAATCAGCTAACAACTAATATTCCTCCAAATTTGTCATCAGATGTCTCTAATTATTCACATAGGCTGTTTAACAAATTATTAAACAAGTCACCTGAAAACTAGTTACAGCATACAAGCTAAAATGTTTACTTTACCAGAATAAAGTAAATCGGATGATGAATTTTGGAAGAGTTGTGCTTTACCCTAAATATATCCACCACTACTACAGTACTTTAATGCTAATAACAATAAGCAATGTTGCTAACGATTCGATTTAAAGAACCGATTCTTCCGAACCGATTCTGCACTTCGGAACCAACTGCATTAGGACCACTAATGAATCAATCGATTCAGTTTTTCGATTCGTTTAAACGGATGATTTAAAAGAACCGATTCGGTAAAACGAACTTTCATTTTCAGCATTTAGCGGACGCTTTTATTCAAAGCGGCTTACTGTACACAATGAGCAATTGAGGGTTAAGGGCCTTGCTCAGGGACCCAACAGTGGCAACTTGGTGGTGGCGGGGCTTGAACCGGCAACCTTCTGTTTACTAGTCCAGTACCTTAACCACTGAGCTATCACTGGCCTAACTGAGCTAAACTAAGCTTCTCATAATGAGATTTAACTTAAATAATGTTACTCAATCACTGTAATCACATAGTTCCAATAGGTCAGTTAAGTAAGTTACCTTGAGAACACTGAAAACACAGAGGGTTGCTATGGTAACCTTACCCAGTCATTATCCAGTGGCGCCATTTTGACCAAACTAAAAGTCCAATTTACGGTTAGCCAGTTAGCTAACGATAAATCATACCAATAAAAAGAAAGACTAGTCAGGTTTAACAGAACATTTATTACTGAATAGTAACAGAAAAGCAAACTTAGGTTTATATTAATGTAATTCGTGCTTCCTTTTTTACTTAACTAAGTCATTTGTGAGACTATTGTAAGTTAAAAAAGGTCACAGGGTTAAAACCTACTTTTTATAGCTTTGCTTGACTTCATAAAACACACAACAAAACACTGATAAACATGAACTAAATAAACATTAATAAAACATACTCGATACTAGACTATTTTGAAACCCCACTGCTTTTGCAACTTACCAATAAGGATAAGTCCTGCTCCTTTCCTTGCATGGTCCTAAAGGAGGAAATCAACCGTGAAACACAGATATACTCGATAGGAGAAATGTGATTGGTTAACGCATATTTTTAATTTATTAATTTATTTTTAATCTTTCATGGGAAATAATCTATGTTTCTAGTCAGAAATGCCATTATTTTATCCAACAAATTTAAGTAAAATTGAATAAATATATATTTTTACACAGTGTATTTTCTCACAGTTCTACACATAAATGTGTAGACTAACTATTGGAGTTACTTTACACGTGTCTGTGTAAGAAGTGGCCAGAAATGGCACAAAACATGTTACAGACCACAGGACACAGTAGTTGTGTAGAAAAAATGACACATTTTTTAGAGTGCACTTTTAGAGTGCACTTTGTTCAGCGCTCGGCTTGAGCGGTGCGATAAAACGTCATCAAAGTGCAATATGAGACAAATCTGCATTTGTGTGGAATAACAGTCAAATCCACTCTGAAAGCTCCACATGTATCTGTGTTTATCTGTATTTCTCCTGTTTCACTTTCAAACTTGTGTTATAGCTCGGGGTTCTGAGAATCAGCTTTTTTTCTTGAGAGTCTAAAACACTTATTGTTAAAAAAAAGCTTAACGTGACTTAATGTATTAAAAGAACTACACAGAAACTCTAAATCTCTCTTAATTATTACTGCTCATAAGTTCTCTCCACCAATAAAATTCCTTGCTTGTTTACTGAATGGAATACTGTGGTACCTCAACGTCAATTGGTTCTGGAAGTGGTGTTGAGTTTAAAAGGCATTAAGTTTCAGGGTATTTTTTCCCATAAGGATGTATGGGAATTCGGTTAATGTGTTCCATGGCCCTGTAAAACTACATATATTTTAGGCTTATGTAAAATAATGGGGTTGTTTTTGACACTAATACTAATACACTGAAAATAAGACAAATATAATATTAAAACACTGAAATACAATTGAAAAACAGTTAAAAATCAATATAAAAATACAATAAAACCTGCTCTTTACCTTTACTGTGGCGGTGCACAAAGCTTAACGTGACTTATTGTACTAAAACAACAAGCAAATTTTATTAGTGGAGAGAACTTATGAGCCGTAAAAATTAAGAGAGGTTTAGTGTTTCTATGTTGTTCTTTTAATACATTAAGTGTTGTTAAGCTTTTTTTTTTTAATGATAAGTGTTTTAGACTCTCTGAAAGCTGATTCTCACAATTCTTCAGAACCCCGAGCTATAACAAGTTTAAAAGATACATGTGGACGCTTTCAGAGTGGATTTGTCAGTTGTTCCACACAAATGCAGATTCATCTCATAAGTACACTTTAATGACGTCTTACTGCAACGCTCCAGTAACAATCCATTTATTAAAAAAGCTGAACACGTTAAGTTTAAGCCAGTGATAGCTCAGTGGTTAAGGTACTGGACTAGTAAAAAAACAGAAGGTTGCCGGTTCAAGCCCCGCCACCACCAAGTTGCCACTGTTGGGTCCCTCAGCAAGGCCCTTAACCCTCAATTGCTCATTGTGTTCAGCTCATTGTGTAAGTTGCTTTGGATAAAAGCGTCTGCTGTAAATGTAAATGTTTAAGGGTACAAATTTCTTGACAAATGGGGTCGAGTTTCAAAGATTTTGAGTTTAGGGGGTGTTGAGTTACAAGGTACCACTGTACAGTATTCCAAGATCTAGCATCTCCACGCCTAAGAACAACAAGGAAACAATAAAGAAGTAAAAGTAAAGTGAAGGTTTTATTGTATTTTTTTTATGATTTTTTAACTGTTTTTAATTGTATTTCAGTGCTTTTTATATTAGATTTTCAGTATATATTAGATATATTAGATATTCAGTGTATAAGTGTCAAAATCAACTCACTATTTTACATAAGCCTAAAATATACGGGACCATGGAACACATTAACAGGTTTCCCATACATCCTTATGGGGAAAAATACCTTGAAACTCAACGCCACTCCCAGAACCAATTGACGTCAAGTTTTAAGGTACCACTGTACTTGTAAGGGACATGTACTTTACTTTATTCAGTTAATTTTTGCAACTGTTTTGTGACTTAATGACTGGTAAACATTTATTTGTCTGAAAAATGTTTTACAAATGTTAGTTCTTTAATAGGTTTATTGTTCGTTTGCTTAAAATATATACAAACCTCATTTCTAGAAAAGTTGGTGCAATAAAAACAAGATTTTTTTTATTTGTTGACTCTCTTGAAATAGAAATAGAATCATACATGTACAAACATTAACTTACTTTGGTAGTGTACAAAGTTCTCTTTTGGTATTAAACTTTGTGCAGTTCATTTTCTTTTTCTTCTTTCGGCTGCTCCTGTTAGGGGTCACCACAGCATCTCTAAGAAGCTGAGAAATGTATGAGTTGGATGTCGACTGTGATTCTGGGACACCAATAATCCTGATGTTCTGCCGGCGAGACCTGGATTCCAATTTATCGCACTTAGCGTCTAGTTTACTGAGCTCTGCGATTGAATAATTGACCTTAGCTTGTAGACCCATGACATCATCTGAAAATCAGGCGAGAGACTGTTCCTCATTTGAAACAGTCTTCTTGAGATCAGTGAACTCTGATCTCAAAGCAGCGTTATCTCGAAAATGTCTGCCTTCAAAGCCTGGAACTCCGACCGAATACTAGATCTAAACTCCTCCAGTGCAATGCGCAGCTCCTCTTGCACTGGGCCCCGGTGTTTTTGGAGGCATCGTAACAACAAAAAACCGATCCAAAATAAATAACTAAAAGTTAACATATATTCAAATAAAATAAAGACCTAAATGTGCCTTAAAAAAAAAAAAAAAAGATGACTTAGTTCAGGGGGAAACACAAGCGCACGCTCCATGTGGCGTCAAACCAGAAGTCTCCACACAGCATCTCATTTGACTCCATCCTGACCTGTCCTGAACATCCTCCTCTGTCAACATCAACAACCTGAATGTCCCCCCTCACCACATTCATAACCTCTTCTTTCTCATTTTCTTTATTCATTAGCTCCACAAAGTTCTTGTTCAACCTTCTCAATACACACTCCTAATTTGACAGCACATTCCATTTCACCTTCCCTAGAGTCCAACCTCTCACACAGCTTGCCATATGCCGTTGCCAATGCCGTTGCCACTTCTCTCTTTGCCTTATGCAACATCTTTTAATACTGTCTACTTTTTTGTCTCTCAGGAGATTCTGCTTCTTTTTTGTCAAACTTTTCCCTCTATAACTTTCCTGCACTTCCTCATTCCACCACCACGTCTCACTTTTTGTGATGTCACAGCAAGTACTATCATAGCCTATTCCTTTACCAGTTTTGCTGTTGTTGCCCACTTGTCTAGCACTCCTTCACCACCACCCAGTCTCACCAATTCCCTGAATTTCACACCACTCTCGTCCTCCTTTAACCTCCACCATCTGATCCTTGGTTCCACCCTAGTGATGGGAATTATGGCTCTTTGAAGGGAGCCGGATCTTTTAGCTCTGTTCCTTTTAAAGAGCCGTTCAAAAAAAATGGCTCTTCGTTCTTTTTGTTTCAGGCAGTGGGAGGCGCACTTGGATACCCCGATAATAATATCAATGATCAACAATAATGCACATTTTGCTACCTTGCCTTAAATGTAGGCCTAATTCAAACAACACTTAAATGATAAGAAAAAAAAGGTTCGTAATCCGAAATTTGTTCGTACGTTAAGTTGAAAAAGATCGTTTGTAACCAGAAATGTTTGTATGGTAAACCGCTCTTAACTCAAGGGTCGACTGTAGTTTAACAAAAATAGTTTTAAATATTTGCAAATAAATAAAGTTTGTATCATCTGTTGTGCGAACGACCCATCACTATTCCACCCTCACTCCCTCCTCTTCACCTCTAATGACACTCTCCCCTGCCACCAGTAATTAATACAATAACAGTAGCAATAACAGGACGATTTGCTGTTGTTGTGGTGGTTGTTTTTCTGTAGCCCTGTTTCTTTTGTTTGTTTTTCACAATGTTTTAATGAAATATATTGCAGTTTGATTTTAATTATAGTGCTTTTATTATCTCACTCCACTGGTGATTCTGTTTGATCAATCATAGTCCAAGTGAATGCTTAGCCCCTGGTCAAGAAGGTAACCAAATGCAGCCATAGTAATTAGGTACAATACAGGTCACGCAGCAATGGAAACAACCACTTAATGTTGGATCATGGACTTAACAACCTGCCCTAGGTTACCATGCAATGGAAAAGGGGCATAAGGCTGCATTATCATGGAAGAGATCTACAGTCTTGAACCTGTCTGGGCGTGCCTGAACAAGGTTTTGCATGTCCAGACATGACTGCACCACTGTATTCTAAGAATACATCTTTCTCTTATGTTTTATTGGCTACACCAGTCAAAAAGACCCACCCCTAAAATGTAGAAAGCTTTGAAGTGTCATTTAACTTTGTACTATGTCTCCTAATTACTTATTTGTGATTATTATTGACCATAGCTGTTGACTTGCCCAGATACATTTGCAATTGGAAATACAGTAGACCCTTGAGTTATGAACGGTTTACCATACGAACATTTTGGGTTACGAATGATCTTTTTCAACTTAACGTACAAATTTCGGATTACGAACCAAAATTCGCTAAACACGTGACGTCACAAACAAGTTGACTTCGACAGTCTAATCAGCCCCTTCACCTTAAAAAGTAATAGGGTGATGTGTATACTGTAGAATGTTATAAAATATACAATAATATTTATTAATACATACAGTACATTTTAATAACACAGGTTGACAATGTTACATTAAAAAAAAAAACATCTAGTTCTCTTGACAAATGTCTATGTGCACTATTACTGAACCCTCAGCCTCAGTACTTGGTGAAACATTATTTTGACTTTTAGAGAGTGCTTACATGTTTCTGACACATCTCTTTTGGAATACACTCCCTCTCTTCTCATGCAAAAGCTTTTAGCTCATTGTGGTTAAATGGCATTTGTGCTGCAACTGGACTGATTGTTTAACCAAAATTTGGTTGATCTGGAAGTATGCTTGGGATCATTTTCTTGCTAAAAAATCCAATTATCTAGGTAACATTTCTCTTCTAAATGCCTTGGTATTTCTGTGAATCCATGGTGCCAGTCAGATGGTCAAGATTGCCACTTCCCTCAGACGGCACTGCATCAGGAACCGTCACTCAACAATAGCAGACAAACCACATGAACAAGGGATTACTTTGGCAAACCTTTGTCAGGCACTACAATATGGAGTTACATGCACAAATGCCACTTAAAACTTTACTGTGCAAAAAAGAAGCCTTATGTTAACCATGTCCAGAAGCAGCGTCGACTTCTCTGGGCTCGGAAGCATCTAGGATGGACCATCACACAGTAAAACGTGTATTGTGGTCAGATGAATCAGCATTTCAGGTCTTTTCTGGAAAAAATGGACGTTGTGTGCTTCGGACCAAAGACGAAAAGGACCATCCAGACTGTTATCAGCAACAAGTCCAAAAGCCAGGGTCTGTCATGGAATGGGGCTGTGTCAGTGCTCTTGGCAAAGGTAATTTACACTTCTGTGATGGCAGCATTAATGCAGAAAAGTACATTGAGATCTTAGAGCAACATGCCTTCAAGATGTCATCTGTTCCAGGAAAAAGCAAAACCACATGCTGCACACATTACAAAGGCATGGCTGTGGAAGACGAGGGTACGGGTACTGGACTGACCCGCCTGCAGTCCTGACCTGTCGTCAATAGAGAATGTGTGGAGACTGTTTCACATCTTAAGACGTGTTTGCAGGAAGAATGAGACAAAATAAAAGCTGAAACACTAAATCACTTGATATCCTCGGTGCCAAAACGTCTTTTAAGTGTGGTGAAAAGGAATAGCAACATTACAAAGTGGTAAATGCTTTACCGTCCCAACTTTTTTTGGAATGTGTTGCAGGCCAGAAATGCAGGAATGGATATTTATTAATAAATGAAATGAAGTTGACCAGACAAAACATGACTGCAATGAAATAAAAGTCAAAGTAAATGTAAGAAACTCTGTGTGTGTTTTTATTATTTGCATTTTCCATGCTGTCCCAGCTTTTATAAACATATAAATGTATCTATTTAAACATACTGTACATTTGGTAGTGATTATAAATACATTTGGTTGTTATATTTAGGGAAACAGGTCTAGGAAGGATTCTGTATATAAAGAGATCAGGTTTAAAAAGATATATTTTAATATTTGGTTTTATGACTTTCATTCATTATAAGTATCGGTTTGTTTGCTAGTTAGCACACATGCTAGTTTGTAAATCTTTATTGAAAGAAACGTGAGATGGGCGTGTCTTAGGAGCAGTTACCCAATTAAAATTCACCACCATGGCCGCATGATGAAACGGGCGTGGCTTAAACCGGAAGTGCTGTAGTACTGGACGGCCGGCTGTCACACATAAGGTTAGTGTGTACAGACCATACATTGCGAAGTAACACCAGATAAACCATAACATGACATACCATAACATAAGCGTATTGTGGTTAAATCAGTATAACGGACGGTCATAAGTGTGGGAGGTTCGGGGAGTACTAATGAGTTAAACCGTGCACTTGGAGTGACGAGTGGTTGGTGATGCAAAGGGTCCGGAGCGTGTACATTAGTACTGCACTAGGTTGGAATCTGGTTTAGATAGAGAGAATTTGTCGGTGTGTGACACGACGACTGAGAGCAGAAGGGAAATTACCCCCCACCAGCTTCTCTCTCTCTCTTAAACACACACACACACACACACACGAAAAACGTCATCAGCTTTTTTTCTTGTAGTTAAATGGTCGAGACTGAGGAGGTCACTGGCGAAAAAACCAAGATAAAAACACGAACGGTAGGTTGATTTGAGCTATTTTGCTATTTTTTGTGTATCACGACGCACCCAGAGCTTAACATCGCATGCATGTATGGCTAAAACCATGAATTTAATCCATTAACTAATCATGATCTAAATGTTTCTGCTATTTGGCCTATAACGACGCAGTCGATTCAATTGCGGGTAACTTCCTCCATGCTTTAGGTCAGAGTTTTCTCTAATTCATTACAATGCATAGATCCTGGTTTGTCCTGGTTTAATCAGAAAGCTCATCAGGTTTCTACATGCAAGTGCCTTTTAAACCATTGTTTGTTGCCTGCATTGTAAGTGCATTAGAGCTCCTTGATTTCTGCTCAAATGGAGGTGATCCTGTGCCATATGTTGCAGATATATTCATGACTGTATGACTATTGATAGTGAACTGATGAATGGTTTAATTTAATTTAATCTGACAGCATGGGTCATTAACTGGACAGCATCAAAAGAGTAATTTATTAAGTTTACAGTAAAATATCTGGATGCATATGTTCTTCAGTAATGGTAAGCCATATAGCCAAAATCCTCTGTTACGTCCATACACTTGTATGCAAATTTTGTGCACTCAAGGCCAAATAGCTTATTTTGTTGAGTTTATCAGGAAAATATACATAATAAGCTTGTACTTATTTTAAATGAATGATGAGAAAACTTCTAGGGGCATTCCAAAAGCTTCAGCTTGTGTTTAATAAAGTAGTTGTTTTATATCTTAAGATATGTTTTGGATTATTGTCTCTCTAGAAGCTGTATTTTTTTCAGTATTAGTTTTTTGACTGATATTTATTTTTGGAATTCAAAGATATTTAATAGAATTACTTCTTCTATTTGCAATTGTTACGTTTCCTGTGACACTCAAGGCCAAATTGCATGTTTTGTTGATTGTATTAGGTAAATATAAGTGAACACTATCTTTACATCAAGCATTTAATAATTGCCATTTTTTTCTGCAAATATTTACTTTGTACCTACTTTCGGGCGGGTACTTTCTGTGCGGAGTTGGCATGTTCTCCATGTGTCTGTGTAGGTTTCTTCTAGGCGCTACGGTTTCCTCCCACAGTCCAAAGACATGCAAGTGAGGTGAATTGGAGATACAAAAATTGTCCTTGACTGGAAAGATTTAGCTTGCATTGATTTAAGTTGTTTTTATATTTTAAGATATGTTTTGGATTGTCCTGCTCTAGAAGCCATCTTTATTTCAGAATTAGTTTTTTGACTGATATTTGTTTTCGGAATTCAGTTATATTTACTGGAATTCATTCTTCTATTTACCGATGTTGTTACCTGTGATACTGGTGGCCACACAACCTGTGAAATTCTTTTTATTGAATGCTCATTTATTTATTTTAATTTCAGTTCCACCCCTTTATCCTGGTCAGAGTGGTGGCAGTTTATGTTCCACTTAACGCAAGGCAGGAATACCAAAAAAATCAATGGTTAAGTGAGGCTGAAAGCATGAGCCATATATTTATTAATTTTTACAATGAAATATCTGGATGCATATGTTCTTCAGTAGTGGTAAGCCATATAGCCAAAATTTTCTGTTACATCCATACACTTGTATGCAAATTTTGGGCACTCAAGGCCAAATAGCTTATTTTGTTGATTTTATTAGGTAAATATACATATTAAGCTTGTACTTTAGCTTGTACTTATTTTAAATTAGTAATGAGAAGGCTTCTAGAGCTATTCCAAAAGCTTCAGCTTGTGGTTATTGAAGTAGTTGTTTTATATCTTGAGATATGCTTTTGGATTATTGTCCTGTTCTAGAAGCTATCTTTATTTCAGTATTAGTTTTTTGACTGATTTACTGATATACTTGTATGCAAACCAGTGTTATGTTTCCTGTGACACTGGTGGCCACACAACCTGTGAACAATAATTTTTTATGAAATGCCCATATATGTAATTTCATTTCCACCCCTTTATCCTGGTCGGGGTGGTGGCAGTTCATGTTCCACTTGGCGCAAGGCAGGAATACCCAAGACAGGGCGCCAATCCGTTGCAGGGCTTTTGCCCTTACCCCCACCCCCATCAACATAGGCGTGTAGATGTTTGGCCAGCCAATATACCTGTATGCAAACCAGTGTTATGTTCCTGTGACACTGGTGGCCACATAACCTGTAAAAAATCTTTTTATTAAATGCTCATTTATTTAATTTTATATTCACCAACCCCTTTATCCTAGTCAGGGTGGTGGCAGGTCATGTTCCACTGGGAAACACTGGGGGCAAGGCAGAAATACACCAATCCGTTGCAGGGCTTCTGCCCTCACCCCCATCAACCTAGCCTATCATGGGTGTGTAGATGCTTGGCCAGCCAACAGCGCCCGTTGAAATATGAACTCGGATCTCAGCAGTGGTAGGCTATCATAATAGACCACTAGGACATTGGAGCTCTGCTCATTTACATACATACAGTGCATTGAAAAATGATTTGCCCCCTCCAAATCTTGTCAACTTATGCATATTTGTCACACTATGTTTTAGATCATCAAACTACTGTTAATATTAAGGAGATCCAAATTACATTTTAACATGGGCGATGTAGGTTTTGAATACGTGTTATTCTTCTAGCAAATAGAACAAATTGAGTAAGGGGCAAATACTTTTTCACAGCATTGTAAATAAGTAATTAGGTTGAAGGTAAGGTTCCTTTTTTTAATATTTACTCTAGGTTATGTTGAAGTATAACAGTGCACCACCACTCCTGTGTCAGAAAAATGTTCCTGCAGGTCATTAACTGTCACATTAGGGTGTTTGGTTTATTTTTCTGGCCAGTAGATACACAGTTCTGTCTTTACTGAGAAAATAAGGTTTTCCTTTTAAAACAAATATTGTTGACTTGACACAAGTACAACTATTAGTTTTTTTATGGACATAACAAACACAAGCGACGTAACTAATGTTTAGCTAGAAAGTAAAGACAGTAACATCTATTGTTTAACTAGTTAAATTTTATGGTTGTTTATAATGTTCTTTAAGCTCCATGTCAGACTGTTCATGCTAGAATCCTGGGAGAGAGCCTAGGATATGCCCGAAATAGATACCACGTTTTTACAGATAGATATAGATATCATATTCTTGATTTTATAAGTATGTATCACACATACATGATAATTTGATAAGTCACTGCAGGGTAAACATTAAATGTAAACAGTATTAGTGTAGAACAATTTACCCAATGCTGTATTTATTGTAGGGTGGCCCGGTGGGTAGCACTATCGCCTTACAGCAAGAAGGTCCTGGGTTCGATCCCCAGGCAGGGTGGTCCAGGTCCTTTCTGTGTGGAGTTTGCATGTTCTCCCTGTATCTGTATGGGTTTCCTCCGGGAGCTCCGGTTTCCTCCCACAGTCCAAAAAACATGCAGCCAGGTTAATTGGAGGTGAATGTGTGTGTGTGTATGTGTGTCTGCCCTGCGATGGACTGGCGCCCCATCCAGGGTGTTACTGTTTGCCTTGCGTCCATTGAAAAGCTGGGATAGGCTCCAAGCACCCCGCACCATAATGGGGTGAGTGAGTGAGTGAGTCCCATGTTCCAGAAAAGTTGGGACGTTTGGTAAAACGCAGTACACTTACAGCGTTTATCAGATGCATTTATCCAAAGCGACTTACAATAGTCATGAATACTGTCTAAGCAACTGAGGTTTAAGGGCCTTGCCCAACAGTGGCAACTTGGCAGATGTGGGGTTTGAATCAGCAACCACTAAACTACCACTATACTTTTCTATAAAAAGAAAGATACTATGATTTGTAATTCCAATGTTTTCACTGATCAGCCTCATTGTATTTTGTAAATAAAAACACATTTAAAATTAAATGCCTGCAACACTCCAAAAAAGTTGGAACAGAGCAATGTTTACCACTGTTTAATCTCTTATTATCTCTCTCCTATTAATGAGACTTTTTAATGGTTTGGGAACTGGGAACACTAAATGTTGCAGTTTGCAAGTGGAATTTTTGTCCATTCTTGCTTGATAGGAGGCTATTGTCTGAGTCTTCTCTTCATGCTGCATCATACGTTTTCTATAGGAGACAGATCTGGACTGCAGGCAGGCCAGTCAGGCACATGCACTCTGTGCTTACAAAGCCAAGCTGTTTTAGCATGTACAGACTTAAGCCTGGCATTGTCTAGCTGATATAATCATGGACTTTCTGGGAAAATACTGTATGTTGCCTTGATAGCAGCAGGTGTCTTTTTAAAATTCCAATATATGCCTTAACTTCAATTGTACTTTCACACATATTCAAGTCACACAAACCTGGCCACTGAAGCACTGGACAGATGTTGGCTTTTGCACCTTTCAATGATAACAGTCTGGCTCGTCCTTTTCATCCTTGGCACATAGAACCCAGTGTCTGTTTGTCTCGAAAACAAGCTGAACACAGCCTTGTGTACGGAGAGACACACCCTGATCCGCACTCTTTCCCCGCAACATCAATCAGCCAGCAGAGGTCGTAGTGCATCAATTACGAGGAGTCCCTATCAGGCCAATCGTTGTTCATGTGGTCGCTTAGCCCAGCCAGATGGCAGAGCTAGGTTGCATTTGTTTTGATGCAGTAGTGGACTGCGTTTAGTTGACAATGATTTTCTGAAGTGCTACTACTGAACTTATATAGCAATATTTCACAGTAGCCCTACGATTTCTCAAGCAGTGCCATCTGAGGGCTTGAAGGTCTTGCACATTCAGCAGTGGTTTACAGCTTTGCCCTTGCCCACTTTAAGTGCTTGAAGAAATTTGTGTCCAGACAATGACTCTTATCTGACCTAACTGATAAACCACTTCTTTTTCTCCTTTAGGATACTGAAAAACCGGTCCACCTAAATGGGGGACTATAAATTTGGAGTCCTGGTTAAAAACAACGTCTCGAACAAAGCTGTATTCCCAGTCAGAATTCATCCACATCTGCAACCTCCAAGTCCACCTCCTTTTATCAACTATAATAATCCAGCCGGTGGAAATGATGGGTCTACCTGGCTCTTCCCTGCTGTAACAACTTTCCCAGAGGCACAAGATGAGATCCTGGAGCCGGACAAAGCCAAGACTCAACAAGATGACCAAGAGGGACAAGAAAAGCGGCTTTGTTCGCCACATCAAGAAACCCAAATCATAATGTCTGAACTGGAAAATGCTCTGCCAGATGAAGGTACACTGGAGAAGGGAGCCATGGACAATGGCAACACAAAAGAGACCCTGAGAATCGAATCTCCAGTGCTATCAGGGTTTGACTATCAAGACCCACCCGGCATTGGGACCTTAGCACAGTCCAGCAGCTCCTCCTTTCCTGGCTTTAGTAGCTGGTCTACAGCTATTCCTGCCAACCCCGCTGCCATGATGGAAGAAGTTGGGTTCTTTAGCCAAGCACCTACAACTGCTAATGCCTCTCCCATGCTGTTCCAGAATTTTTCGCATCATGCCAGTTCTGCTTTCGGAGGAAGCTTTTCCCACCAGATAGGACCATTGACCCAGCACCATCTTCCTCCACCACACTTCCAACACCATCACAATCAACACCAACATAACCGCAGGTCCCCGGCCAGCTCACACCCTCCTCCATTCAACCACCGCAATGCAGCATTCAGCCAGATGTCTCATTTGGGAAATAACCTAAATAAGTTGTCTTCACCTTGGGGAGGCTATCAAAGCCAGTCCTCTGCACTTTCGTCCAGCTCGTGGAGTCCAGGAGGAGGTTATGGCGGTTGGGGTGGTTCTCAGGGTCGAGAGTACAGACGAGGCCTGAATGGTGGTGTGAATGCGATTAACTCCATTTCGCCATTGAAGAAATCCTTCCCAAACAGCCAGACGCCATCACAGAAGTATTCACGCAACAGTTCGGGCTTCAACCTCAAACCCTGGATGGAGGATAGCATAAACCGCAATGACAATTACTGTTCTTTTCAGGTAAGCCTGCAGCATCTGCTTTTTTTCTTTCCCCTTTTGTTCAGCTTGAAGGCTTAGATCTGGTATGGCTCTAATGCTGAAACTTATCTGTGTATTTTATTTATCTTGTATGCATTTACACTTATCAATTGTGTCCCATTTAGCCATGAATTTATTTACACATACTGTTTCACATATGGGGGACTTACACATATGTCCTGACCATTAAAGGGGGCTAACAAAGCATGCAGAGAAACAGATGAAACAAAGAAACAGAGAAACAGATGGACTACAGTCAGTAATTGTAGAACTACTTCTATATGGTAAGTGGAGCTGATAAATGGGACAGGGAGTGTAGAACCAAGGAGGTGGTTTTAATGTTATGATTGACACAATCTCTATTCATATTCTATTTTATATACATATATATATATACAGTATATATATATATATATATATATATATATATATATATATATATATACAGTGTATCACAAAAGTGAGTACACCCCTCACATTTCTGCAAATATTTCATTATATCTTTTCATGGGACAACACTATAGACATGAAACTTGGATATAACTTAGAGTAGTCAGTGTACAACTTGTATAGCAGTGTAGATTTACTGTCTTCTGAAAATAACTCAACACACAGCCATTAATGTCTAAATAGCTGGCAACATAAGTGAGTACACCCCACAGTGAACATGTCCAAATTGTGCCCAAATGTGTCGTTGTCCGTCCATTGTGTCATGTGTCAAGGTCCCAGGTGTAAATGGGGAGCAGGGCTGTTAAATTTGGTGTTTTGGGTACAATTCTCTCATACCGGCCACTGGATATTCAACATGGCACCTCATGGCAAAGAACTCTCTGAGGATGTGAGAAATAGAATTGTTGCTCTCCACAAAGATGGCCTGGGCTATAAGAAGATTGCTAACACCCTGAAACTGAGCTACAGCATGGTGGCCAAGGTCATACAGCGAGTTTCCAGGACGGGTTCCACTCGGAACAGGCTTCGCCAGGGTCGACCAAAGAAGTTGAGTCCACGTGTTCGGCGTCATATCCAGAGGTTGGCTTCAAAAAATAGACACATGAGTGCTGCCAGCATTGCTGCAGAGGTTGAAGACATGGGAGGTCAGCCTGTCAGTGCTCAGACCATACGCCGCACACTGCATCAACTCGGTCTGCATGGTCGTCATCCCAGAAGGAAGCTGACGCACAAGAAAGCCAGCAAACAGTTTGCTGAAAACAAGCAGTCCAAGAACATGGATTACTGGAATGCCCTGTGGTCTGACGAGACCAAGATAAACTTGTTTGGCTCAGATGGTGTCCAGCATGTGTGGCGGCGCCCTGGTGAGAAGTACCAAGACAACTGTTTCTTGCCTACAGTCAAGCATGGTGGTGGTAGCATCATGGTCTTGGGCTGCATGAGTGTTGCTGGCACTGGGGAGCTGCGGTTCATTGAGGGAAACATGAATTCCAACATGTACTGTGACATTCTGAAATAGAGCATGAGCCCCTCCCTTCGAAAACTGGGCATCATGGCAGTTTTCCAACAGGATAACGACCCCAAACACAGCCTCCAAGATGACAACTGCCTTGCTGAGGAAGCTGAAGGTAAAGGTGATGGACTAAACCCAATTGAGCACCTGTGGCGCATCCTCAAGTGGAAGGTGGAGGAGTTCAAGGTGTCTAACATCCACCAGCTCCGTGATGTCATCATGGAGGAGTGGAAGAGGATTCCAGTAGCAACCTGTGCAGCTCTGGTGAATTCCATGCCCAGGAGGGTTAAGGCAGTGCTGGATAATAATGGTGGTCACACAAAATATTGATACTCTGGGCACAATTTGGACATGTTCACTGTGGGGTGTACTCACTTATGTTGCCAGCCATTTAGACATTAATGGCTGTGTGTTGAGTTATTTTCAGAAGACAGTAAATCTACACTGCTATACAAGTTGTACACTGACTACTCTAAGTTATATCCAAGTTTTATTTCTATAGTGTTGTCCCATGAAAAGATATAATAAAATATTTGCAGAAATGTGAGGGGTGTACTCACTTTTGTGATACACTGTATATATATATATATATATATACACAGGGGTTGGACAAAATAACTGAAACACCTGGTTTTAGACCACAATAATGTATTAGTATGGTGTAGGGCCTCCTTTTGCGGCCAATACAGCGTCAATTCGTCTTGGAAATGACATATACAAGTCCTGCACAGTGGTCAGAGGGATTTTAAGCCATTCTTCTTGCAGGATAGTGGCCAGGTCACTACGTGATGCTGGTGGAGGAAAACGTTTCCTGACTCGCTTCTCCAAAACACCCCAAAGTGGCTCAATAATATTTAGATCTGGTGACTGTGCAGGCCATGGGAGATGTTCAACTTCACTTTCATGTTCATCAAACCAATCTTTTACCAGTCTTGCTGTGTGTATTGGTGCATTGTCATCCTGATACACGGCACCGCCATTGGATGCACATGGTCCTCCAGAATGGTTCGGTAGTCCTTGGCAGTGACGCGCCCATCTAGCACAAGTATTGGGCCAAGGGAATGCCATGATATGGCAGCCCAAACCATCACTGATCCACCCCCATGCTTCACTCTGGGCATGCAACAGTCTGGGTGGTACGCTTCTTTGGGGCTTCTCCACACCGTAACTCTCCCGGATGTGGGGAAAACAGTAAAGGTGGACTCATCAGAGAACAATACATGTTTCACATTGTCCACAGCCCAAGATTTGCGCTCCTTGCACCATTGAAACCGACGTTTGGCATTGGCACGAGTGACCAAAGGTTTGGCTATAGCAGCCCGGCCGTGTATATCGACCCTGTGGAGCTCCCGACGGACAGTTCTGGTGGAAACAGGAGAGTTGAGGTGCACATTTAATTCTGCCGTGATTTGGGCAGCCGTGGTTTTATGTTTTTTGGATACAATCCGGGTTAGCACCCGAACATCCCTTTCAGACAGCTTCCTCTTGCGTCCACAGTTAATCCTGTTGGATGTGGTTTGTCCTTCTTGGTGGTATGCTGACATTACCCTGGATACCGTGGCTCTTGATACATCACAAAGACTTGCTGTCTTGGTCACAGATGCGCCAGCAAGACGTGCACCAACAATTTGTCCTCTTTTGAACTCTGGTATGTCACCCATAATGTTGTGTGCATTGCAATATTTTGAGCAAAACTGTGCTCTTACCCTGCTAATTGAACCTTCACACTCTGCTCTTACTGGTGCAATGTGCAATTAATGAAGATTGGTCACCAGACTGGTCCAATTTAGCCATGAAACCTCCCACACTAAAATGACAGGTGTTTCAGTTATTTTGTCCAACCCCTGTATATATATATATATATATATATACAGTGTATCACAAAAG
This sequence comes from Trichomycterus rosablanca, assembly GCF_030014385.1. Taxonomy (NCBI): domain Eukaryota; kingdom Metazoa; phylum Chordata; class Actinopteri; order Siluriformes; family Trichomycteridae; genus Trichomycterus; species Trichomycterus rosablanca. Next base: position 20,858,662 of record NC_085988.1, read on the forward strand.
TGAGTACACCCCTCACATTTCTGCAAATATTTCATTATATCTTTTCATGGGACAACACTATAGACATGAAACTTGGATATAACTTAGAGTAGTCAGTGTACAACTTGTATAGCAGTGTAGATTTACTGTCTTCTGAAAATAACTCAACACACAGCCATTAATGTCTAAATAGCTGGCAACATAAGTGAGTACACCCCACAGTGAACATGTCCAAATTGTGCCCAAATGTGTCGTTGTCCCTCCCTGGTGTCATGTGTCAAGGTCCCAGGTGTAAATGGGGAGCAGGGCTGTTAAATTTGGTGTTTTGGGTACAGTTCTCTCATACTGGCCACTGGATATTCAACATGGCACCTCATGGCAAAGAACTCTCTGAGGATGTGAGAAATAGAATTGTTGCTCTCCACAAAGATGGCCTGGGCTATAAGAAGATTGCTAACACCCTGAAACTGAGCTACAGCATGGTGGCCAAGGTCATACAGCGGTTTTCCAGGACAGGTTCCACTCGGAACAGGCTTCGCCAGGGTCGACCAAAGAAGTTGAGTCCACGTGTTCGGCGTCATATCCAGAGGTTGGCTTTAAAAAATAGACACATGAGTGCTGCCAGCATTGCTGCAGAGGTTGAAGACGTGGGAGGTCAGCCTGTCAGTGCTCAGACCATACGCCGCACACTGCATCAACTCGGTCTGCATGGTCGTCATCCCAGAAGGAAGCTGACGCACAAGAAAGCCCGCAAACAGTTTGCTGAAGACAAGCAGTCCAAGAACATGGATTACTGGAATGCCCTGTGGTCTGACGAGACCAAGATAAACTTGTTTGGCTCAGATGGTGTCCAGCATGTGTGGCGGCGCCCTGGTGAGAAGTACCAGGACAACTGTATCTTGCCTACAGTCAAGCATGGTGGTGGTAGCATCATGGTCTTGGGCTGCATGAGTGTTGCTGGCACTGGGGAGCTGCGGTTCATTGAGGGAAACATGAATTCCAACATGTACTGTGACATTCTGAAACAGAGCATGATCCCCTCCCTTCGAAAACTGGGCCTCATGGCAGTTTTCCAACAGGATAACGACCCCAAACACAACCTCCAAGATGACAACTGCCTTGCTGAGGAAGCTGAAGGTAAAGGTGATGGACTAAACCCAATTGAGCACATGTGGCGCATCCTCAAGTGGAAGGTGGAGAAGTTCAAGGTGTCTAACATCCACCAGCTCCGTGATGTCATCATGGAGGAGTGGAAGAGGATTCCAGTAGCAACCTGTGCAGCTCTGGTGAATTCCATGCCCAGGAGGGTTAAGGCATGCTGGATAATAATGGTGGTCACACAAAATATTGACACTTTGGGCACAATTTGGACATGTTCACTGTGGGGTGTACTCACTTATGTTGCCAGCCATTTAGACATTAATGGCTGTGTGTTGAGTTATTTTCAGAAGACAGTAAATCTACACTGCTATACAAGTTGTACACTGACTACTCTAAGTTATATCCAAGTTTTATTTCTATAGTGTTGTCCCATGAAAAGATATAATAAAATATTTGCAGAAATGTGAGGGGTGTATTCACTTTTGTGATACACTGTATATATATATATATATATATATATATATATATATATATATATATATACATAAATGATACATTGTAGATATTTATAACTATAACAACATTTTTATCTCTATATTTATTCCTACATATCTGTATATATTGTTTATAAGAATAAACTCTTCTTTCTCTTTTGTTAAACTACTGGAGACCAATAATTTCCTTCGGGATAAATAAACTATCTATCTATCTATCTATCTACAGTGCCTTGCAAAAGTATTCAGCCCCCTTGAACTTTTCAACCTTTTGCCACATTTCAGGCTTCAAACATAACGATATGAAATTGTAATTTTTTGTGAAGAATCAACAACAAGTGGGACACAATCGTGAAGTAGAACGAAATTTATTGGATATTTTAAACTTTTTTTAGAAATAAAAAACTAAAAAGTGGGGCGTGCAATATTATTCAGCCCCTTTACTTTCAGTGCAGCAAACTCACTCCAGAAGTTCAGTGAGGATCTCTGAATGATCCAATGTTGACCTAAATGACTGATGGTGATAAATAGAATCCACCTGTGTGTAATCAAGTCTCCGTATAAATGCACCTGCTCTGTGATAGTCTCAGAGTTCTGTTTAAAGCGCAGAGAGCATCATGAAGACCAAGAAACACACCAGGCAGGTCCGAGATACTGTTGTGGAGAAGTTTAAAGCCGGATTTGGATACAAAAAGATTTCCCAAGCCTTAAACATCTCAAGGAGCACTGTGCAAGCGATCATATTGAAATGGAAGGAGTATCAGACCACTGCAAATCTACCAAGACCCGGCCGTCCCTCTAAACTTTCAGCTCAAACAAGGAGAAGACTGATCAGGGATGCAGCCAAGAGGCCCATGATCACTCTGAATGAACTGCAGAGATCTACAGCTGAGGTGGGAGACTCTGTCCATAGGACACAATCAGTCGTACACTGCACAAATCTGGCCTTTATGGAAGAGTGGCAAGAAGAAAGCCATTTCTCAAAGATATCTATAAAAAGTCACCTGGGAGACACACCAAACATGTGGAAGAAGGTGCTCTGGTCAGACGAAACCAAAATCGAACTTTTTGGCCACAATGCAAAACGTTATGTTTGGCGTAAAAGCAACACAGCTCATCACCCTGAACACACCATCCCCACTGTCAAACATGGTGGTGGCAGCATCATGGTTTGGGCCTGCTTTTCTTCAGCAGGGACAGGGAAGATGGTTAAAATTGATGGGAAGATGGATGGAGCCAAATACAGGACCATTCTGGAAGAAAACCTGTTGCAGTCTGCAAAAGACCTGAGACTGGGACGGAGATTTATCTTCCAACAAGACAATGATCCAAAACATAAAGCAAAATCTACAATGGAATGGTTCACAAATAAACGTATCCAGGTGTTAGAATGGCCAAGTCAAAGTCCAGACCTGAATCCCATCGAGAATCTGTGGAAAGAGCTGAAAACTGCTGTTCACAAACGCTCTCCATCCAACCTCACTGAGCTCGAGCTGTTTTGCAAGGAAGAATGGGCAAAAATTTCTGTCTCTCGATGTGCAAAACTGATAGAGACATACCCCAAGCGACTTGCAGCTGTAATCGCAGCAAAAGGTGGCGCTACAAAGTATTAACGCAAGGGGGCTGAATAATATTGCACGCCCCACTTTTCAGTTTTTTATTTCTAAAAAAAGTTTAAAATATCCAATAAATTTCGTTCCACTTCACGATTGTGTCCCACTTGTTGTTGATTCTTCACAAAAAATTACAATTTCATATCGTTATGTTTGAAGCCTGAAATGTGGCAAAAGGTTGAAAAGTTCAAGGGGGCTGAATACTTTTGCAAGGCACTGTATCTATCTATCTATCTATCTATCTGATCAGTGTAAATGTGTACTACTTACAGACGATGCTTTTGTATTGTATTGCTAGAGAACTAACTTCTAGTTATCATTGTTAACGCTACTGTATACTCTACCCCGCGTTCTTTTGCCGCTAAAACGTAAAAGTGACATGGCTTCTTAGCAAAGGTCAAAGTTAGTTGCCATATTAGGATCTAATTTGGTTGCCAAGTTCCTGTGTTGTTTTCTTCTTTTTAATGTGTCAAGATCTTATTATGCATAGCTTTTTCACTTTCCCTAAGAAGTTTTCATGCTTGCACTGTTGTTCCAGAACTAGGGCAGTTTAGACTAAGAGGGTGTTATGGTTGGGCAAGTGTGTTAAAGCAGCTTTCAAGCCTGGTTGCTATTTTAGGAACTGGATGCTGGTCCACTTAACAGTAGTGTGGTGTCATTTTTACAGTAACCTAGCTGATTCTCAGCATGCAAGCTATGCAAAAAAGGAAAATGTGATCAGGGTCAAGATGGACTGGGCCATAAAGATCACCAGGATGGCATTTAGCTTAGACCAGGCGTGTCTGTCATTTTCACCGAGGGTCACGTGCATTATGGTGGCCCTCAAAGGGCTGATTGTAACGTATCCTGCTGTGATTGCAGTCTGCATTTTAAATCTTGGACAATTTGTTTTTCTTAGAGGCAAAATTCTGTTTGGTGTAAAAATGCCAAATTTATACTGTATATTTATTAGGGCTGGCTCGATACCACTTTTTTTATGTCCGATACCGATACCAATCCGATACCGTCATTTCTCCTCTCAAACAATTAAGCAGTAATAATACACGTCTCAATGCACCATGGTTAAACTATCTATCTAAATAACAATGCTCAGACTGTGAAACAAATATTCTAAAGGAATAAATACAGAACCTACAACATCACACTTATGCAAAACTGCTGTTTTTATTTTCACTTTTACACACAACATTTAGCAGCATTTTTGGCTTGTTTAACAAAAGTGTCTACAATTGGAAGATGTGGATGTCAATCAAATGCGATGGACCAATTAGCATTGACGCAGAGTTAAGATTCTGTCTGAAGTTCTGTCATGTTTTTAGATTACTAAAAACCAAAGCACGCTTATTAAAAAACCCTGCTGTATTTTGAAGAAGAAAACGGGAAACGGTGTAGTTTGTTTTATTTCATAACACTAATGGATTAATCGTTGAGGATGTGAGAGATCTCCAAGCCGGGACGAGATAGGTTTTCTTTATCTCAGGTGAGCGATTTATCATTTATTAAGCGATTTTTATTGTGCTTAAACCGTGTTTTTAGATGTGGCAGTAGTAGAAGATTTTTTAAAAATGCTAAAAGTTGAAGTAGATCAGTGTGTTTTAATTTCTGAATGGCTGTTGCGGATGAGTTGTAGATCAGTGGCACATGTTAATGATGTCATCAGGAGTAAGCTGGCAATAAACGGCACTCTGTTGGAACGTATCTTTGTTATTTGCTTTACACACAAACAATAGCCTTATTTACATTAAGTGTTATTTACATTAAGTGTTATTTACATTAAGCAACAGTATCGGATCGAATTACATGTTTTTTTCCTTCCAAAATCTGATCCAGTGATTTGGGCCAATATCTGACTGATACAGAGTATCGGATCGGTGCCAGCCCTAACATTTATAATGTATCTACATTTATATTATACTCCTTTACCACAGACACGGCCTCATAACACGAGACGTACCGTTTTTTTCTTCTTGAAGCACAAACTTGTATTGTATTCACTTTCCCATCTTTCATTAAATTTCCTCCTTCTGCTTTAATTTTCTCTTCTTGTACATTTTGGGATTATTTGTAAATATTTCTCAACATCGTCTAGTGGTGGGATGCGATCCATTTGCGGGTCACAAAATCGGCATGCATTGTTGGAAATGCAGTTTATGTACGAGTTTACAGATTATTTTAAGACAATTGTTCTGCCCTCGCTAAGTTTTCCCCCTTATTCTCAGCTAGACCGACAAAACTGTATTTTGGAGAGAGTTGTCTGTCTGTTTTATTTGCTTCTCAGCTGTACACCGTGTGCATCAGAATGGAGTAAAACTACAAAATACAAACAATAAAAACAATAAAAAACATAATACAGTACATGCACATAGCTGTAGTTAAGTGTTACATCTAGCACAATATGAAATTTAACCAAATGTAAAATAGCGCTAACAAGTTAGCATTTTGTGTAAAAATACTAATTGCTGTAGTAATGGTAATAACTGTATTTAATTACAGAATTACTGTAAATTCGTAACTGAAACGCTGTAACATACTCGCTAAACATTTACAAACAACTGAGAATATAAATGTCTACTACTAACAAATGATGCTTCTGTATTGGATTGCAAGAGAATTAACTTCTATTTATTATTGTTTACGCTACTGACTACGCTACCCTGCGTTCTTTTGCCGCTAAAACGTAAAAGTGACATGGCTTCTTAGCAAACATAATCTCACGCACTCACTTTCTTAACCGCTTATTCAGTTAGGGTTGCGGGGAACCTATCCCAGCTTTTCAATGGGCGCAATGTACACAGTAACACGGGGCGCCAGTCCATCGCGGGGCAGACACACATACACACACCCATTCACCTGTAGGGCAATTCAGTGTCTCCAATTAACCTGACTGCATGTTTTTGGACTGTGGGAGGAAGCCGGAGCTCCCGGAGGAAACACACGCAGACACGGGGAGAACATGCAAACTCCGCACAAAAAGGACCCAGACCGCCCGCCTGGGGATCAAACCCAGGACCTTCTTGCTGTGAGGCGACAGTGCTACCCACCGAGCCACCATGCCGCCCTAAAACATAATCTTCTGACAGTAAACATGTCGCATTGTGTGTTCTAAGACCACCAGTCCTTACACATGGCCAAAAAACCCTTTTACGCTGTATGAAATCTGGCTGTTTTTGGTAGAGCACTATATTGATTTGAACACAGAGTAGTTGAAAGTACATTTCCAAGCCCTCTATGTTTACTGGTGCACACATTTAGAGAAGATACAATAGATTTTTGTGAGAGATGCAAATTTTGCCAATTTCATTTCACTGATACTATTGTCGATATATACTGATAAGCTTATAGCACCACTTTTATTAAAATATGAGTTTAATAACAAGTCTCTGTACTTTATTTAATAAAAAGTCGTCAGGTCAAATTTATTTATATAGCGCTTTTTACAATAGACGTTGTCTCAAAGCAGCTTTACAGAATCCAGGACGGACAGACCGAAAACTCCTATACAGCAAGCCAGGTGTGACAGTAGCAAGGGAAAAAAACCCTTAAAATCACAGGAGGAAATCTTCAAGAGAAACCAAACAAGAAAAGCACTTTTACATAGAGAATGTGGCAGTAATTTAGAACAGTACAATTCACAATCAATATGAGCCAAATTAGTTGTGCATTCTGATTGTAGCTTTTATACCACCAGTTTAATTTAGGCACTATTTAAACATGTCAATCAAAAATATAGATGTATTTGGTAAATTAAAGCTTTTCCTGATGACATTATTGTTTAAGATGAGGTTGGCACGGTGACTCGGTGGGTAGCCCCATCGCCTCACAGCTAGGGCTGCAACTATCGATTATTTTTTAATCGAGTATTCTATCGATTATTCCAGCGATTAATCGAGTAATCAGATAAGAAATACTTTTGCTTTAATGAAGAGCAAAAATAAACATATATAAGATTACATAAGACGTGTCTTTTAAAACAAATTCCTTGCATACAGTATAGCTTAAAGAGAACACTTTGAAATGCAAAAACAAATACATAAATAAATCAAATTACTTTTATAATGTATACAGGCAACCTAAAACTAAGGCATAAATAATAATAAACAATAATACATAAATTGCCTCTAATTTGAGCAACTTTCAGAACTAAAAGTTTCAGCTACAGCTCACTCATAACATAAACCTTTAATATTTTGTTGGGAGGCTTTGTGGCATTTGTAGAAGGCAAAAAAAAATCTGTCAGGATTGTATCTCCTAGATGAGGTAGATTTGGTGTTTGTGTGCGTGTACGTCTGTGTTTGCCTAAGCCTTCAAAAAAGTATGTGGTGGTTGCAATGAAGAAAAGTCAGCGTATCAACAAGACAGTATCAACAAGATGGTGTGGATGTTATTCTGAGTTTTCGTCTTTTCCAGCTTAAAATGATCTCAAACTTTCTGTTGTTTTCTTTGTCAGGTCTCGTCTATTCGCCCCTCGCTATTTTCTCTCTCTCCATTTTGCAGTCCGCGCTATACTGAACAGTACGCAGGAGCGGCGAGTGTGTCCAGATACGTAGTATTCATTGAACTCTACGCGAAAAGTACCCAGTTTAAGTCCTGTCTAAGTACTGTTTAAGTGTGAGATTTGGGACGCAGCCCTCGGCTTCTATACGTCACCTGCCCACAGCGTGAACGTGTTGTGCAAAAGTAAAAGTCTTCCGTGCGAAACACCGTGAGCTGTATATTGTTGTATGGATTAAACGATGCCTCTTTAGTGATGATTTTTAGTAATCTAATTACTATTAATCAGCCCTACTTTTACAGTAAGAAGGTCCTGGGGTTGATTCCCAGATGAAGTGGTTGGTTCTGTGTGGAGTTTGCATGTTCTCCTCGTGTCCACATGGGTTTTTTCCGGGTGCTCCGGTTTTCTTTTCACAGTCCAAAGATGTGCAAGTAAGGTGAATTGGAGGTACTAAATTGTTCGTGACTGTGTTCGATATAACCTTGTGAACTGATGAATCTTGTGTAATGAGTGGCTACCTGTTCTGTCATGTAATGTAACCAAAGTGTAAAACGTGGTTAAAATCCTAATAAACAAATACTGTATATTTACATTTACATTTTCAGCATTTAGCAGACGCCTTTATCCAGAGCGACTTACAGTACAGTATACAATCTGAGCAATTGTCTGCAATCAAATAAAAGTCAAAGTAAATGTAAGAAACTCTTATTATTATTATTATTATTACTATTATTATTATTTGCATTTTCATGCTGTCCCAACTTTTTCTGATTTGGGGTTGTAAATGACATTTAAACCGAGAGCATTATTCAAACAATGAGTTCATTGTCTGTTATTGTGTAATCGGTTCATTTTAAACGTCCCTAAATTCTGTTTACTTTTTGCATGGTGCAGTCTTTGTCTTTTGCTCTGTCTCATCTTGAAGTGTGTAGAACTGGTTTGTTTGGTTGACACATTAATACAAATCCTCCGCAGCAGTCTTGTTTCACTTCAGCAAGAAAGTCCAAACATAATTTACTCATGTTTGATAAAGCTCCTGTTGTGGAACAGTTTTAAATTAGCTATGATAATGTTAGACAGGATCTCAACTCAGGATTTTTATTATTTAAAACTAGACTCTTTAACAGCAGTGGTGAAGAGAACAGGACGTCAAAAACCAAAACTGAAAAACAAGAAAATTGGGCGTTATTCGTTTTTGGTTTCAAGATCAAATATTAAATAACAAACAAGCAGAAATTGAAAAACGGGTCGTATTTTAATTTTCCCAAATTAACATTTTCTATCAGTTCAACTGGAAATCAACGCTTCTATATTTACTTCATATAGACAAGTAAATCAAGTGTTAAGAAGACAGAGCAAAAAGTAATAATAACGTTACACCACGTCCCCTGTTGTTCTGACTTTTGTGTCTGCTGTACTTTTTCCATGCCCTTGTAATTCCCAAAGAACTATTTTTCCTAAATAAAAGGGCTATTCTAAGAAAAAGAATGGTCTTTATAACGTCTCTGTCGTCACAAAATTTACATCAATATTTTTTTTTTTTTGCTGTATAGAACTCAATTCTGTAATACGTACATAACTAAACGTACATGTCACTGTGTAACTATTACAATATTTAATGCATTTTATTCAGCGTTCTTCTTCATGAACTTTTTAGATGCTCCCTTAGTTTATCACAGACAAACCTTGCATTTAAGAAATAGCTTTAACTAAAAGTTAACCAAATAACTTTTTAAAATATATTTGATTGTTGTTTGCTCCTTATTTACTGCAAAGTTATTTCGTGCAATTTTATTCATTTTTGGATGTTTATTGGCCGAGAACAAGAAATACTATAATACAAGAAAAATAAATGAATTACATCTTGGTTGTCAGGCGATCATCCAGTATAAAACTAACATGACCACAGTGGTGTACAACGTCCAGTACGCTTCCCCATAATGTTTGTTTTTTGCAGATATAAATATATGCACGTAAGATACAAACACAAAGACAATACAACTGGGGATTATTTTTACTTTTTCAACAGTTGTGCCTGATTTACACCGTCTGTATGAAGCAAATGTACGCATGTCAGCGCGTGCATACACTTGCACGTTTATTTCCGGTTGAACTGATAGAATGTTGATTTCAGAAAAAGTTTAAATACAACCCGTTTTTCAATTTCTGCTTGTTTATTTGATTTTTGATCTTGAAATGAAAAATGAATAATGCCCCGTTTTCCCGTTTTTCAATATTGTTTTTTGAAACGAAAAACAGTTTTCTTGTTTTTCAGCTTTGGCATTTGAAGTGAAAAATGAATGACCAAAGGTACACAGACCTGATCCTCTAAACATAACCATCAAACCAGGCCATTGTGCTTCTGCCTACTCTGCTTCTGCAAGCTGTGCATGTCTTCCGTATAAAAAGACTTAGATGAGTGAATCAGTATCAGTAGATGGGCTGAAGTGTGCTGCAGGAGGAAATTAAGAAGATGAATGTGTGTCTGTTATGGTTGATGGCTCAGGACAGCATGATTATCTGTAATTCCAGACTGCAGAAGGGGGAAAAACATCAGGAACTGCTGTAGGACCAGTTTCAGAGTGGTCTACTTTTGCTTCCAACTCTCATCAGGAGTAATTATGGGGTGTTGCATTGAAAGATGGACATAATTTGTACCAGACTAGTCACATGAGTTTTCAAACTGTATCATGCCGTATCCCGGATACATCTAATTATTTATATAGTAGATTTTGCTGAGTGGAAATTGAACTTAGGCTTACTAGCTAGTTAATGTTTAGAGTTTGTTAGTTAGCATTTTATATTGACTTAGAGGTTGTTTTTATTTAAACCAAGTTGCAATAGTGAAGGCTTATGCTGAAAACATACACTGTCGTTTCATATGCTTAGTCAGTCCTCCTTTCTGCACAGTTTCTAACCCAAATCCAGGAACAGAGCTTGTATTGTGCTTGCAAGCTTGTTTGCCCTCGTTTTTCAGACCAAGCCTGTTTAACTAACAGAGATGAGGAACCGCATAACAGTAGCTTGTCTTATAAAAATGGGTTATGTAGTTGTGCTTTTTATAATTATAAAACATTCATAACATGACACACCCCTATTAACTAAAACTTACAACCCCAAATCAGAAAAGGTTGGGACAGTATGGAAAATGCAAATAAAATAAAACTGCAGTGTTCCTTACATTTACTTTGACTTTTATTTCATTGCAGACAGGATGAGCCTGAGATATTTCATGTTTTGTCTGGTCAACTTTATTTCATTTGTTAATAAACATCTATTCCTGCATTTCAGGCCTGCAACACATTCCAAAAAATATGGGACAGGGGCAATTTAGGGCCAGTAATGAGGTAAAAAAACTAAATAATGATTTGATTCTAAACCGGTGATTGTAATCATGGTTTGGTACATTTACATTTTACATTGTCAGCATTTAGCAGATGCCTTTATCCAAAGTGACTTACATTACAGTTACAGTATACAGTTTAAGCAATTGAGGGTTAAGGGCCTTGCTCAATGGCTCAACAGCAGCAACCTGTCAGTGGTGGGGCTTGAACCAGCAACCCTCTGTTAACTGGTCCAGTACCTTAACCACTAGGCTACAGCTGGTACAAAAGCAGCATCCAGGAAAGGCTGAGTCTTTGATGAGCAAAGATGGACAGAGGATCTCCAGTTTGTCAAAAAAAAGATTGGAAGGGATTTGCATATTTCTCCCTCTACAGTCATAATATCATTAAATGATTCAAAGAATCAGGAGGAGTTTCAGTGCATAAAGGCCAAGGGTGCAAGCTTAAGTTGAACGCCCGTGATCTTTGATCCCTTAGACAGCACTGCATCAAGAACCGCCACTCAACAATAGCTGATATAACCACATGGGTGAGGGATTACTTTGGCAAACCTTTGTCAGGCACTACAATACACATGCACATACACATGCACAATTGCCACTTAAAACTTTACTATGCAAAAAAGAAGCCTAGCTTATATTCCTTACACTATCAGATGGTCTGATCTGGGACTCATCAAGAGAGATGACTTAAAACTCAGTTGCTGTAACTGAAAATGAAGTTCATTAACTCTGTGTTGTACAGAAAGAGGCATTATAGAGGAGTTGCAAGAAGAATCCCTTAAAATCATTTGTAAAATGTAATTTAAAAGACTCGAACACTGGCGGAAGGTCTGCCAATCTAATAAACATCAAGTGTAATGTTTCATCTTAGTAAAATGTTTTAGCAGCAAAGACTGGCATACTGGTCAGGAATGATTGGAAGTCAATAGTTCCTGCTCTTCCTTTACAAGAACACTTGAACTTAAAAGAAAATTAAATCCACTGACACAAAGTGCACTTCCAAAGCAACACTGGAGTAGCTGGATGCAAGTTACAGAGCAGACTTTACTTATTATGCTTATAATACTTATATTTTAAGTTGCATAACAACCACAACGTTTAAAACCTTAGCTATCCATCCACCCATTCATCCTGCCGCATTTCTGCACATTTCAGTGTCAGGGTTGACTTTTCATACACCGATCAGGAATAACATTATGACCACCTTCTTGTTTCTACACTTACTGTCCATTTTATCAGCTCCACTTACCATATAGAAGCACTTTGTAGTTGTACAATTACTGACAGTAGTCCATCTGTTTCTCTACATACTTTTTTAGCCTGCTTTCACCCTGTTCTTTAATGGTCAGGACCCCCACAGGACCACTACAGAGTAGGTATTATTTGGGTGGTGGATCATTCTCAGCTCTGCAGTAACACTGACACTGGTGGTGTGTTGTGCTGGTATGAGTAGATAAGACACAGCAGTGCTAATGGAGTTTTTTTAACTCCTCACTGTCACTGCTGGACTTAGAATAGTCCACCAACCAAAAATATCCAGCCAACAGCGCCCTGTGGGCAGCGTCCTGTGACCACTGATGAAGATCTAAAAGATGACCAACTCATACCGCAGCAATAGATGAGTGATCGTCTCTGACTTTACATCTACAAGGTGGACCAACTAGTTAGGAGTGTCTAATAGAGTGGACAGTGAGTGGACACGGTATTTTAAAACTCCAGCAGCGCTGCTGTGTCTGATCCACTCATACCAGCACAACACACACTAACACACCACCACCATGTAATTTGTCACTGCAGTGCTAAAAATCATCCACCACCTAAATAATACCTGCTCTGTGGTGGTCCTGTGGGGGTCCTGACCATTGAAGAACAGGGTGAAAGCAGGCTAAAAAAGTATGTAGAGAAACAGATGGACTACAGTCAGTAATTGTAGAACTACAAGGGCTCCTATATTGTAAGTGGAGCTGATAAAATGGACAGTGAGTGTAGGAACAAGGAGGTGGTTTTAATGTTATGGCTGATCGGTGTAAATCCTAATAAGTGTGTAAATAAAGATGCAACCCACAACCTCTACTCAACATATACTAGGCTGCTCTTGATTGATGCAATAACAGTTTTTTCCCAACTCTCAGCAGGATCGAAGTCGGTCTTTCGATGGCTTCAGCATGCACTCCCTGGAGAACTCGCTGATTGACATCATGAGAGCTGAGCAGGATTCTTTGAAAGGTATGTTTTACAATATCACTTATTCCATCACTCATGCATCTGATAACATTATTGTAGATTTTAATATGGGGAAAATATCTATAAAAAGTAGTACTAGGAACAGATGTTTGATAAGACATTGTATTGTATTATATAGCTCAGTGGTTAAGGTACTGGACTAGTAATCAAAAGGTTGCCGGTTCAAGCCCCACCACCGCCAAGTTGCCACTGTTGGGGTCCTGAGCAAGGCCCTTAACCCCCTAAGGCCCTTGTGTTCAATCATACCTGAGTCACTTTGGATAAAAGCGTCTGCTAAATGCCAAAAATGTAAATGTAAATGTATTCATTATTGTGTTAACAGCCAAAAAATAAGGAAGGTTAAATTTTGTTCAGTGCTACTGTACTGTCACACAAGTTTAATGGCATTGTAGTCTTGTTGCAATATTAGTCTGTCATACTACATTAGTTATCATGCTTTGACTAAGCAATCTAGTCTGTTTTAATGTCTGTTGTATACTTTTAAAAAAAATGTAAGTCAGTTATCTTACCCCAGAACTAGTTCATTAACAGCTCCCAATCTCACCTGATTAGCCCTGTTATGACCATTGACTTTAGATCGTGATTTTTCTGTCTTATTCTTAAACATTTATTTGGCTTAAAATAGCTTTTTAGGTTTGCTGTTTGGTTATAAAATCACAAATAGCCCACTGCTAGATGACCATTTAGTTATAGCCAAAGAAGTGCCATAGGAAATCAGTGGCAACCTGGCAGTGGTGGGGCTTGAATCAGGGACCTTTTGATTACTACTCCAGTACCTTAACCGCTAGGCTACATCTGCCCTTTAGCAGTAATGACAAGAACTTAACACTTTCACTGGAAAAACTAAATGTTTTCACATCACTGGATGAATTTTAGTCCACTTGTCCTTGCTGAAAGCTTGTTTCAGGTCTTGCTACACAGTCTCTGTTGTACTTTTTGCCATGGTTTTGGTTAATATTCCATGAATCCCGAATCTTCCTGAGTCAACACCACTGACCATAGCTATAGCTAAACTAGTTTGCTTTTCCATCACTGAATGATAAAAAGAGCAACAAAAAATAAATCCTTGTCTTCACTGTCTTTTATCTAGTAGTTGCTATGGTTACATATGATCAGCTTCATAATGTTGCTCAGGTTGCTTTTAATTTCCACACCCAGTATACTATAAATAATTCCGTGTAATTTACACTAGCAGTTACTTATGCATTACTATTATTTTAATACCCAATAAACAAAAACATAACCAAGCATCTATTTTGGCTGTTCTTTTGTTTATTCAGTGCAATTCTGCAGGCCTCAAAGCTCATAGACTTTGCTTCTCCAAGCAGTGAAATGTATGTTAATTTCATGGCATTTGTTTCTGCTTATTTTCTTTTAGCAGTAGCCATGGTAAATTTACCACATTTTATCATTATGTTCTATTGGGTGCATTGTGATTTTAAAATTGTGATTAAACCTTGTCCCAGATCCACAGAGCTTTTTGTTGTAACAGTATAACTGTATAAACACATACATGCATCAGAAAATATATCCAGGTTCATAAGTATAGAATGTTATTGTCTGACAAAGATGGGCTATCCTCAGTAAATCAGTGTAAGCTAGATCATTGAATATTTTAGATCTCTTTGGTTGTAATGGTCACATTTTTGCACAATGTAGATTTACACCGATCAGGCATAACTTTATGAACACCTTCCTAATATTGTGTTGGTCCCCCTTTTGCTGCCCCATATGCAACAAACTGTGATGCACTGTGTATTCTGACACCTTTCTGTCAGAACCAGCATTAACTTTTTCAGCAATTTGAGCTTTAGTAGCTCGTCTATTGGAGCCAGCCATCACCCCCACGTGCATCAATGAGCTTTGGCCACCCATGACCCTGTCACCGGTTTACCACTGTTACTTCTTTGGACCACTTTTGATAGATACTGACCACTGCAGATCGGGAACACCCCACAAGGGCTGCCATTTGGAGATGCTCTGACCCAGTCATCTAGCCATCACAATTTGGCCCTTGTCAACTCACTCAAATCCTTACGCTTGCCCATTTCTCCTGCTTGTAACACATCAACTTTGAGGGTAAAATGTTCCCTTGCCACCTAATATATCCCACCCGCTAACGAGTGCCGTGATGTCAGTGGTCATAATGTTATGCCTGGTCGGTGTAGTTATAGACATTCAAGTATTGTGGGTGTTTAAATGTCTTAAGTGCTTATTTCTTTTGACTGCTACCAGGGCAGTTATCGAGTTTGTAATAATGGTTATTCATGTTATAAATCTGTAGTACTTCAGGCTTCAACAGACAGGTAAGGAAGCTGACTAACAGACAGAAGAAGGGAGTTGGTTGTTTATGCCTGTGGGCTCACATTTGAATGACGTAGATGCTATGACTTTCCCCCAAATAGCTTTGGGTGTAAATACTGACTTATCAAAGCTCTCTTTTTATGTAACATTTTGCACTTCTAAAAATAGGTCAGGCATTACCATTCATCTTTGAAACACAGTGCAAAATAGCAAAAGTGCCAGCTAAAGCAGTGTTTCTGGTAAGATTTAATATATCACAAAACCTGACTACAGATTATTTAATAAAGATGTAGTGAGCAAGTCAGGAGATCAAAATAAATGAATTAGAGTATGTAAACATCATATTTTATTACTAAATATATAGGCACCTCAGATTTCCTACAAACTTTTATTGTATATGGGTGCTCAGGTGGTGCAGTGGTAAAACACGCTAGCACACCATCTCTGCCATATGGCTATACTGGGTGCCTACATGAACAATGATTGGCTGCTCAGAGACAGGGAAAAAGTGTATTGATCAGGGTGTGGCTCTCCGTACATAAAGCTGATCCGCAAATGAACTCGCCTAGTGCCGGTAAAAAGATGCAGTCGGCTACTGCACACATGTCGGAGGGGGCGTGTGTTAGTTTTGTTCTCCTCATTCGGAATGGGGATTGGCATCAGTGGAGAGGAATGTGTAATGTAATCAGACAGGTGGACAGAGAGGGAAGATCGGGAGACAAAGGGGAGAAAATTATATATACGTATATATACAGTAGAGAGAGAGAGAGAGAGAGAAGAGAGAGAGAGAGAGAGAGAGAGAGAGAGAGAGAGAGAAGAGAGAGAGAGAGAGAGAGAGAGAGAGAGAGAGAGAGAGAATCCATTGTATACAACTGTGAATATGTGCAGCCTGGTTTGTTTTCCCAGTAGAATTCGAGGGCATTTACAGTAGTGTTAAAAAAAATAGCAGTGGTTTTAAAAAAGTGAATAAAGCACAAAATCATTATGATAACTTTTATTTCCATAAATGCAAATGCACTGAAAATACTCCACTTTCAATTCTAATTCAAAACATTAACAAAATTTAGCCAGTTTGTGTTAATCCTATACAGAAAGTTAAGAAAAATGAATATTAGGCTGTTCAAAAAAATAGCAGTGCAGCATTTTTCTTTAACAACTAAAAATTTATCTATAACATGAAAAAATGTTTAAGGTTTCACTTTACTTTCATATTTAACTAATAATAACTAATATTTAGTGGCGTAACAATTGTTTCTGAGATCTGTGTTGCATGGAGTCGACCAACTTCTGGCACCTCTGAACAGGTATTCCAGTCCAGGATGATTAGACGACATTCTACAGTTCTTCTGCATTTTTGGGTTTTGCCTCAAAAAAACGTGTTTCAGATATCAGAACACAAGTTCTCTATGGGATTGAAGTCAGGGGATTGTGCTGGTCACTCTATTACCTCAGTCTTGTTTGTCTGTAACCAGGATGGTTTGGGTCATTGTCATGTTAAAACACCCATTTTAAGGACATTTCTTCTTCGACATAGGGCAACATGATCTCCTCAAGTATTCTGATATATTTAATCTGATCCATGATCCCTCGTATGTGATAAATAGGTGTAACACCACGGTATGAAAAACATCCCATATCATCATTTTGTACCACCATGCTTTACTACCTTCACAGTGTACTGTGGCTTGAATTCAGTGATCGGGGGTCGTCTGACATACTGTCTACGGCGCTAGACCAAAAAAGAACAATTTTGCTTTCACCAGTCCACAAAATGTTGAGCCATTTCTCTTTGGACCAGTGAATGTGTTCCTTGGCAAATTTGAACCCATTCAGGACACGTCTTTTTCTTAACAACGGGACTTTGTAAGGAGTTCCTGCTGGTAAATTGGCTTCACTTAATCATCTTCTGTACTCACTGGTAACTTCAGATGTTCCTTGATCTTTCTGGAGGTGATCATTGGCTGAGTATTTGCCATTCTGGCTATTCTTCGATCCATTCGAACAGTAGTTCCAGGCTTCCTTCTGCGTCTTTCAGGTTTTGGTTGTCACTTCAAGGCATTTGAAATAATTTTAGCTGAGCAGCCAATAATTTGCTGCACTTCTCTGTATGTTTTTTCCTCTACAATCAACATTTTAATAAAAGTACGCTGTTCATCAGAACAAAGTCTGGAACAGCCCATTTTACCCAGTATTTCAGAAGGAAATGTGCTATGACCAACCTGTGCAACATTTGCCACCCTCCTACCTTAAATAAGGGCCAAAATTGACACCCGTTCTTCTGCAGAATGAACGACTTCACCAACTGAACTCCTCACTGCTATTATTTTGAACAACCCCCTTTCAATCAATGCTTCGATTACTCAGAATGAACGGCATGCATGTCCTAATTGTTGGGTTTGTTTTGTTGTCATTACTCTTTCAAGTACATTTTTTGATATGTAGAAATAGCATTTCTACTAAAAACAGTGATTTATCAGGTTAATGGTGTTGGACTGCTATTTTTTTGAACACCACTGTATAAAGCTTGCAAATAGGTAGAATTATCAAATTATAAGCTGGGTATAACTAAAATACCAAATGAATGCTAAAATGATAACTGCACCACAATAATTGACTATTTCCACTTGCAATCTAACAGTGTCTGGAAGATCAGGCCTACTTTCCAAAGTAACGGCATTTACATCAGAATCCAGTGTAGTTTTCAAATGAACAGACTTAGTTGTGTTTACATTCACATTTTACCAAAGCAATATTTTATCATGAAGGTTTTACAAACTTCTTAAATATGTTCCAATTTATATATCAGCTTTTTTCTGGAACAAATAATATTAAAAGTCAAGTTTATGTTTACTTTGGCCTGTTTTTTTAAATGCAGTTACATTCATTTAAGTTTTTCCTATTCATAGAACCCAGCAT
The DNA here is from genome assembly GCF_030014385.1 of Trichomycterus rosablanca. Classification (NCBI taxonomy): domain Eukaryota; kingdom Metazoa; phylum Chordata; class Actinopteri; order Siluriformes; family Trichomycteridae; genus Trichomycterus; species Trichomycterus rosablanca. The sequence continues at coordinate 20,877,151 of NC_085988.1, forward strand.
ACTGACAGTAGCCCTTGTGATTGCAGAGCTCTTTGGGATTAGTATATCATGGGTTATTTGGAATTGCACCAGTTAACCATAACATTAAATTCACTGATATTGTGTAGTTTCTCCTTATGCCACCAAAACTGCTCTGACCTGTTGGTACATGGTGCCACAAGGCCTGTGAGAATGCCCTTTGTTGTCTAGCAGCAGATCCTTTAGGGCCAGTATGTTGCATGAGGTCCTCCATGGATTGGACATGTCTTGTCCAGCACATCCCTCAGACACTTAATCAGCAATAGTCAACATCTTAAACTCTCTTATGTTCAATATGGGAACAAATTTTATAGTGTGGCACAACACATTATTTTTCTGATAATCACCAATTTCATTTCGTTGCCATGAACAGATGTTATTGGTCTGAAACAGGTAAGTGGTAACTGGCAAAATTACTTCCACATTTAATCCAGGTTTCCCAGCAGAACATCACACCAGAGCATCACACCGCCTTTACTGACTTGCATTCTTTCTCTAGTGCATACTCATGCCATCACTTCCCTAGGTTAGTAACACAAACACACTCTGTTGTTCACATGATGGACAAGAACACATGATTTATCATACCTGCCCCACTTCTGACATAACTTAGTGAATAAATAATCAATTTAACTGATTAATCAGAACTTTACAGTGCATTGTCAATTGATTCTGAATTGGTCCTTAGTAGCCCAATACTGTACAAATTACCATTTGCTACTGATGATGATATTGACACAATTTTTTTCTTCACAGGTCGTTTTGGCTTTTCTCATCCAGCAGAGGATGGTTCTCTATCAGCAAATGGTATGTCATGTTTTTGTATCCTTACATATTTGGATATATGGCTGGTAATTATGACCATGACTCTAAGTGATACCAAATTGTCTCTTCCTACTTTGCATGCAGCAAGAAATTATGGGAGGCGTCAAGGTAAAGCTGCATGCTGTATTAGTCAGAGTTTGTTTTTTGTCCGTGTTTATGTTAAACCTGCTTTTACCCTTCCCACATCTCCACTGCTTGTTCTGACACTTACTTATAGATTTCTGCAGTTAAAGTTGATAATGAATTGTGTGTGTGTGTGCGCGTGCTAGGTCCATCATCCTTATTCCCCATGGAGGATGAGCACAGCTTTGGAGATGATGATCGTTCTGAGAAGAGCCTTGGAGTTTTGGGTTCCCCGCACTGCTATTCTCATCAGAACGGCGAGCGAATCGAGCGCTATTCTCGCAAGGTCTTTGTTGGTGGATTACCTCCTGATATAGATGAAGGTACACAAGTCTGAAAATATAGCAAAACAAAAAAATGGCAGTATTCTAGTGCTTGAGTAGTCAGGTGGCATGCAGGGCGGGTGAAGAAATGGTGCTGTTGTGGGGGTGCACATTTTATTTACAGTGCTATGAAAAAGTGCTGAGTTTGCTCCATTTTTGTTTTTCTATTTTGTAATTTGCCACACCTAATTGTTTCAGACCTTAAAACTATTTTAAAATTCAAATTTTGTCTTTGAATTTTATTTTTAATTATTGAATAAAAAAGTAATTCAGCCCTGACCCTTGCTTATAGGTATATTTTTAATGCGATTATACAATTTAAAATTGGTGCAAAATTGTTTTATACATAATGTTAGAAGTACAAAATTAGATCAACTTCACCTAATGGTGGGAATGATTTATAGATGATTAGTGAACACCATGTCTGAAATTCCACATTTTCTAATCAGATTCCTGCAGTGAAAATACATTTCAATAATATGTCGTTTCAGATGAGATCACTGCTAGTTTCCGTCGATTTGGTCACCTGTTTGTGGACTGGCCTCACAAGGCAGAGAGTAAATCCTACTTTCCACCCAAAGGTAAGTCTAAGAATCTGTCAATTTGGACTGCAGTGACATGCAATACCCCATTCTAGCAAATACAACATGGTTTCACAAGAATGTTTTAAAAAGAAAAATGCTAATGGAAACTTTCCATTACTTAATCTTTCTTGCAAAATTTGGATTTTTATTAAGTTTTAATTTTGTTTATTATTTATTTGTAGATTAGCTATTAGCTAAAAGCTGCTTGTCCTGGACAATCCAAAATGTGTCTAAATAACTAATTTAGTTTGAATAACTGTTTTTTCTGGAAATTCAATTTCCAGGATAATACACTAAAAACTGAAATCTGTAATTTGTTCACTTGAAACTTTATTCAGTAGACAAGGGACAAAGTAAAGCCTTGTGTTTTAATGGTAAACCTGATTCTATTTGTTAAATATTAACACATTTAAGGCGCCCAGGTGGCACAGCGGGATATTCCGCTAGCACAACAGCGCCGAGATTCTGAACTCCTCGGTTCGAAAGTCGGCGTTGCCACCGGTCGGCTGGGCGCCATCTAGCGGGCGTAATTGGCAGTGCGTGCAGCAGACACGTTTCTGCTAGGGCGGTATGACCGGACTATGTGGGTGGAGTCATCAAACGCTGTGTAAGGACCCTGATTGGCAGATAGAGAGGCACCTGTGCAGAATGCATAGGTGACAAAGGGTTCTGCTAAGGGCTGCGCGCGGGTCGGAAATAACTCAATATACAGCCATTAATGTCTAAACCACCGGCAACAAAAGTGAGTACACCCCTAAGAGACTACACCCCTAAATGTCCAAATTGAGCACTGCTTGTCATTTTCCCTCCAAAATGTCATGTGATTTGTTAGTGTTACTAGGTCTCGGGTGTGCATAGGGAGCAGGTGTGTTCAATTTAGTAGTACAGCTCTCACACTCTCTCATACTGGTCACTGAAAGTTCCAACATGGCACCTCATGGCAAAGAACTCTCTGAGGATCATAAAAGACGAATTGTTGCGCTACATGAAGATGGCCAAGGCTACAAGAAGATTGCCAACACCCTGAAACTGAGCTGCAGCACAGTGGCCAAGATCATCCAGCGTTTTAAAAGAGCAGGGTCCACTCAGAACAGACCTCGCGTTGGTCGTCCAAAGAAGCTGAGTGCACGTGCTCAGCGTCACATCCAACTGCTGTCTTTGAAAGATAGGCGCAGGAGTGCTGTCAGCATTGCTGCAGAGATTGAAAAGGTGGGGGGTCAGCCTGTCAGTGCTCAGACCACACTACATCAAATTGGTCTGCATGGCTGTCACCCCAGAAGGAAGCCTCTTCTGAAGTCTCTACACAAGAAAGCCCGCAAACAGTTTGCTGAAGACATGTCAACAAAGGACATGGATTACTGGAACCATGTCCTATGGTCTGATGAGACCAAGATTAATTTGTTTGGTTCAGATGGTCTCAAGCATGTGTGGCGGCAATCAGGTGAGGAGTACAAAGATAAGTGTGTCATGCCTACAGTCAAGCATGGTGGTGGAAATGCCATGGTCTGGGGCTGCATGAGTGCAGCAGGTGTTGGGGAGTTACATTTCATTGAGGGACACATGAACTCCAATATGTACTGTGAAATACTGAAGCAGAGCATGATCCCCTCCCTCCGGAAACTGGGTCGCAGGGCAGTGTTCCAGCATGATAATGACCCCAAACACGCCTCTAAGACGACCACTGCTTTATTGAAGAGGCTGAGGGTAAAGGTGATGGACTGGCCAAGCATGTCTCCAGACCTAAACCCAATAGAACATCTTTGGGGCATCCTCAAGCGGAAGGTGGAGGAGCGCAAAGTCTCGAATATCCGCCAGCTCCGTGATGTCGTCATGGAGGAGTGGAAAAGCATTCCAGTGGCAACCTGTGAAGCTCTGGTAAACTCCATGCCCAGGAGAGTTAAGGCAGTTCTGGGAAATAATGGTGGCCACACAAAATATTGACACTTCAGGAACTTTCACTAAGGGGCGTACTCACTTTTGTTGCCGGTGGTTTAGACATTAATGGCTGTATATTGAGTTATTTTGAGGGAAGAATAAATTTACACTGTTATATAAGCTGCACACAGACTACTTTTCATTGTGTCAAAGTGTCATTTTGTCAGTGTTGTCCCATGAAAAGATATACTTAAATTTCTGCAGAAATGTGAGGGGTGTACTCACTTTTGTGATACACTGTATATACTCTGTATGAACAAATTTAGAAATTTATGCCTGCAACACACTAAAAAAAGCTGCGACAGAGGCATGTTTAACAGTGGGTCACATCAGCGTGAGCATTAATGTGGGCATATTTGCAGGTTTCCACTGTCCATCTCGGATGACTTTGAGACCAGATAACTTGTTGCCGTTTGGCAAGGCTTCCTCTTTGCATAATACAGTTAAGTTGCATTACTTGATGCAGTGGCGAACTGTGTTAAATGTAGGTGATTTTACAAAATAGTCCCAAACCCATGTGACTATGTCCATCGTGGTAGCATGACGTTTCTGAAACAGTAGCAGAAATTTTCTCTAAATATTTTCATGATAATATGAACTGTTGATTTAAAAAAACAACCATTTTTTTTATTTTTATTAAATTTACTCACACACACACACACACACACATATACATAATATAAATGATGCCTTTTCTATGAATTCTTGGCTGTATATTTAACAGTTCATTTTAGGCACCATGAAGCTTCTCACACCAGAGATGGGGACTCGAGTCTGCGACTCAAGTCCGAGTCGCACGTAAGACAACAAAAGTCAGCATGTGTTAACATTGGTTACGTGTGACAATTATATATATGTATGATCCAACATCATTATGATTGTGTCATTTTCTGCTCTCTGAAAACGCTCCGGCCGTCTTAACCCACAACGCACGCAATGGGTAAATGTTCCAGCCAGCTTCCGGCGTAATGATGAAGCGTTGCTCCCTACTCCCTCCTTTGGATTGGAATCTCACTTAAAATGGTGGAATACCTTATGTAGTGCACTTCACAGGAACAGCTGGTGTGAATGGAACGCTTCTACAGAATTGGTGCTAATGGTTAATGGTTCCAATATATGTTTTTTGTATATTATATTGAATCATGACTTGACTCGGACTTTAGCCTAAAGACTCGTGACTTGACTCGGACTCATTTTTTGTGACTTGTGAACATCTCTGTCTCACACATGGTTTCCTATCTTTAGGATATGCGTTCCTGCTTTTCCAAGACGAGAGCTCAGTTCAGGCACTGATCGATGCCTGTATTGAGGAGGAAGGGAAGCTTTATCTCTGCGTATCCAGCCCCACGATTAAAGACAAGCCTGTAAGAGTTTGCACCCTGCATAACCACTTTACCACTAAGTATTTTTAACCTTTCTTTTAATTTATTAAAAAAGGGGATGTGTGGGGGTGGGGGCCTTCTGGCTGCTGTGTGACTCTGCTCTCCCAAAGTACATGCAGTTAAATATAAACCTGAAGAGCAACTCTGCACTTGTGCACACACTGTGCTCTATTTGCGTGACATATGGAGCAGTGGTGCAGTGCCAAAACTTGCAATGTCATGGTGCAGATGGATTTTATACTATCCACCTTTTAATGTAATCTATATAATCTGTACAATTCAATTAAAAATTATAGAAAAACTCACATAATGTTGTTGCATAAATATGAACCCATTTAAACTAATACCTTTGAAGCACTTTTTTATTTTGACAGCATTCAGTCTTTGAGTAGGAGTCTTATCAGCATGGCACATCTTAACCTTTTAGTCTTTGCCATCTCTTCCTTGCAAAAGCAGTCAAAATCTGTCAGACTGCGATGACATCTCCTCTGCACAGCCCTCTTCAGGTCAACCCACATTTTTTAAATTGGATTCAAAATGTTGATAATCTTCATGTGAAGCCATTGTTTGTTGATGTGGAGGTATGCTTTGGGTTGTTGTTGAGCTGAAAAGTAAAATTCTACTTCATCTTCAGCTTTTAGCAGAGACCTGAAGGATTTTGCGCCAAATTTTACAGATATTTGGAACTGTTCATAATTCCCTCCAACTTGACTAAAGCCCTGGTTCCAGATGAAGAAACCCAGCCCCAAAGCATAATGCTTCCACCACCATGCTTCACTGTGGGTATGGTGTTATCTAGTGTTAGAGTCTGATGAATCTGATAGTTCCTACATCTGCAATATCATATTGTGCCAAAAATACTCTTGACACATTTCTTCACATGTATTTGACTTGAAGGTTTTTGTAAAATGTTGACAGGCTTGGATGTTTTTCTTGCCAGCCTACACCACAACCTAGTCATATGAAGAATACAGGAGAATGTTGTAACATGTAGTACACCTGCAGCTTTTTTGATGTTACTGTAGGCCTCTTGTCTTTTTATCAATTCTAGAGGGTTTTCCAGTTTTTGATAATGCCACTGTTGTGCCATACTTTATCCACTTGTTGATGCCCGTATGCAATGAGTTCTATGGTATATGTAATGCCTTAGAAATTTTGTTGTATCGTTTATCTGACTAATACCTTTCTACAGTAAGTTCCCTTTGATGCCTTGTGAGCTCTTTGTGGACCACGGCTTTTGCTGTTAGATGCAACTAAAGAAATGTCAGGAAGAGCCTACTTGATCTTGGTCAACTGAAACTTGGTCGTAGCGGTTAAGGTACTGGACTAGTAATCAGAAGGGTGCTGGTTCAAGCCCCACCACTGCCAGGTTGCTGCTGCTGGGCCCTTGAGCAAGACCCTTAGCCCTCAATTGCTCACTGTATACTGTCACAGTACTGTAAGTTGCTTTAGATAAAGGCGTCTGCTAAATGCCGAAAATGTAAATGAAGAGCTGAACTTTACAAAGGGTTTATCAGAGTTACTGTAATTGATGGCAGGTGTCACTGATTACACTTTAACACAAATTAAAATGTGATTGGTTTATTTTGAACACGGTCACATCCCCTAATATAAAATACATATAGGGTGTGTTCAAAAACCTAGGGAGCTACCTTGCTTTCTTAATGCCTACATAGGCAGCTGCCTCAGTAGAGAGGGTTCTTATGTATCATGGACTTATAAGTCAGGTTATTCAAACGCACTACTTAGACAACGATAACATCGGGTTTCGCTTACTAAGCTAACACCTTTATACATATTAAACATAAATAATACTTTATTTACATTTGAAAATGACTCTGTTTGTTGCCCCGCGTCGTCTGCCATATTTTTTTCCTTTTTTTTTTTGTGAGAAAAGTCCTGCCGCATTGAATGCTGGGATTGTCTTCGCCGCTTAGGCAGCATCGGATGCTCACTCGTCCTACAGGCAAAATACTGTTGAAATTTTAAGATACTTTACCAGACAGCATATTAAGGCATCTAGGATTTCGAACAGCCTAGCTCTCGGGAGCGCGCATAGAAGAGTAAAATGCTTTTTGTAATATGTTTATTTTCAGGTACAGATCCGTCCATGGAATCTTAACGACAGCGATTTTGTGATGGATGACTCTCAGCCTCTGGATCCCAGAAAGACCATCTTTGTTGGGGGAGTTCCACGACCTCTTCGAGCAGGTATTCAGTTATGGTGTTTACACTATTTATCATTTTGCATGCCATCTCTTTTTTCTTATTCATGGACCATATTTTTATTGAATATGAAAAATTTGTAACATTGTGTCCAGTGGATTATTGCCAGTCAGCTAAACAGAGTAGCAATGATAAAATAAACAAAATAAACATAATTATCTAAACTATATTACATGGTTATTTATGATGTTTTACACTCTTAGTTACATTCATGACAGGACACAAATTTCAAACACAGTCATGGACAATTTTGTATTTCCAATTCACCTCACTTGCATGTCTTTGGCGTGTGGGAGGAAACCGTAGCTCCCGGAGGAAACCCACACAAACTCCGGGAGACCATGCAAACTTCACACAGAAAGGACTCGGACCACTCCATCTGGGAATCGAACCCAGGATCTTCTTGCTGCGAGGCGACAGTGCTACCCACTGAGCCACAGTGCCACCCCTATATTACATGGTCAAATGCCATATAATATAATGTGGACACCAGACCATATGTTTGTTGGGCATTCCATTCCAAATTCATTTGCATAAATATGGTGTTGGCACCACTCCTTTTGGAAGGCTTTTCACAAGATATTAGAATGTGTTTGTGACCCACATAAACCCTTCCTGCTGTGAATATAACTCACAAGAGTAAACGCAGCTTTATAGATAGATAGATAGATAGATAGATAGATAGATAGATAGATAGATAGATAGATAGATAGATAGATAGATAGATAGATAGATAGATAGTGTTTGTGAAAACTCATCCCATTTAATCTATAATGCATTTGTGTCGTGGCTATATAATTACTTTATGTAACCAAACTGTTGCTCACCACTGTAAAATACCCCATAACAATCAAACACATACTAACAAAGTTAGTACCACTAGGAATAACAAAAACTACCTGTAACGTACACAGTAAATGGAGTATTTAACCAAACCCAACAAAAGCGGATACTCTTATCAAGTTTTTTAAAGCACAGAACTGATTTAGAACCAGTTTAGAAATCAGCATTATGGTTTGGAGTAACTTTGCTGCCCTGGGACAAGGACACAGCTTACAAGCATTAATAATTTATTTTGTTTGATAAACTTATATGGGAGAATGTCATCATAGTCTAACCCTGAAACAGAAGTTAATCAACAAGAGTTAATTAGTCTGATCTGACAGTGTTTGACATTGAATTTGAACTGATGAATCATGGGTAACCTGTAACTATTTGTTCTGCCATGAGTTTTACCAGTGTTAAACATGAGGTTAAAATCCTAATAAACCTAACAGAACCCACTCTGACCATGTTATTTTGCTGGTGAACCATTTTTAGCACTACACCGTCATTACTATGTTGGTGTCATTGCAGCATGGTTGGTGCTAAGTGACATTGCTCTCTCTCTCTCTTTCTCTCTTTCTCTCTCTCTCTCTCTCTCTCTCTCTCTCTCTCTCTCTCTCTCTTTCTCTCTGTGTTTGTGGCAGTGGAACTGGCAATGATCATGGACAGGCTGTATGGCGGGGTGTGTTATGCTGGCATTGACACTGACCCTGAACTGAAGTATCCTAAGGGAGCAGGGCGCGTAGCTTTCTCCAACCAGCAGAGCTACATTGCTGCTATTAGTGCTCGCTTTGTGCAGCTGCAGCATGGAGAGATTGATAAACGGGTAGGTGCGGGAACAAGGTAAGGGGTGGGGGAAAAAAGATGATTAATAAATGCCATAAAGATGGGCTGCTATCCCACTTATAACCTTTATTTACAATTAGGTATAGAAGTAAGGCTGCAAAAATACTTCTTGGCATGTAAAAGTGAAATGAGCTCTTAGTGGAGTTGCACTGGCATGATAGTCATGTCAAATTAATTTTTATAGTGCTTGTTACAGTGGACATTGTATTAAAGCAACTCTACAGATTCCAAGACCCAATACCCCTAATAAACAAGCTGAGCTCAACAGTGGGAAAGAAAAACTCCATATTTGTTATAAGGAGGAAACTTAAGGAGAAACCCCACTGAACAGAAACCTCCATCCTCTTGGGTGGCTTAGATGATATTTGGATAAATTAATCAACATTTGATTAAATAAAGAGATATTAAGGATATCAAAATAAAATTATAACAATTAAGCATAATTAAAGGAACTAAAGTCTGATGGTGAGTTGGACATTGTGGGTGGAATCACTTTCAGATTCCAATCACATTCAGCTGGAACACCATTGCATCAAACACACGGGCTTCAGCCTCAGGGACAAAAAGGTTCACATCAGAACCACCATGAGGTAAACAACAGAAGATGCAACTAAACTTTGTCAGTTGTCCAGAGTATAGCATGAGAATATGGCACCTTATTACCCTTCATTATTACAACACAGCAGAACGACAGCAACCTAACATTCTCTATAAGAATGAACACCTAAGCTCTTTGTCTAAGGCAGAGGTGGACAGTCCTGGTCCTAGAGAGCCAAAACCCAGCACAGCCAGATGACCCAACATATCATAAAATTGGACAAGAGGTGGGACAGACCTTGACAGCACCAAACTGCCCAGATACCCAGGACCTGAGTGATGCACTTTTTTTAAGCCGAAGATGAATAAAAAACCTCAGTAAATAAGTAAGATTTTAATCCGGAATTAAAGATTGAGATTCGTCTTAAACACCCTAGCACACCTGAGCTGACATCTCAGATTCACTAGTTCGATATAGGCACCAAGTCTGTATAGGCACCAGCAGGCCGGGTGCCTATACAGACAATGATTGTCTCGTCTGTCAGGTAAGGATTGCTGGAGGTGATTCCTCATAACTGCTGCAATTACAAGCTCTGCTGACTGATCATTGTTGTCTGCACAGAGACGGGGAATAATGGAGATCAGTGCGTGACTCTCCATACATGATACTTGGCTCCATACATGAACCTGCCTCACGCAGGTGAAAAGAAGTAGTCGGCTACTGCACTTGTGTCGAAGGGGGCATCTCCCTCAGCAGCAGTTGAGGGAGCTAAACGTGATTAGATAATGGGATCTGACTAGATTGGGAGGTAAATTAGAGGGAAAAAGAATAAAAACTGCATGAAAAGATTTAGATATCTCCGAAACCCAAATGGAGGCAGTAAGATTGTTCCAGAATTGTGCGGCAGTGTGTGTGATTTTTTTTTTTTTTGTGGGCCTCTGCTGTGAATTAAAAGTAGCCCCTAATCTTGTGGTTGAAGTAAATGTAGTATGTTGTAATGTTCAGTAAGTTCACTCAAATACTGTGAAGCCAGGCCATGCAGTGCTTTATAGGTTAGTAAAAGAACTTTGACTGTTACCAATTTGAACTGGAAAGTTTGATTATAGTAGTCCTATCATCTTTCCACTCGCTGCCAAATAAATTCTGCATTAATTAGTCAAGTAGGATTTAATCCAGAGTGTCAGGTCTTTAACACCTAATGTATTTTCTAGCCTATCCAGTACAATTATATGATCGTAACAAAAGCTGCACTAAGATCTAATACAACAAATAAATACACTGTCCATTATCAGAGGAATAATTTCTATATTCTTATAAATCTATTATATATTCAGTTATGGTCAATTCTTTCTGTCATATCTCTAGGTGGAAGTGAAGCCATATGTCCTGGATGACCAGATGTGTGATGAGTGCCAGGGCACACGTTGCGGGGGCAAGTTTGCACCCTTCTTCTGTGCCAATGTCACTTGTCTGCAGTACTACTGTGAATACTGCTGGGCGGCCATACATTCACGCGCAGGCCGGGAGTTCCACAAACCCCTGGTGAAGGAGGGGGGAGACCGGCCTCGTCACATCTCCTTCCGCTGGAACTGAACCAGTGCAGTGGGGCTGACTCAGCAAGCATTAATGCACTTTTGTTTTTGATTTTTATTCGTACTTATTTTTACATCTGATATTTAATTTATTGTAAGTTTTTAATTTTTGAAAATAATGATAGAAAAAATCTATGTAATCTCATTTTTTTTTCTTTTTTGCTGGACCGCCATAGGCCAGCCAAGAATAGTAAATGTCCCTTACTGACTGACTGACTGACCTTCCTGTTTTTGAATCACTCATGAATGTAGTCACACAGTTGATACTGCTTTTGAGGGTACCTGTAAAAATTGACAACAATCACAGATTCATGTAAGATTCAATGCAGCAATAAATGGCTGCATTAAAATGGGCCCACCATCCTTTCATTATTTATTAAATGAATGACTTTGAATGGGTCATATGCAAGATTTTCTCTGTCTACCAGTAGGCTAACGATTTTGAAAGTTGGTTTGATTTTCCGAAAGTTGTACATGACCTTTCGTATGTTTTACTGCTCTTAGTGAGACGCCGTCTCTGGCAGGAGAAGACGCGGTCCGCAATTGTGTTCATTCTGAAGGGGGTGCATACACCGATCAGCCATAACATTAAAACCACCTCCTTGTTTTTACACTCACTGTCCATTTTATCAGCTCCACTTACCATATAGAAGCACTTTGTAGTTCTACAATTACTGACTGTAGTCCATCTGTTTCTCTGCATGCTTTGTTAGCCCCCTTTCATGATGTTCTTCAATGGTCAGGACCACTACAGAGCAGGTATTATTTGGGCGGTGGATCATTCTCAGCACTGCCGTGACAATGACATGGTGGTGGTGTGTTAGTGTGTGTTGTGCTGGTATGAGTGGATCAGACACAGCAGTGCTGCTGGAGTTTTTAAACACCTTACTGTTACTGCTGGACTGAGTGGTCCACCAACCAAAAATATATCCAGCCAACAGTGCCCTGTGTACAGTGTCCTCTGACCACTGATGAGGGTCTTGAAGATGACCAACTCAAACAGCAGCAACAGATGAGCGATCGTCTCTGACTTTACACCTACAAGGTGGATTAACTAGGTAGGAGTGTCTAATAGAGTGGACACGGTATTTAAAAACTCCATCAGCACTGCTGTGTCTGATCCACTCATACCAGCACAACACACACTAACACACCACCACCATGTCAGTGTCACTGCAGAGCTGAGAATGATCCACCACCTAAATAACACCTGCTCTGTAGTGGTCCTGGGAGAGTCGTGACCATTGAAGAACAGCTTTAAAAGGGGCTAACAAAGCTCACAGAGAAGCAGATGGACTACATTCAGTAATTGTAGAACTACAAAGTGCTACTATATGGTAAGTGGAGCTGATAACATGGACAGTGAGTGTAGAAACGAGGTGGTTTTAATGTTATGGCTGATCGGTTTGCAGCAGCAGGCAATGGGATATGACCAGATTGAAGGGGAATTTGGAAAAAAAATTATTCCACAAACAAGATGTCAAAGGAGAAAAGGTGGCATGTGCTAAGGGTAGGGCGGGGACATTTTTTATTTTGTTTTATTTGTTCAATATTTTGGCATTTTTATTCAAAGCAACTTAGAGTTTTGACAGTATACAATCTAAGCAATTGAGGGTTAAGGCAGTGGTGGGGCTTGAACCGGCAACCTTCTGATTACTGGCCCAGTACCTTAACCACTAGGCTACAACTGCAATATGTTTTGTTTGGCATCTAAAAAGACTCTGTGCTCTAAGATTGGCAAACAGTGCCATATTTAAGTTTGTTCCCTCTAGATGATGATTTCAAATCATAAGACTGTAAACTGCTGTTATTGGTTTTTTTTTGTACTACTGATTTTATATTGTGATGAGTTGGAATCATGACACTGACTGAACTACACCTACACGGTGATAGGCAAGAGGCAGGGTCATTAACAGTACACATTTCACTGTACTTAATAAGTAGTTTTTTTAGACTGTGGGCTCAAATAGTTGCATGACAAACAGATGAACTTACTTCTAGGAGACCAAACCTACTGTATAACTAACAAAGGTGGGTCTTATGAAGCAGTGTGAGCACTACTGACAAGGCTACATGTAACCGAGTTTGTGGCAGACATATTACTGGTACGTGTCTACAAAAATATGCATTTTATTTATACTTGGACACTTTCAGTCTTGGTTACTTGATATACTTAATATGTGTAATGATACAAACAGTGTGTATGACTTTATCTTTTGTATTGCCTGTTCCACAGGACAGGCAGACCAAAGATAAGCCTCAGAGATAACAAATGTCTTAAGCTGTGTGAAATCAGACTTTATTGTTGTGCAAATTATGGCAAATTGCTGTTTATTTGGTTTGATAAGAATACATCTGATAAGAATACTTAAGAATAATGACTCTTGTAATGGCTATGGCAGTAACATTACTCACCTGTCAGGGGATTTGTGCAAATGTTGTAGTACTTAAAAAGAATTACTGTGCTGTATTGATAATGTTTTACTGCATGTTTTCCCATTCGGATGGGGCATTGTGATAAAAAAAAATTTCATTTCAAATAATATCTTTGGTCACAGAAAAAAAAAAACAGATATTGTTTTATATATTTATACGGTATGCTGAGTTTGTACTGTTTTGTAGATGGTTATTTTCTCATTAACATATGCACTACTTTTCTATATATTGTTTTTCAGGTCATTTAGGCACTTTTTTCCGCAAATCTTTTTGTGATACCTCATTTTCCAATTTTCATATAGATTTTATACCTTTGTTATAAATAGACCTGGATATAAGACAATAAGTTAATAAAATTTCACTTCTGCTTTTTCTAAATGATTACAGGAGTATAGATTGAATGAAGTGTCCATTTTAAAAATATATAACACCAATATGTTGTTAAATATTAATTCAAATTACTTTCCTTATCAGTGACTGTAGACTGTAAAATGTAAAGCAATGTATTTAAGCTACATAGTGAAATAATAAGGCTTATAGGTATGCCCCCTAAGTGCAGTGATCACTGACATTCGCAGCCATAACATTAAAATCACCTCCTTGTTTCTACACACACTGTCCATTTTATAAGCTTCACTTACCATATAGAATCAGTTTGTAGTTCTACAATTACTGACTGTAGTCCATCTGTTTCTTTACATACCTTTTTAACCTGCTTTCACCCTGTTCTTCAATGGTCAGGACCCCCACAGAACCACCACAGAGTAGGTATTATTTAGGTGGTGGATCATTCTCAGCACTGCAGTGACAATGACATGGTGGTGGTGTGTTAGTGTGTGTTGTGCTGGTATGAGTGGATCAGACACAGCAGTGCTGCTGGAGTTTTTAAATACCGTGTCCACTCACTGTCCACTCCTACCTAGTTGGTCCACCTTGTAGATGTAAAATCAGAGACGATTGCTCATCTATTGCTGCTGTTTGAGTTGGTCATTTTCTAGACCCTCATCAGTGGTCACAGGACGTTGCCCACAGGTCGCTGTTGGCTGGATATGTTTGGTTGGTGGACTATTCTCAGTCCAGCAGTGACAGTGAGATGTTTGAGTCTGATCCACTCATATTAGCACAACACACACTAACACACCACCACCATGTCATTGTCACTGCAGTGCTGAGAATGATCCACCACCCAAATAATGCCTACTCTGTGGGGGTCATGACCATTGAAGAACAGGGTGAAAGCAGGCTAAAAAGTATGTAAAGAAACAGATAGACTACAGTCAGTAATTGTAAAACTACTAAGTGCTTCTATATGGTAAGTGGAGTTGATAAAATAGACAGTGAGTGTAGAAACAAGGAGGTGGTATTAATGTTATGCCTGATCGGTGTATAAATGTGCATGAGCCTAAAAATGCTAAACTATTAAGACATTATGACACAGCTTCATTAAAGCTAAAATCTGTAAACTTCAGTAATATGGATACCCTTCTAAATATTTATATATATATATATATATATATATATATTTATTTATTTATTTATATTATTTCAAGCAGAAACATTTTTTATTTTAATTCCCATCCTGGGCATATTCATCTGATGGTTGTGACCATAAAGTATTATGAGTAAGAGTTGGAAAAAGTGGTCAGCATAAGCCACTGTTTATTTCGGTATGTACTGAATGCTTTTAATGCTTCCACAAATCAAGCGCTCCATGGAAAACAAAATTACCGAAATGAAACAAACATATAAAGATGCTGCTAAGTTTATGGGAAAACAAACCTTTCAGCAACACACTGGATTTACATTAAAAAGCTGGATGCATTAACCAGAAAAAGCTGCTCCTGTACTGCAGCTGAAAACAGAACTTTTGCCAAACAGTCCATCTTTATATGCTACAGTGATTCTTGGCCTCCGAGACTTGAATATGACACATCTTGCAAAATAACCTCAGATTATGTGCAATATCTCTTAAAAATAATTTTTTCTTAAATTGTCACATTAAAAAAAAAATCTTTCATCTCATTATCATTCCTTAAACATTTTTATTTTCTTATTTGTACACTAAATGCCACTAATATATAAGAAAAAAGTTGGTTTTTTTTTTTTACTGTTTGTGTACCTACATATTTTTCTACTTAATTTCATGCTACTGTTATAAAGAGCTGTAATAATTAAAAATGTATGATGTGACGTTTTCAACTAGAATGCTGAAACCTTGACAGTTATCAATTGGTACAACAGTACCCTAGATTAGAATTATATTAGATATTTTCTAAATATTATGCATTGTGTGTTTGAAATTATGAGAAAAATGTTGTGATTGCTAATTTGAATTAACAGTTTATTACAGAATGTTGAAATTATGAATAGATTTTTATAAGAACTCTAATTTTGCTATGCCATTTGTAAGTTTACTTTTTTTAGTTTTTGTTTAAAAAAAAACATTGTTTTATGGTCTGGTTAACATGCTGTTGTAGTCCAATGTCTTATTTGCAACCAGCTGTTTATAATGGTATACCTAGTTTTGAAGTATTTGTATTGTGAATTGTTGAATGAATAAACTTAATGGCAAAACGCAGATATTTTTGACTTCTGTAAAGGTAAGTGAAGGGGTTTGCTTAGACAACACAAGGTGATTGGGAGCTTCATCTCAAAGCTGCATATGTAAACACTGCCACATCACATTTTTATACACAATAAAATTATTACAAGATATAAAGTCCAGATACACCGATCAGGCATAACATTAAAACCACCTCCTTGTTTCTACACTCACTGTTCATGTTATCAGCTCCACTTACCATATAGAAGCACTTTGTAGTTCTACAATTACTGACTGTAGTCCATCTGTTTCTCTACATACTTTTTAACCTGCTTTCACCCTGTTCTTCAATGGTCAGGACCCCCACAGGACCACCACAGAGCAGGTAATATTTAGGTGGTGGATCATTCTCAGCACTGCAGTGACAATGACATGGTGGTGGTGTGTCAGTGTGTGTTGTGCTGGTATGAGATCAGAACAGCAGTGCTTCTGGAGTTTTTAAACACTGTATCCTGTCCACTCTATTAGACACTCCTGCCTAGTTAGTGTATTAGAGCCATTTACACTATATGGCCAAAAGTATGCTTCCCAGGTGAAGTGGTCCGAGTTCTTTCTGTGTGTTGTTCTGTATGCGTCTGTGTGGGTTTTCTCCGGGAGCTCCGGTTTCCTCCCACAGTCCAAATACATGCAAGTGAGGTGAACTGGAGATACAAAATTGTCTGACTGTGTTTTATATTAAAAACATGAACTGATCAATCTTGTGTAATAAGTAAATTACCTGTCATGAATTTAACCAAAGTGTGTAAAATATGTTGTTAAAATCATAATAAGATTCCTTTATTGATCCCCATGGGGAAAATTCAAGATAAACAATAATACTGCTCACATTTGTTATAGCAGTTTGTAAAACCCTTTCCTGTTCCAGCATAACTGTACCCCACAAAAAGCAAACATGTTTGATGAGTTTGTTGTGAGGGAATTCTGGTGGGCTATGCAGAGCCCTGACCTTAACCTTAATGAACACTTCTGGGATACATTTAAAACATCAACTGCCTTCCAACATCAGTGCCTAAACTGAATAGTCACAAATTTTCATAGCTGTGGCATGGTGGCTAGGTGGGTAGCACTGTTGCCTCACAGCAAGAAGGTCCTGGGTTCGATCCACTGGTAGGGCGGTCCGGGTCCTTTCTCCGGGTGCTCCGGTTACCTCCCACAGTCCAAAGACATGCAAGTGAGGTGAATTGGAGATACAACATTGTCCATGACTGTGTTTGATATAACCTTGTGAACTGATGAATCTTGTGTAATGAGGGACTTCAGTTTCTGTCATGAATGTAACCAAAGAGTGTAGAACATGACGTTAAAATCCTAATAAACAAACAAACATAGACACAACAAAATTTTGTGTTGAGGCATCCCAGAGGAGAACTGCAAAGGGTTTGGATGGGGGCATTATCACAGACAACTAAGCCATACTGTTAAAAAGTGTTTATTTTACAATTTTTTATACTGTATTTAGTATATTAATATGTCATAGTTGACATAAGATGACAATTAATTAATAAATGAATTAATGACTCTGTCATGCCACCAAGCTACTACAGTAGAGGTAAACAAATGTCAGGCACCCAATTGTCGTCTGACATGAACACTCACATACTAGAGAAAGCAACAGTACACTCTGGTGATCTAAATTGGTAACGCTGGTACTTATTTAGGCTAATAAATCACCTGAATTATTCAGAATACTTAATTTTCTGTGTTGCCAGAATAACTTTTGTACGTTCTACAAGTTCTACCCTCAATAAAACATCAATATTTAATATTTATGAAAATTCATGAATATGTAAATTTAGAAGCCCCCACTGTTGGTAACCATGTTAGCTCAAACGTGTGTTGAGCACGATGTCTGTTTTGATTTTTAAAATCATATTCTTACTGATTTATTTAGTAGCACAGCTTTTTAAACCACATACTGTTGTACTGAATATTTACTAGTAACAGTATTTTTAAACCCTAGGTATGTACAACCTCATACAATTTGGGACAGTATGTATAATGCTAATATAATAAAAGAGCAATTTGCAAATTATCATCAATCCTGTATGAAACTGATAATAGATAACAATATAAAGCCTATGTTTTTCCTAATTAATTGTATTGTTTTGATTTATTCTCTATAAACATATGCCTTTTTTGATATATATTTTTCTTTATGCATTTTCTCCCCTTTTTCTCCCTTTTTAGCGAGTCCAATTGCACGATTGCGTCATGCTTTCTCTCCACCAATGTCGATCCCCGCTCTGATTGAGGAGAACAAAGCTAACCCACACCCCCTCCGACACGTGGGCAACATGCAGTATGCATCTTATCACCTACCCTTGGTGGCGTGGCGTAACTAGGAGCTCATGGGCCCCAGTGCAAAAAAAAAATATATATAAATATATATATATACAGTGTATCACAAAAGTGAGTACACCCCTCACATTTCTGCAGATATTTAAGTATATCTTTTCATGGGACAACACTGACAAAATGACACTTTGACACAATGAAAAGTAGTCTGTGTGCAGCTTATATAACAGTGTAAATTTATTCTTCCCTCAAAATAACTCAATATACAGCCATTAATGTCTAAACCACTGGCAACAAAAGTGAGTACACCCCTTAGTGAAAGTTCCTAAAGTGTCAATATTTTGTGTGGCCAGCATTATTTCCCAGAACTGCCTTAACTCTCCTGGGCATGGAGTTTACCAGAGCTTCACAGGTTGCCACTGGAATGCTTTTCCACTCCTCCATGACGACATCATGGAGCTGGCGGATATTCGAGACTTTGCGCTCCTCCACCTTCCGCTTGAGGATGCCCCAAAGATGTTCTATTGGGTTTAGGTCTGGAG
The DNA here is from genome assembly GCF_030014385.1 of Trichomycterus rosablanca. NCBI lineage: Eukaryota > Metazoa > Chordata > Actinopteri > Siluriformes > Trichomycteridae > Trichomycterus > Trichomycterus rosablanca. Next base: position 20,896,243 of record NC_085988.1, read on the forward strand.
ACATGCTTGGCCAGTCCATCACCTTTACCCTCAGCCTCTTCAATAAAGCAGTGGTCGTCTTAGAGGTGTGTTTGGGGTCATTATCATGCTGGAACACTGCCCTGCGACCCAGTTTCCGGAGTAGGGGATCATGCTCTGCTTCAGTATTTCACAGTACATATTGGAGTTCATGTGTCCCTCAATGAAATGTAACTCCCCAACACCTGCTGCACTCATGCAGCCCCAGACCATGGCATTCCCACCACCATGCTTGACTGTAGGCATGACACACTTATCTTTGTACTCCTCACCTGATTGCCGCCACACATGCTTGAGACCATCTGAACCAAACAAATTAATCTTGGTCTCATCAGACCATAGGACATGGTTCCAGTAATCCATGTCCTTTGTTGACATGTCTTCAGCAAACTGTTTGCGGGCTTTCTTGTGTAGAGACTTCAGAAGAGGCTTCCTTCTGGGGTGACAGCCATGCAGACCAATTTGATGTAGTGTGCGGCGTATGGTCTGAGCACTGACAGGCTGACCCCCCACCTTTTCAATCTCTGCAGCAATGCTGACAGCACTCCTGCGCCTATCTTTCAAAGACAGCAGTTGGATGTGACGCTGAGCACGTGCACTCAGCTTCTTTGGACGACCAACGCGAGGTCTGTTCTGAGTGGACCCTGCTCTTTTAAAACGCTGGATGATCTTGGCCACTGTGCTGCAGCTCAGTTTCAGGGTGTTGGCAGTCTTCTTGTAGCCTTGGCCATTTTCATGTAGCGCAACAATTCGTCTTTTAAGATCCTCAGAGAGTTCTTTGCCATGAGGTGCCATGTTGGAACTTTCAGTGACCAGTATGAGAGAGTGTGAGAGCTGTACTACCAAATTGAACACACCTGCTCCCTATGCACACCTGAGACCTAGTAACACTAACAAGTCACATGACATTTTGGAGGGAAAATGACAAGCAGTGCTCAATTTGGACATTTAGGGGTGTAGTCTCTTAGGGGTGTACTCACTTTTGTTGCCGGTGGTTTAGACATTAATGGCTGTATATTGAGTTATTTTGAGGGAAGAATAAATTTACACTGTTATATAAGCTGCACACAGACTACTTTTCATTGTGTCAAAGTGTCATTTTGTCAGTGTTGTCCCATGAAAAGATATACTTAAATATCTGCAGAAATGTGAGGGGTGTACTCACTTTTGTGATACACTGTATATATATATATATATATATATATATATATATTTGTTGAAGGGGCCCAATTATTTATTTTTTTTGCACTTGGGCCCATGAGCTCCTAGTTACGCAACTGCTCTCTGGGTGTGTCTCTCTGTATACAACGCTGAGCTCACTGCACTCGTCAAAGTGTAGGTGACAAGATGCATATATATATGCATATATGCATACAGTCCCTGACAGAAGTTCTGTCGCTTATCCCTGTTGTGGAAACAAAAGCTTATAACCTGACTTTAAATTCATCCATTGGTTTTAGAAATGACTCATATGAAAGCTGAAACCCTCCCAAATGAGGTTTAATTCACGAAAATAAATTTGCTTCACTGCAGAAATATTGATCATTTAATGAACACAGAAAGGTCAGATTTTGGCAAGACAAAAGTTTTGTCGCCTTGTCATATAATGCACCCAATCCTAGTTTACAGCCTCACCTGTGCTCACTAATTGATCGGTTAATTAGTGGGTGTGTATAAGAAGAACCCCAGCACCCCAGACCTTCACTTGAACTGCAACTTCACCTCTGACAACATGCCAAAAAGCCACCCTGCGACCAAAGCCTTGATTATCAAGAGGCTGAAGACCAGATCCACTGCAGAGGTGGCTGGCACCTTTAATGTGTCTCAGCGTCAAGTACAAAGAATTAAAAAAAGATTTGAAGAGACTGGAGATGTTTTTGACAAGCCCAGGTCCGGCAGACCCCGCAAGACAAATGCTAAGGACGAATGTTTGTTGGTTAGAAAATCCAAAGCCAGCCCCTCTTCCACTGCAGCAGAGCTCCACCAGGCCTGGTCACCTCAAGTCCCTGTGTCAACTAGAACAGTTTGTAGGATTCTGTCTCGAAATGGCCTCCATGGTCGAATCAGTGCCCAGAAGCCAGCACTAAACAAAAGGCCCACAGCCTGCTAAACGGATGGACGCTGGAAAAGTGGCAGAAGGTGGATTTCTCAGATGAATCTTCAGTTGAATTACACCACAGCCGCCGCAAATACTGCAGGAGACCTACTGGAGCCCGTATGGATCCAAGATTCACCCAGAAAACTGTTAAGTTTGGTGGTGGAAAGATCATGGTCTGGGGTTACATTCAGTATGGGGGTGTGCGAAACATTTGCAAGGTGGAAGACAATATCAATAGCCTAAAATATCAAGAAGTATTAGCTACCTCTTACATTCCCAATCATAAAAGGGGTCAAATTTTGCAGCAGGATGGTGCTCCATCTCATACATCCATCTCTACATCAAAGTTCCTCAAGGCAAAGATGATCAAGGTGCTCCAGGACTGGCCAGCCCAGTCACCAGACATGAACATCATTGAGCATGTTTGGGGTAGGATGAAAGAGGAAGCTTGGAAGACAAAACCAAAGAATCTTGATGAACTTCTTTGCTATTCCTGATGACTTCATCAATAAATTGTATGAATCATTGTCGAACCACATGGATGCAGTCCTTAAAGCTCATGGAAGTCACACAACATATTAAATATGGCTCTAATAGCACCACAACTTCATTCACCAATGTTATGAAACATATCTTTGTATTTGAAGTAAATTATTTGTCTGATTTTCACATTACTTTCTGTGGGCGACAAAACTTTTGTCTTGCCAAAATCTGACCTTTCTGTGTTCATTAAATGATCAATATTTCTGCAGTGAAGCAAATTTATTTTCGTAAATTAAACCTCATTTGGGAGGGTTTCAGCTTTCATATGAGTCATTTCTAAAACCAATGGATGAATTTAAAGTCAGGTTATAAGCTTTTGTTTCCACAACATGGATAAGCGACAGAACTTCTGTCAGGGACTGTATATATATACAGTGTATCACAAAAGTGAGTACACCCCTCACATTTCTGCAAATATTTCATTATATCTTTTCATGGGACAACACTATAGACATGAAACTTCGATATAACTTAGAGTAGTCAGTGTACAGCTTGTATAGCAGTGTAGATTTACTGTCTTCTGAAAATAACTCAACACATAGCCATTAATGTCTAAATGGCTGGCAACATAAGTGAGTACACCCCACAGTGAACATGTCCAAATTGTGCCCAAATGTGTCGTTGTCCTTCCCTGGTGTCATGTGTCAAGGTCCCAGGTGTAAATGGGGAGCAGGGCTGTTAAATTTGGTGTTTTGGGTACAATTCTCTCATACTGGCCACTGGATATTCAACATGGCACCTCATGGCAAAGAACTCTCTGAGGATGTGAGAAATAGAATTGTTGCTCTCCACAAAGATGGCCTGGGCTATAAGAAGATTGCTAACACCCTGAAACTGAGCTAAAGCATGGTGGCCAAGGTCATACAGCGGTTTTCCAGGACAGGTTCCACTCGGAACAGGCTTCGCCAGGGTCGACCAAAGAAGTTGAGTCCACGTGTTCGGCGTCATATCCAGAGGTTGGCTTTAAAAAATAGACACGAGTGCTGCCAGCATTGCTGCAGAGGTTGAAGACGTGGGAGGTCAGCCTGTCAGTGCTCAGACCATACGCCGCACACTCGGTCAACTCGGTCTGCATGGTCGTCATCCCAGAAGGAAGCTGACGCACAAGAAAGCCCGCAAACAGTTTGCTGAAGACAAGCAGTCCAAGAACATGGATTACTGGAATGCCCTGTGGTCTGACGAGACCAAGATAAACTTGTTTGGCTCAGATGGTGTCCAGCATGTGTGGCGGCGCCCTGGTGAGAAGTACCAAGACAACTGTATCTTGCCTACAGTCGAGCATGGTGGTGGTAGCATCATGGTCTTGGGCTGCATGAGTGTTGCTGGCACTGGGGAGCTGCAGTTCATTGAGGGAAACATGAATTCCAACATGTACTGTGACATTCTGAAACAGAGCATGATCCCCTCCCTTCGAAAACTGGGCCTCATGGCAGTTTTCCAACAGGATAACGACCCCAAACACAACCTCCAAGATGACAACTGCCTTGCTGAGGAAGCTGAAGGTAAAGGTGATGGACTAAACCCAATTGAGCACCTGTGGCGCATCCTCAAGTGGAAGGTGGAGGAGTTCAAGGTGTCTAACATTCACCAGCTCCGTGATGTCATCATGGAGGAGTGGAAGAGGATTCCAGTAGCAACCTGTGCAGCTCTGGTGAATTCCATGCCCAGGAGGGTTAAGGCAGTGCTGGATAATAATGGTGGTCACACAAAATATTGACACTTTGGGCACAATTTGGACATGTTCACTGTGGGGTGTACTCACTTATGTTGCCAGCCATTTAGACATTAATGGCTGTGTGTTGAGTTATTTTCAGAAGACAGTAAATCTACACTGCTATACAAGTTGTACACTGACTACTCTAAGTTATATCCAAGTTTCATGTCTATAGTGTTGTCCCATGAAAATATATAATGAAATATTTGCAGAAATGTGAGGGGTGTACTCACTTTTGTGATACACTGTATATATATATGTATATATATATAGGTCTAGTAACGTTAAGCAGGTTACACAGATTCCCAAAATCTGCTACGATATTGTAATATAATAATAACGACCTGGCGAGTGCAGCCAATGAGTGCGGTAAGGATTGAGTTCATGTCGTGGAGGGCCCCCCCCACGCCATGGGCCCCAGTGCACCTGCCCCCCCTGCACCCCCGGTAGTTACGCCCCTGCCTGACAGCACTCTTTTCTCATCTCTGTGCAGGCGCCATCAATCAGCCATCAGAGGTCGTAATTGCACCAGTCATGAGAGAGAGACCCCATTCGGCTTAGTCCCGCACATATCTGAACAACAGGCCAACCGTTGTTCATGTGGCCGCTCAGCCTTGGCCAGCAGGCAGAGCTGAGATTCGATACGATGTTTCCAGATCATTTTGGGACTGAAGACATCAATTGATCCAGTTCTGAAATAATAATTTTTTACATTCTCTATTTTGTGGATCTCAGGTTGCACAGCTAAACAAGGCTGTCATCATGTTTAGCTTATTATGTGCAACATGTGTAATGGGAGACAGATCTGGACTGCAGGCAAGTCTGGCATCCTCACTCTCTAATTTTGCAGCCATGCAAACTGTCTAGACACCAGCATAGAAAAAGGTAAACTCAAACCTTGATACATATTTACAGTCCTTGCATCAATCTATTTAAGGTTAAGCACTGAGAAGTCAAATGCATTTCAAGATGTTAACATGTGGCTGTGCATGGTATAATATCACCTTGTGGCTGTGCATGGTCAGATAATCTTATTACTTTCAATTCTGCGTTTAGCCCTAAACAATAATAACAACGTACTAAATAGTTCATCAGTAGAGCTATTTCGACAGAATGTGGTGCTATCACAGCGTTGACAATAACGAGCATTTGGAAATGTTTACGCTGTTTCAGAATCAAGGCAGATATGCAGTCCATTGATTTGTAGCTGTTGTGATGCTTTGTGGTGTGAAATGCAAAAACTCCCTCTGCAGCAGTAACAGCATTTTTTTTATTTGATACTGACATGTACATGCCAGCTTTGCATGTCATGCATTCTGCTTCCCAAGAAACCTTACCGAGACAAAAACACAGATTTATTCTGTAATTCATCAGTGAATTTTTACTTGTGAGAAGTTAAAATTAGAGAAGCACCGGGAAAAATAGGACATATGTCACCCTGGTTGAATGAATGAATAAGTGAATACATGAATGGATGTAGTACATCAGCCCCGGTTCTAGACTGCTTTGCTTGGGGGGCAGTAAAACCTAATGAGGGGGCATGTTGATAGTCATGTTTTTGAAGCCAGAAATATATTCAAGGCTTGATTTGTGCATGAATGATGACAGCCAAGCTATTGATACTGGCTTAAAGTGATGTATGAGGTAAAGAAATAAAAATGCATGTTTTCGAACTTAAACTTAAAACCCAATGATTAAAAAATACATGTTGATTATGTAAATGGAGAAAAAAGATTATCTAATTGTATTTCATTTTAATACGCCACCTTAATTAAATTGCCATTACTAATAGAACAACTCTATTTCTTGAAAGGCTTTAATACAAATTTAAGTCAAAGCTGACAAATGTACCTACACACAGACTGAGAATATTCAAACGTGGAAATAGGAATGAGTGAGAATATTTATATTATTGGGAAATTAAAATATAAAGAAAACAAAAGAATACTAATTCTGTAAAAAAAGTGTTTACCAGTATACCTGCCTCTCGCTCACACTAACAGAACATATACTGCCGAACTGAACTGTTTGGGGCAGTCTGCCGATTTTTATATGACTCAAAGAGCCAATCAGGAATAAGCAAGGAAATATCTTCACACTGTAAAACAAAATGCATTTTTGTGATTGGTTCAGAGATAATTTTAAAAATAGCCGTTGCTTGCATTGTGCTTGGGGGGGCAAAGACACAATTTGGGGGGGGGCAATGCCCCCCTCAGCCCCCCCCCCCCCCCCCCCCTAGCGCCGGTGTTACGGAGAATTCAGTTCCCCCTGTTTCCCCTTTAACGCGCATGTGCAAAAATCATGACGTTTAAAATCATGACGTTTTTTTCAGTCGCTTCGTTGAGCATCGGTTTTTTGGAATATGTATTTATAGCGGTATGTTCTTTTCACATTTCATGTTGTATGTTAGGTAGTTTGTGATTAAATACATACTTTAAAGTATTGAATGAACTACTGTCAGAGGTTTTATTGCTCCACCGCAAGTCAGAGGTTTTCACACTGCGTTCGTCTTCAGCCTTGCTGTCAATCAACTAGAATTAACGTGTCAGATTTATTTGTAAATAAATCCTAATACAGGACATGCTCTTATTCACACACTAGTTTGTTTCTTCTCGTTTTGTCACACAAGATAAAGTTTTGGTGCACATACAAATAAACTATATGGTACAGGACAATAAGTAGTCTGTGTTATTATTTAAGGTTACTCATCTCAGCTGCACTACCATTTACTTTCAAGAACAGTTTCATTCATGGTGATCTCTCGTTCATTTAAACTTCACAAACTGCATCCATGTGATTTTAAAATTAACAAACAGTATGTAGAACAAGTTTAACCTATAGATCAGTCCATTATACTAACAACACAGGGGGGAACACATTTACCTGGAGACCTGGAAAAAATGGTTCCCCACATGTATATCACTGTGGGTGTAATTATAAAACACTACAGTGATGCTGGTGAAGTATTTACGTGTTGTCAGTATGTAGAACAAGTTTAACCTATAGATCAGTCCATTATACTAACAACACAGGGGGGAACAGATTTACCTGGAGACCTGGGGAATATGGTTCCCCACATGTATATCACTGTGTGTGTAATGATAAAACACTACAGTGATGCTGGTGATGTATTTAACTGTTGTCATTATGTAGAACAAGTTTAACCTATAGATCAGTCCATTACACTAAAACACAGGGGGGAACACATTTACCTGGAGACCTGGGGAATATGGTTCCCCACATGTATATCACTGTGTGTGTATTTATAAAACACTACAGTGATGCTGGTGATGTATTTAACTGTTGTTATTATGTAGAACAAGTTTAACCTATAGATCAGTCCATTATACTAACAACACAGGGGGGGAACACATTTACCTGGAGACCTGGGGAATATGGTTCCCCACATGTATATCACTGTGGGTGTAATTATAAAACACTACAGTGATGCTGGTGATGTATTTACGTGTTGTCAGTATGTAGAACAAGTTTAACCTATAGATCAGTCCATTATACTAACAACACAGGGGGGAACAGATTTACCTGGAGACCTGGGGAATATGGTTCCCCACATGTATATCACTGTGGGTGTAATTATAAAACACTACAGTGATGCTGGTGATGTATTTAACTGTTGTCATTATGTAGAACAAGTTTAACCTATAGATCAGTCCATTACACTAAAACACAGGGGGGAACACATTTACCTGGAGACCTGGGGAATATGGTTCCCCACATGTATATCACTGTGTGTGTATTTATAAAACACTACAGTGATGCTGGTGATGTATTTAACTGTTGTTATTATGTAGAACAAGTTTAACCTATAGATCAGTCCATTATACTAACAACACAGGGGGGAACACATTTACCTGGAGACCTGGAAAAAATGGTTCCCCACATGTATATCACTGTGGGTGTAATTATAAAACACTACAGTGATGCTGGTGATGTATTTACGTGTTGTCAGTATGTAGAACAAGTTTAACCTATAGATCAGTCCATTATACTAACAACACAGGGGGGAACAGATTTACCTGGAGACCTGGGGAATATGGTTCCCCACATGTATATCACTGTGTGATTATTCTTTTTTTATTGCAAACTACAGGCACACACATTTTAAGAACAAAATATTTGTATTAGAAATTAGTGTTAACTAAATTATGCATATATTACAATTATTCAAATATATAATAAAGAAATCCACCTCACTGCAAAGTAAAACTGAAATACTTGAAAAAATAACATATTTATAACTCAATAAAAATAATTCTTTAAAATCTAAATTAAATAAAATCTGAAATGTGCAAATTTATTTGTGGATGGTGCCCTGGGAATGACTAGCATCCCATCCACAGTGCACTCCTGCCGTACGTCCAATTTCCCCAGGAACAGTTCTGAATCCACCACGGCCATGACCAGGATAAAGCAGTTACTAAACAGAAATGAATAATTAATTTACTATCTACTTTTTAAATATACTAAAAGAGCAACATAAAATAAAATACAGCAACAAGCAAACTTTTTATAAATAATGTCCCAGTTAACCTTGGTCTAATCTTCAGTGCATGCAGGACAGTAAAAATCTTCATCTACTGGTGGGTTGCCAACACATGACTGGTGGTACCATCTGTCACATCCATCACAGGCAATCTAAATAATGACACAGTCCTTCAATTGATAAATAAAATGTCACAAAATAGTTTTATGGTTACATTAGACTTCTCAATTACAAGTCAATTACTTGTAGTGTACAAGCATAGTGCAATGAAAAAGGCAATAAAATTAAGGCATTATTACTATTTCTTTTTTGTTCTTAAACTTTTTTTTTAAACCTTTAAAACAGAAATGTCTCATTACCCATGCAGGTGTCAGCCCTGGATCACTTAGGTTGATGTCTTCCCCACAGAATCGACAAAGATCACTCAAATCTTCTACAAAATTGTATAGACTATAAATCAGCTCCAGACTGGATCCATTTTAGAGTATATACATTTTACAACTGTCAATAGCATCCATAATAACATAATTGTTTTTAAATCTATCTTAAATAATTGTCATTTTTATAACTAATAAGAGTCACAAATAAGTCAAAAGACTAATTGGAATTACCAAATTTTGGCATTAGATGCCCATACTCTCGTTAATTAATTAATAGTAATATAAAATACAGTCTGCTTAAACATACAGAACAACATTTTTCATTTTTTGTCAATATGTAATGCACTGATCAAATGAAAAATGAACTTCATAACCATTTCATAACTGTAACAGTTCCATCAGCAGCATTTACCTGATTCCTGTATTAAGGTCACTGCAATTTTTTTCCTAAAGAGGTTAACTGCCTTTTCTGCATTTGAGAAGCTGATAGGCTGTTCTATCAGGATTTGTTCTGCAAACTTAAAAGTGTTTAAAATTATAATAGCGTTATACGTTTATTACAGCCAAATGATTTAAGTTATGCTTACCTTGCATACAAAAACACCACAAGATGTGCCATCACGTTGCATTGGGTGAGGAACAGTGTCACACGTCCACCTTGAAACTTTGCATCCTCTATTCCTCATAAAGGCTCTATAAAAACACTGATTTATGTAAGATTTCAATTATTCCCACAGCCAACATACTAAAAGTGCTGCTTACAATTCGTTACCTTGTGGTTTCCAGGCACTTGTTTACTTTTTTTTGGGACTCTCCCAGGGGATCCAAAAACAATGTTTTCTTTTTAGATGGATAAATGGCCTAAAAACGAACAATTCACAACGTGTACATTAGTTTGTGCATACCAAAACATGCTTCTTTGGCAGTGTTTATAAAAAGATGTTTTACTCATTGGTGTGTCAAATCTTTTAATGAGCATCTGGGGGAATCTGCCACAGTTCTTCTGGGTGCTCTGACTGGCTCCTTTTTTTGTAGGCAATTATAATATATTTTTTGCCTAAAGGGTGGTCTGTTACATTGCTTTCTTTACTAATATGCAAAAAAGAAGTGTAAACACAAATTTTCAAAGAGGTGCATAGTGGGTCTAAGTAGAGCTAGAAATGGTCTTAAGAAAGAATCTTGAGTCATAATTGTGTTTAACAAGTTTTACCTGCACCTTTTTCCGTCCTTGCTTAAAGAACTGCAGTTGATTTGCTGGAATGGAGACGAATGCAGGTAAGGTGCAGCAAAGGACGTTATTAGAAAAAACAGGGACTCAGAAAAGTTTGAAAGAAGAAACGGGTGAGAGTGCAAATACAAGCCTCCTACAAAATGGGACATCTGAGAGGCAGGAATGCTGGATGGTAGCACAGGAAGCTACTAAGAGGGTGCAGAGAGTAAACAAACAAAAACCGACAGAAGAATAGAAGAAATAAAAAGAGGTGAGAATATGTGAATCTGATGCAGGAGGAAGTGGCTAAGGCCTACAGAAAGGAAGGCAGGTGAAATCATTAGACTGGGGAATAGGAGTGAGGGAGGTGTGATGCAGCAGATGCTGGGTTAGTGGGTACCCTGACAGCAGTGTACTTAGACTTTCAGAAATCCATTTGTTACAGATTTAATCAGGTTTGTTTCCCAGTTACTATTAATGTGAGGTGTATTTATGGATACTCACAGCAATAGTCCAGTGATTATGTTCATTTATGACACCCAAAAGAACCTTATATTGGCTTGGATCACACTGAAGTTGAATAATAAAAAAACAGATTAATAAAAGCAATAAAGAATACAAGCAATATAGCTCAATAAACACATTTGAAATTAGATTAGGAAAATGTTTTATAAAAACCTACATAGACTCAGTTTGAAATTACCATACCTTTTTTAGCATTTGATATGACCCTTGCCATATTTTGGTCATTGCAAAGGTGTCAATCATGTAAGCCTTGCCCTCGTGCTCCTGGTTATGCTTCCTCACCAGTGTAAAAATGTATGAATTAATAACCTTTCGAAAAATCAAACAGAATAAACATTTTTTTTATTTTTTTTTTATATGATATTTTATAGACTGAAAGAATATTGTACCTCGCTCTCCAATTCTCTGCCAGGTCCAAGGTGTGCTATGTCCGTCTCAAAGATTTTATATGGTCCAATTTTGGCCATCAGGACACAATCACTTCTACCAGACCAAACTGCACTGATGACTGCCAAAGTTATGAAAGAGATAAATAACATTAATCCCAAGATTTTTTTGTTCAGAACTGGAAAATGTACATAAGTTAGCTACATTTCTCAGCAAAGAAAGTATTTTAAATACACAGTATGAAAGTGATCTATTTGCTATTCTGCTTGCACACAGAAGAATTGGTCCTCCGCATGTAACCCATCCATGCAGTGAAACACACACACACACACACACACACACACACACTAGTGAAGTGGGCACACATGCCCGGAGCGGTGAGCAGCCTCCACAGCGCCCGGGGAGCGGGGTTAGGTGCCTTGCCCAAGGGCACTTCAGCCGTATCATGACTTGGCGGCACCGGGAATCGAACCGCGGACCTTCCGGTCGCAAGGTTGGTTCCTTAAACACAAGCCTACGACTGCCCCTTTGTGACAAAAGGTCATTAAAAATGATATTTTTTTATGCAGTACTTTATTAACATTAGTACTATTTTTATAAATCAACTTACTATTCTCAAGATCACTGTAACATGTGATAGATTGAGCACTGGCTGTGCTTGGGACCAGTGGTGCTGTGCCTGGGACTGGAGATTCTGTGTCTGGGATGGGAGATTCTGTGTCTGGGACGGGAGATTCTTGGACTGGAGGTTCTGTGCCTGGGACTGGAGATGCTGTGCCTGGGACTGGAGATGCTGTGCTTTGGACTGGAAAATCTGTGCCTGGAACTAGAGATTCTGTGCCTGGGACTGGAGATGCTGTGCTTTGGACTGGAAAATCTGTGCCTGGAACTAGAGATGCTGTGCTTTGGGCTGGAGATGCTGTGCCTGGAACTAGAGATTCTGTGCCTTGGCCTGGAGAGTCTGTATCTGGGACCAGAGGTGCTGTGCTTGGGACTGAAGGGGCTGTGCTAAGGACCAAATGTGCTGTGCTTTCTACTGGAGGTGCTGAACTTTTTGAGTCTAACATTTTGAGTCTGTGGGGAATTCGAGCTACTTCCTCCACAACTGGAATCAAGTGATCCAGACTAATTTTTGTGAATTTCCCACCTTCAGCATTTACTAAATTAGCACTTTTGCCTTGTAAAGAGGTAATTGTGAAGGGTCCCAGAAAATCTCTCTCTAACTTCCCTCCTTTCCTCTGCTGACTTCTGATGTTTCTCCTCAGCACCTTTTCCCCAGGAACAAAAGTGTGAGCTGCAGCCCTGGAAGCTTGCTTTTTGGCTTTTATTTTGTCCCTTGAGGCTTGCATATTTTTCTTTACTGCCTCATATACTTGGTCCTGCAACTGTATGGCAGACAGGACTATCTCTGCCTGAAGTACATCTTCCACTGTTTGATTGACCTAGGCAATAAAAGTAAATTCTATTTGTACAAACTGTGATATAAAAAAATATTTAAACAAGGTATAAGCTGTGTCCAAATTCAGGGGCTACATCCTAGAAAGGCCAAATAGAAATAGGATTTCTTGTTTGCATCACTGGCATGCAATGAACCTTGGCAAATGTTGACTAGCGAAAGATCCACCCACTGGATCCTTCATTGTCATGGAAAAGTAGGAAGCTTTTTGAAATGGGACAGCCTAGTCATGCAGCTGTGATGCAACTGTTCCTCAAATGCAGCCGCCAAAGGATGCAGCCCCTAAATTGGAATGCAGCTATAAATACAGGTACAAATACAGTACTATGCAAAAGTCTTAGGCACATGCAAATAAATAGTAAAAAAGTTTTTAATATTTGAAAAAAAAAAAAACACCACAATGAGCAAACAGTAAACAGTAATAAACTAAAGAAAGTTTGGATTAGGTGTGACTACACTTTGCTTTTTTGTTAAATAGTCGTCCCAGGTTAAGATGATACAGTTTTATTAAGGAATTAGATGATCAGTTTTTCTGGAGGTATTGACTGTCACACTTGCTTCTTCCTTTTTTTAATCTCATTTAGTAGATTGCTTTCTTTACTGACATACAATTTTTTTCTGTAACATTACTATTATTATTATTATAATTATTATTTATAATATTTGTAAATCTAAAATGTTTTTGTACGGACTCGATAAAGCAGGATTCATAAAATAAATGTCTATAACAATATTTGTACTAAACACAACATATATATACTATATACTTAAGACTTCTGCACAGTCATGAATATCATTGAAAAAAGTTACCACAGTGAATAAACTTACACTGAAAGATTCAGGTACTTCAGAGAAGTAGCGTGCCTCTCTTCCAAACATTAGGTAGAATGGTGAATACTGTGTAGTCAGTTGTTTTTTGGTTCTGACATTGAACAGCACTGCATCAAGATATCTGTCCCATATTTGTGGTTTGTCCTTGCACAGCTTCCCAAGGGTTCTGAAACACAAATACTACATTGAAGGTATATGGCAACAGCTCACTAGTTTTTTGCTGGTGTAGTTTTGTAGTACTTTGCTCTTTCTGCAACATAATGTACAAGTGAAGCAAAACAGTGCTTTATTGAAGTGCTGTAAAACACTTTATTAATCATGGATACCACTTACATACACTAATTATCAATTTCATCAGGTCCATTTAACACAGGTGTTTATTGTACATATTTAATTACTAGTCAATAGTCTCTTTATCTGTCTTATGTGTTTGGCTGTTTTATCATAGTTCATACCCATCCACAGGACCACCACTGAGCAGGTATTGTTGGGTGGTGGAGCATTCACAAGACATCAGTGACTCTGACCTGTTTGTAGCATGTTAATGTTTGTTAAACTGATATGAGTGTATCAGGCACAGCAGTGTTGTTGGGATATTGGGCAGACTGTAAAATTTGTGACCACACTATTCTTGTTGGTTTACCTTGCTCATGTATAGTTATATATAGTCAGTAACTGGTCAGTGCCTGGACTAATGGATCTGTTAGCTGGATAGCTTTGGTTTGGTGGACTATTCTCAACCCAACCGTGATACAGATTTGTTTAAAAGCTCCACGGTGTCACCGTTGTACAGAGCTCCACCACCCAAATAATGCTTAACCATACATGACATACTAGCCTTAGATGAAAGGGCTGGAGGACAGACCAACTTATGAAACCAATTATGCAGAGAAACAGATGGACTACAATCTGCAATAAAATATGTGCAAAATCCATGTATACTAAACTTACCGCTGTATTGTGCCATTCATTCTTTCCACTAACCCATTAGTCTGTGGATGGTATGGTGAACAAAGGCTGCGTTTGATCCCAAACAATTCACAAACTTCTTTGTTGATCTGAAAAAAATATATATTTATTGTCATAATAAAATGATAAGTACAATGACAGCAACAACTATATGAAGAAAGTGAACTGTTAAGTAAATGCAAATGCAAACCTGATTAACAAACTCCCTGCCTTGGTCTGTGAGTATCCTTTTTGGTGCCCCAAAACGATAAAATGTTTTAACAATGATCATTGAAACTTCCTCTGCTGTTTTGGAGGCAAGTGGATAAGCCTCTACCCACTTTGTGAAGTAGTCAATGAGGACACAAATGTATTGATTTCCAGTGGAGGTCATTGACAACTTGCCAATCAAATCCATGCCTATTAACTCCCATGGTTCATTTACCTACACAAACAATTTAGGCAATTAATTATTTGGAACACATTTGTAAAATACACTGCTACTAGTACTAATAATAATAATAATAATAATAATAGAAAAAACACACTATTATTGGAGTGTACTGTTCCTGGAGTTTGATGGGTCTACTCGCCTGGCATTCAGAGCACTGTTTAATCAGCAAATAGGTAGAAAAAAAAGTTTTTTTCATTCTTAATATCTGTTTATGGAACCTGCACTGTTATAAATATTAAAAGTAACAATGTATCAGTAAACTCACCCAGTTTTCGATGTCAATTGTCATTCCAGGCCAATAATATCTGATAGAAATGGCATGTGCTGTCTTCTCTTTGCCACTATGCCCACCTGTCTCGCTGGCATGAAATTCTTTAAAAATTCTGTCAGCTTCTTCAGCACCTCTGACCACATTTATTTTTAGCTGTTTTTCTGTGCCCTTATGGCGCACATAAAACAGTACTCCATCTACAGTATAATAAAGTATATTATGTTGGGTTTGACAGTAATTCACAATTTATATTAGCAGTAAAATATTTTTAATTAATGCTGAAAACTGGACATACATCTGCAACCCTAACATGAATGTTTTCACTCTAATAAGACTATATGCTAATATATGAAGCCCCTGAAGTCCTAAAAGGTGACTTTTTCATCTTGTGAACACATTATTTCTATTTTAATATAAATTATTGTGCATATTATGGTGTATCTTAGCTGGTCTTTAATATTGCAGAATAATAAGAAAGTTAAACAAATTTAAAATCAGCAGGCACTTAAAATGAACATAATACAATTGTAGTTTAAATGCCGTTTAACAGTATTTTTTTTATACTGTAACCTGATCAAAGACATTAACTCAGTATAGATTAAATGATTTAATATTTACGTTTGTGGTTTATTGTATTGTGACTGTGTTATTTCATTATTTACAAACATGAATATATAGTAAATTATGTTGTGTGGAAAAGATAAATATTGAAAATATCACCTTACGGGCCTTTAGGGGCTCCATTCTAATACGTCGGATACGTATTGTCAGATATATACAAACTACAAATAAGTTAAACAGCAAGTCTTACCCTCGACAACGTACTGGTGTGCGCGTCGTCGAATGACGTACTTTTCAGCCTTTGTTTGACACTCTGGGTATTTTCCAGTAATTTTGTAAATTAATAATGTTTGGTACTGAGTCGGATCCATACTGACATATAAAAGAAAATGAACAATTGTAATCTCATTTAAAGTGTTTATATTTCTATTTAGCAGTTAGCTACGCACTCAGAAAAGTTTTACCTATGGTACGTGTAATTTAAGTTAAAAGTTGACATGACATAATAAAACATTTACAGTAGAGTGGCAATAATCATATTTAACTCATGATTAATGAATGTCATTTAAATATTTTTAACAAACAACGCCAGAAAAACAGCAAAACTTACCTCAGAACACTTCGCAAACATTCAGGCAAAACGAGCGATCTAAATTAGAGGGAACCATATTCCCCAGGCCTCCAGGTAAATGTGTTCCCCCTTGTGTTGTTAGTGTAATGGACTGATCTATAGGTTAAACTTGTTCTACATAATGACAACAGTTAAATACATCACCAGCATCACTGTAGTGTTTTATCATTACACACACAGTGATATACATGTGGGGAACCATATTCCCCAGGTCTCCAGGTAAATGTGTTCCCCCCCCTGTGTTGTTAGTTTGATGGACTGTTTCATAGGTTAAACTTGTTCTACATAATGACAACAGTTAAATACATCACCAGCATCACTGTAGTGTTTTATAATTACACACACAGTGATATACATGTGGGGAACCATATTCCCCAGGTCTCCAGGTAAATGTGTTCCCCCCCTGTGTTGTTAGTTTGATGGACTGTTTCATAGGTTAAACTTGTTCTACATAATGACAACAGTTAAATACATCACCAGCATCACTGTAGTGTTTTATCATTACACACACAGTGATATACATGTGGGGAACCATATTCCCCAGGTCTCCAGGTAAATGTGTTCCCCCCTTGTGTTGTTAGTTTGATGGACTGTTTCATAGGTTAAACTTGTTCTACATAATGACAACAGTTAAATACATCACCAGCATCACTGTAGTGTTTTATCATTACACACACAGTGATATACATGTGGGGAACCATATTCCCCAGGTCTCCAGGTAAATGTGTTCCCCCCCTGTGTTGTTAGTTTGATGGACTGTTTCATAGGTTAAACTTGTTCTACATAATGACAACAGTTAAATACATCACCAGCATCACTGTAGTGTTTTATCATTACACACACAGTGATATACATGTGGGGAACCATATTCCCCAGGTCTCCAGGTAAATGTGTTCCCCCCTTGTGTTGTTAGTTTGATGGACTGTTTCATAGGTTAAACTTGTTCTACATAATGACAACAGTTAAATACATCACCAGCATCACTGTAGTGTTTTATCATTACACACACAGTGATATACATGTGGGGAACCATATTCCCCAGGTCTCCAGGTAAATGTGTTCCCCCCCTGTGTTGTTAGTTTGATGGACTGTTTCATAGGTTAAACTTGTTCTACATAATGACAACAGTTAAATACATCACCAGCATCACTGTAGTGTTTTATCATTACACACACAGTGATATACATGTGGGGAACCATATTCCCCAGGTCTCCAGGTAAATGTGTTCCCCCCCCTGTGTTGTTAGTTTGATGGACTGTTTCATAGGTTAAACTTGTTCTACATAATGACAACAGTTAAATACATCACCAGCATCACTGTAGTGTTTTATCATTACACACACAGTGATATACATGTGGGGAACCATATTCCCCAGGTCTCCAGGTAAATGTGTTCCCCCCTGTGTTGTTAGTTTGATGGACTGATCTACAGGTTAAACTTGTTCTACATAATGACAACAGTTAAATACATCACCAGCATCACTGTAGTGTTTTATCATTACACACACAGTGATATACATGTGGGGAACCATATTCCCCAGGTCTCCAGGTAAATGTGTTCCCCCCCTGTGTTGTTAGTTTGATGGACTGTTTCATAGGTTAAACTTGTTCTACATAATGACAACAGTTAAATACATCACCAGCATCACTGTAGTGTTTTATCATTACACACACAGTGATATACATGTGGGGAACCATATTCCCCAGGTCTCCAGGTAAATGTGTTCCCCCCTAGTGTAATGGACTGATCTATAGGTTAAACTTGTTCTACATACTGTTTGTTAATTTTAAAATCACATGGCTGCAGTTTGTAAAGTTTAAATGAACGAGAGATCACCATGAATGAAACTGTTCTTTAAAGTAAATGGTAGTGCAGCTGAGATGAGTAACCTTAAATAATAACACAGACTATTGTCCTGTGCGATATAGTTTATTTGTATGTGCACCAAAACTTTTTCTTGCGTGACAAAACGAAAAGAACAAACAAGTGTGTGAATAAGAGCATGTCCTGTATTAGGATTTATTTACAAATAAATCTGACACGTTAATTCTAGTTGATTGACAGCAAGGCTGAAGACGAACGCAGTGTGAAAACCTCTGACTTGGGATGGAGCAATAAAACCTCTGACAGTAGTTCATTCAATACTTTAAAGTATGTGTTTAATCACAAACTACCTAACATACAACATGAAATGTGAAAAGAACATACCGCTATAAATACATATTCCAAAAAACCGATGCTCAACGAAGCGACTGAAAAAAACGTCATGATTTTAAACGTCATGATTTTTGCACATGCGCGTTAAAGGGGAAACAGGGGGAACTGAATTCTCCGTAACACCGGCCCTGTAGTACATACTGTAGCATTATGCTGGTTTTGCTTTATTTATATTTTAAAGGGAAAAAGACACTGGGTCATGAATCTGACTACTTTGTCAAAGTAGAACTGGATGGAACTAAACAAAGAGTCATTTATGAGCCGACTCTTATTGCTAATATGACTCACCTAAACGAGCCTATAGTTTGAATCCTTTATCTTTGCCACGCGCAGCTTCACAACGGCGCTTAAAGTATAAATAGTTAGCAGACTTGCTAATCTTCTCATTTTAACATTTCAACCAAAAGACTCCCGCTTTACTACGGTCAGAGCTACGCAATATTTTGTCATGTCTACTGAAGGAAAGTGTATTCCTGCAAAACAACTCGCTTCTCTACCGTCCAGTCTAACGAACGCCAGGTCAGACAGAAATTTAAGAAAGAAATTAAAGAAGTTTAAAACTGGAAAGACGGTGTTGTCATTGGCAGTCAGAAAAAGCCCTGAAATTACTGTTAGCTTGTTGTCGGGCAAGAAAAAAATGAAGGAGCTTCCCAAGTCTGTTTCTTCTGTTAAAATGAAAGAAAAGACGATTTGGACAACGACAATGGAATCAAAACTTCAAAAAGTACAGCAGAACCATGAGAACTTTGCTTGTAAAAAAGGTAATTTAACTGCATTAGCTAAAAAGCTAACTGTGGTTTTCATTTAGGATTGTCAACCGTCCCGTAAAATACGGAATCGTTCCGTATTTGGAAACTAAACGTCGCGTTCCGTATTGAACTGATACTGGACGCGCTTTGTTCCGTATTTTTATCAATGGGAGAGAAATGCTGCAGATTAGACTGTTCAATACTAGAGCTGGGCGGTTCCTGAATCACCCGGGTTAATGATCCGAAACTTTGTACTGAATCAGGAATCACGAGTCCGAAATCTCAATGAACCCGGATCCTACGAGTCCTCTGACTGGCTGCTGCTCAGTATACAAGGCGAGTGAGCCGACTCACTGGAAACACCTCTGACTCAGATGATTTGGCTGAACCGACTTCACTCCAGTCTGTGAATCTAAGCAATAAGTTAAATATTCCAATAAACAAGCGGTTAAAAACACTGTATTATAAGTAGTAGTGGTATAGATTAGTAATGCAGCATATTTTCTTGTAAGCAAAAGAACAAAATATAGTTATATTATTATTAAAATGCAAATGCTTACAGGCTACTTTAGTACTGTACCACTTATAGCCCCCATAGTAATTTTAAACCCTCGACCCATTAATATACCCATCTGATTGGTAGGTGAGTCCACCCTCCTCTCCCCCATGATCAAGATTTTACTTTAAAAAAGTGTCAACTTGTCACTGATGAGAGAAGTGTGAGGGGCCAAGAGAATTAAGAGAGAAGGATTTATTTACAGAAGATGAGAGCACAGAACACAAGTGATATTTGGATGCATTTTAATGCAGTAAATCAATCACAAGCAGAACGTCAGTATAAGTGACTCAACTGACTCAAGTGACCCAAGTGAACCGGATCACATTACTGAGTGACTCAGATTAACCCGAGTGCATAAAATGAACCGAATTTACCACCACTATAAATACTCCGCTGTTTGAGTAGCGCAGTGGGCAGAGCGCATCACGCACGTTCTTCTGCTCTAGGTTCAAATCCGGCTTGGGGCGAAACTAAAGTAACACAAGCAGAGCAGGTGCTGGGGTAGGCATTGCCCCAACCCTCCCCCAATTTTCTTGATGCCCCCTAAGCAACGCAGTCCACAACCGGGCCGCATGTCAGTGTGAAGATGGATTATGTAAAAATGTTGTTTTCACTATTGAGAAAAAATGTTACATGATGTTCTTTATGTTGTTTTACCTAAAATATGGTTCTGATTTATTATTATAAAGAATGAAAATAATAAATGTTAAACAGCCTAAATAAAACATTTTAATAATGCCCCCCCCCCCGTAAACACTTGGCATCCCGCCAGCCCAGGGTGTTCCTTATTTCCAGTTCTGAAAGTTGGCAACCCTATTTTCATTAGAAGCAAAAGTATAATGTATAATAGTATTTATCTTACATTGGTGGTATTTGTTTTTAATATGCCTATTTTAATATGTATTTTAACTTTTATTACATTTTTACTAACAGACCATTTTTTAAGCTGTAACCACTGAACATTGAACAAACCATATAATGTTTAGTATTAAGGAAGATTTATTCATTTAATTGACTCACTGACTCGTTTACTGATTCACACTCAGGGCATTCTAGAGCAGACAATCCACCTTCTGCATGTTGTGGGAATTGGGGTATAAGTAATAGAATGATTTAAGGACAAGCTGATTTATTGTAATTTCAGCTAAGCTAAAACAAGATGTAAAGAGTTAAGACAGTATGGAAAATGCAAATAAAACAAAAATGCAGTGTTTCTTACATTTCTTTTGGATTTAATTTGAGTGCAGACAATATGAACTAAAGATATTTCATGTTTTGTCTGGTCAACTTCATTTCATTTATTAATAAACCTCCATTCCTGCATTTCAGGCCTGCAACACATTCCAAAAAAAGTTGCATCAAGAATCGTCATTCATCAATAGCTGATATAACCACAGGGGATTACGTTGACAAACTTTAAAACTTTACTGTGCCAAAAAAAAAGAAGCCTTATGTTAAACATGTCCAGAAGCGGTGTTGGGTTATCTGGGCTCTGAGGCATCTGAGATAGACCATCACACAATGGAAACATGTCCTTCTTATTTGCCAAAACAACCTGTTGGCAACCTGCTTCTCTAGAAACCGTGATGCTGTGCTTGATATGGTCTGGTTTTCCGGTCCTTAATGACACACATTTGGGTCCATGCTGAGTGCAGAATGCCCCTGTAGGTGATGCGAGGTGCTGCTGGTTCATTGCCACTGCAGATTGTTCTGTGGTTTTTTTTTTTTCGAGAACTTGGTTGTTGCTGGTGGTTGGAGTTTGACATATTATAACAACCAGTTTTTATTTCTCCTCCGTCCCTTTTCCATCCACTTTCTCTGCTGCACCTTGCGGATGTTTTTGTGTGTTTTGTTTGTTACGTTGCTTGTTTGGATTGTTTCGGCCATGGTTTTAATTTTCCCTTCATTGCTTTTGTTTGTAACTTTTAGCCACAATATTGCTCTACCTTGGTTAAGCATTCTGAAAACTGGGTTACTGCAGGTGCAGGGCGCAACCAGCCACATTATGTAATCTTTATGCTTAATACCTGCTAGCATTAAATGTTCAATTACAAACATTGTCATTTTATCATTAACTTTATTGGCTCACATTTGAAACCTCATACTTGTGGGAAAGTCTTGCTTTAGCTAATATCTGGGTAGCCCATCCTCCACATGTTTAGGTGGATACTTTACAAACAAAAACCTGCAACAGAAGCCTCCTTAATGTGTACATGGAATACAATTTAATTGTACTCTAGTGCATTTGCTTATAATCATATGAAATACAGCCATTGTATCAAATGTTTAATCTACTATGGGTTCAGCTTATGTAATGCAATGATTTCCTTTACAGCAGTGCACTTTGTGTATTGTCCTTTTAACCGAATTATTAGGACTTTTACATAACACTATAGTAAGAGAAAAAATCTTTTTTTTAGCAGGACCACCTGACAACAACCTAGATGTTTTCAGCTTTACACCAACAGACGGTAAAGAAAAGAGCACAGTACGTTGATTTTCTATACCTCAGCAACTTTACATGAATTTTATACCATCATTTTTTAAACATAATGGACAAATCTTTGGTTCTTTTTCAGCAGCAGTCTGATGTGAAACAGAATGTATTGAGGACAATTTACAGGATGTTGCAGGAGAACAGGATCCTCAGGAAGCGAGAGCTTATTTTATCTCAGGTAGTTTTAAATCCTTAAAAGGTGTTTTTAAAATTCTAGCATACCAAAATACCCTTTTATTAGTGATACACAAAAGGACTAGAATGCATTTGGGGGGAAAAAAAACAAACCATACACATTGTTTTAACAAAAGTTGCAATTCCAATATCAACATATTGCACAACAAAACTTTATGATTACGCAATCACAGTTCAACTGCCATTACCCAGAATTCATTCATAAGTCATACCTCCCATACAGATGAACTTTGTGGGCATACTATTACAGTCTGTTTCCCATTTGTTCCCCTTTTTTTTCCAATTTTATGTACAATAGATTGTGAAAGACCTAAATTATTTGCCATTTTTGGTTAAGAAATGTTTTTTTTGCACCTGTCCCAAAAAGTGTGTTGCGGGCATCAAATTCTAAATTTGTATATAATTATAAAATCCAATAAATCACAGATTCTTCATTTTATTGTATTTTATAAGATATCTTAGCCTGTCCAGAAGTTCATTTATTCAATATTTGTCTGTTTTACTACCGCTTTATCCAATTCAGGGTGGCGGTGGGTTGTCCTGAAATTGGGTTTGTGTAATATTTGAATATTTGTTCAAACAAGTTGTGTTCATTGCTCTTAAAAAAAGGATTTATAATCTGTAAAAAAAAAGTGCAGATCGTTCTATTCTGCTTGTATGCTACATCTTTTGTAGTTTCTCTTTTTATGCTTTGTTTGCAAATAGATGTAAAATAGTTTTAGTTTATAACCACTAGATGGGGCTGTTTTCAAAGAACTAAACATCGGTGTTTGAAGTGATGCGGTGAAAATCGAACACCAAAGTTATGAGATTAGGATGGTGAGGAGATGATGGTTATTTGGAAATTGTTTTGAATGACAAAAGTTATTAATTTATGTGGTTTAGTGCGTTATACGTGCCTGTTGTCAACCCGTTAGTTAGCAATTTTAGTTCACCCACATTGATACTTTATTACTGGTTATTATTTCTTTATGCCGTCTTTATTCCCTATAACCTTTTTAATGATTTGTTTTCTGTTTTACTTTCAAATTAGACGTAGAAAATACTCTCAGCATTTAGCATTTGTTCTGAGCTTGCCTGTGTGTCTATTTATATTTTGTTTCTGTTTACTGCCTCATTTTACCACTTCTGCTGTATTGTATTTTTTAAGGACAAATAAGCTGTATGGGATCATAGAACAGCCTACAGTAACATTTGCAGGATTGTATTTCCTACAAATGTTTAATTTAAAAAATAGGAAAAAAGGGGAAAACAAACACAAATTAAGTACATTGGTAAACATAAAATTGTTTGTTAGTTTTACATTTGTGTGAAACAGCTGGGTGCGAACAGGATGTTTTGGGTCTGTCAGACCATATAAAATCCATTATATTTTCTAGTTTATATAATTCTAGTTTTTGCATTTCTAAATTATTTGTTTATAGGCTTAACTTATTTTTTTATGTGTATAGATGTGATGCATCTGGATTTGTTTTTCAAATGCGCTTTTAAATCTAATTCAATTCTGTTTCTAGCAAAATCTTATGTACAGTACACTTTGACTAGTAGTGTCTACTCAACAGGGCTGAGTCCTTAAACAATGATTATATGGTCTGTTTAAAGATAGGTTTACATTTTGTTTACATTGCAGCATGTTTTATTGTGGCATATCAAAGTTTACAGGGTAAAGTCTTCTGATGTACCGCTTCATTTCAGTTTTAGAGGCTTTGGTACAATTTAATAAAATGATGCACCCTGTCCTTTTGAGGTTAAATGTTTTCTTTTTTTTTTTATAGTAACAAGGTTCATTATTAAAACATTAATATATTTTTTTTCTTTAAGAATGAATTATTTGAAAAGCACATATACGATAAAAAATATCATAATGTTCAGTTTCTCTAGTACATTTCCAAAAACTTGTGGAATTTTTGCCCAATGCTTTACTAACACTTTCAAATTCATTTAATTTTTAACCTATCTGAATGTAAGCTTTGCATTTAGTTTGGAAATTTGTAAGTGGTAGTTTAGATTTAACACATTTTACATTTATTTAAGGTCTTATGATTGCTTTTCATTAAACTAGGAGAGGAGGCAGAAAACATTCCCCATCAAGTTGTTCACAAGTTTGTTCTTGTGAGCCTGTGGTAAATGGCATCAAATTAAATAGACATTACCACATAAACAACACAGTGGTTGTTAAGCTGGAGTGGTATTAATCATGTTGTCAAACTTGGATTCAATTGAGCAATAATTTCAGTACTTGATTGTGATTAACAGTGCTTACGGCCTTTGTGGCTACTTTTATAGGCGCCAGTACTGATTAAATGATGTGGTACACTTTTAAATCTCTTTTATCTTTATTCATTTCAAATGGGCTTTACTATAAAACATTTTAAACAGGGGCACTGTTGGCTGGATATTTTTGTTTGGTGAACTATTCTCAGTCCAGCAGTGACAGTGAGGTGTTTAAAAACTCCATCAGCATTGTTGTGTCTTATTCATTCATACCAGCACAACACACACTAACACACCACCACCATGTCAGTGTCACTGCAGTGCTGAGAATGATCCACCACCTAAATAATACCTGCTCTGTGGTGGTCCTGTGGGGGTCCTGATCATTGACGAACAGCATGAAACGGGGCTAACAAAGCATGCAGAGAAACAGATGGACTACAGTCAGTAATTGTAGAACTTCAAAGTGCTTCTATATGGTAAGTGGAGCTGATAAAATGGACAGTGAGTGTAGAAACAAGGAGGTGATTTGAATGTTATGGCTGATCAGTGTATACATATACAGTTGTACAGTACAACAAAATACTTTCTTCACATATTCCCAGCTTGTTTTGGAAGCTGGGGTCAGAGCGCGGGGTCAAAGCGCAGGGTCAGCCATTGTACGGCGCCCCTGGAGCAGAGAGGGCTGAGAGGGTTAAGGGCCTTGCTCAAGGGCCCAACAGTGGCAGCATGGCAGAGCCAGGATTCAAACTCTCAACCTTTTCATTGATAACCCAAAGCTTTACCCACTAGGCTACCACTGTCCCAATAATTTCATTAAATCTGATGAAATATGACATTAAGACGTATTAAACTTATGAAAAAATGCTAAATAGAAACAGTGCTCAAACCGATGGCACTGGTAAGACTCAAACGTGGGTCTTCTTGTTGGTGAGCTAACTCATTAGACTGCTGTTTTTATACTGTTTACAGATATTAAAGCAATTACAGAATTTTTTTTTTACATATGAACAAATATTTTAATATTTTAATTATTTTATTAGAAATATTATTTTTATTAGAATATTTTTCATTTAAATTTAAATCACAAAAACCCCAGTGTCTGTTTTAGGCAACAGTGCCAGTAAATCCCTACAGCATGATCTCTACAGTTTAACATTCAGTTTGTACATCCAGTAATTACTTTGACTCTTACTTTGCTCAACTTCATTTCATTTATTAATAATCATCCATACCTGCATTTCAGGCCTGCAACACATTCTAAAAAAGCTGGGACAGTAAAGCATTTACCACTTTGTAATGTTGCTATTCCTTTTTCACTCATTTGTTGACAAACTGGAGATTATCTGGCCATTTTTGCTCATCAAAGACTCAGCCTTTCCTGAATGCTGCTTTTGTACCAAACCATGATTACAATCACCTGTTGACATCACCTGTTTGGAATCACGTCATTATTTAGTTTTTTCACCTCATTACTAGCTCAAAATTGACCCGTCCCAACTTTTTTTGGAATGTGTTGCAGGCCTGAAATGCAGGAATGGAGGTATATTAATAAATGAAATGAGTTGAGCAGATAAAACATGACATATCTGAGGTTCAAACTGTCTGCAATCAAATAAAAGTCAAAGTAAATGTAAGGAACACTGCATTTTTATTTTATTTGCATTTTCCATAATGTCCCAAGTTTTTCTGATGGGGTTGTACATTTAGACATTCGTCAAAATGTGTTGATGTTTGCTTTGTGGCTTAAATCTGGAAATTTTTGTTCAGTAGTACAATACTCTAACAACTTGGCCATTCCTGTCTACTCATTATTTTATTTTTAATATTATTATTATTATATTTTTAATTAGGATCATTATTTTGACAGATTAATGTTGATCTCTTCTTTAAGCCCTGAGTCAGATTTCCCGTTCACAGTGCTGAATAGCCAGTCTCGGCTGGAGCTGGATAGCAAATAAAGACATCACACAGTGCTGAGTAGTGTTTTGTGACCACGCCACATTATTATGGCCATGTACTTTTGGTTCAGACACTAGTGACGAATTAAGCTGTAATTATTTTCACCACTGGGCTCATTTAATGTCATATGTTGAAACGGACAGAGCAAATAGAGCCACGCCTTGATTTTAATTGCAGTAATATGCCACCACTGCTCAACATAATCTCTATAATGGTGGGTAGAGAAACAGGAAAAACACAAACGGCAATTATGCCTCCAAGGATAAGAAGTCAAATTGGGCCACACTGAGTCAGTGAACACGATGTCTAGGTGTAAGCTTTCACCTGATTACAACTGATATATTCTATTTCAATCAGTTGTTTTTAAGAGTTATGTTTTAGGTGGATTACAAATGATCCAGAATAATTGCTCATCTGTTGGTTTATTTGGTCTCAACAAGATCAGTGAGCTTGATGTGCTTGTTGTTAATTTTTTCCCATTATAGTCCGCTTGTTGATAATGCTTTGTTTATTGCATTTTAATGTAAGAAATAACACTGACTTGTAGCTTTATGTCCAAAACTCGTGTAAGTTTGTCAGGGGATTAGAAGATTTAATTTTTGTAGCTTTAGACTTTAAGGAGCTTTAGACTATTATTAAAAAATAGTTTAACATATGTTGTTCTTTGTCTTTAACAGCTCTTCTTAGTTACGTAGGGAACATCTTAAAATATGTTATGGTAAAACACAGGCATAAACCATTAATCCATCTAATCCCAGTTGCTTTTTTCCATATTTTATATTATTATTACATCAAATCTGTAGGTACTGACTGATACTGGAATTATTCTGTGCTGACTTGTTTCATTTTCACCAGTTTGTAAGAATCTATAGATTATCTGGTTCATGGCAAAAACATCAAAATATGCTAAAATAAGTCAAATCTTATCCAATACCTTGTTTATTAGTTGCTGGGGCATGAAGTAAAAATGTTTAGTTCATGACTCTTGAAGGTGCTGTAAAGGACATTGCCTGCTAGCATTATTTTGGAAGCAGGTGGACGAAACCATTTTATACTTAGATTTGGAACTGTTAAGTTGCAAGCAGAGCAAATACAGTAGCTAATAGGGATGTAATGATGCATCACAAGACAGTTGATAACCGATTCAAAAATTCCACGATTCAAATCGATCTGACATGTAAAATGAATGGATATTCACTTTAAACAGCAGAGGGCACTGGCGCTATACACCTCGCCTGGTTGATGTCACCGGCACTATACGCCTGGTTGCTAAATTCAGGGTTTTTCAGCCAAATTGGGCTTAATTCAAAATTGTTTTGCATAGTTTGTACCTACCTCAAAAATAAATAATTAATAATTTCTATTTAGTAATTAATAATTGTGAACCCGGTATCGTGAATCGCATAGCATTATGGGTAGAGTGTATCGTTACATCCCTAGTAGCTAACTTTTAAAATTTGCTGGTGTGACAGTGGGAAATTTGGCTTTCCTATAAACATTGGTCAAAATCTAAATCAACGAAGGCATGTCAGGGTAAATGCAGCCAAAGTCCAATGAGCTGTATCGCCATATTGTACACTAAGTGACTGAAAACCAAATTCAAAGATGGAAATTACTGCTGATTATAGCCAGTCAGTGCTTCTAGTTACTGTTTAGGTTGAAAATTTTAATAATTTCTCCAGCTGTTTTCTGTGACTACATAATAGCAACAATTCCTTGTCAAAAATCATTGGTTTATTGTATTTTTTTGTTCTAAAAATACATGAGGTCAGAATATTGATTATTAGTAAATAATTAGTTTTCTTGTTATTAATTACAATTAACAACAGCTGGTGACTTCTTTTGTGCCAATATTATTAAGGCTAGTTTGACTGCACCATTCAAAAAAATACATGGTGCTCAGATGGTGTAGCAGTTTTATACGCTAACCCAACACCACTGATCTGGAGCTTGAGTTCAAATCTTAATCAGCCTGGCTGGGCATCCAACAGGCACAAATGGTTTTGAGGAAGGGATAGGAAGGGATAAAATGGGTTCCTTGTTGCTGTTAAATAATTTATAGACACAGTACAGGACTCTCTGTGCGTGATACGGTCCACTGTGAAAATCTGGCCGTTGAGGGTGTCGGCATAGTTGTCAGAAAGTGCACATGATAGAATGTGGCTCTTCCTGGTCAGTGCAGGGGTGATGCAGCAGCAGAGGAAGTTACAATCGGGGAATAAAAAAATTGGAAAAACACAAAAAATAAAAACAGTGGTACCTTGTAAGTCGACGTCCCCTGAACTTAAAATCTTTGAAACTCTATGGACGGCCTTCGTCGAGAAATTTGTACCCTTAAACTCTGCATTTCCGTTAAACTTGACTCGGCTTTGCACTGGGCTTGGGTGGTGCAGTAAAATGTCATCAAAGTGCGAATATGAGACGAAGATGCATTTGTGTGGAATAACCGTCAACTTCACTCCACATGTATTTGTGTTTAGCTGGATATTTAGCTGGATATTTAGCAGATATTTAGCAGATATTTAGCAGATATTTAGCAGTGTTAAGCAGTGATAGCTCAGTGGTTAAGGTACTGGACTAGTAAACAGAAGGTTGCCGGTTCAAGCCCCGCCACCACCAAGTTGCCACTGTTGGGTCCCTGAGCAAGGCCCTTAACCCTCAATTGCTCATCGTGTAAGTCGCTTTGGATAAAAGCATCTGCTAAATGCTGAAAATGTAATAATTTTTCCTGTTTCACTTTTAAACTTGTGTTACAGCTCAAGGTGCTGAGAAATAGTAAGAATCAGCTTTTCCGAGAGTGTACAATGCTCAGGGAAGCGTAGCGGCAAACTAAGCAGCACCGCCACACTCCATGGTAAATAAAAGCACAGCCTGTGCAAATGCGATTTTGTGGCTTTTCATGTGAATGCGCCCATACTGAGCTTGGAATACGGTATTCCAAGATCAAGCATCTCCACGATTAAGAAGCATAAGGAAACAATAAAAAAGTGCAAAAAAGGTAAAGTGCAGGTTTTATTGTGTTTTTATTGATTTTTAACTAATTTTCAATTGTATTTCAGTTTTTCTATATTATATGTGTGTTATTTTCACTGTATAAGTGTCAAAAACAACCCCATTGTTTTACATTAGATTGAAATATATGCAGTTCCACAGGACCATGGAACGCACTTACAAGTTTTATCATACATTCTTATGGGAAAACATACCTTGAAACATCTTTTAAGCTCAACACCACTCCCAGAACCTATTGAAGTTGAGTTTCAAGGTACCACTGTAAATAAAAAATTAAATAAATCAAGTCATAACAAAACCAAACTTTTATGCTTAAAGAAAATTTGTCTGGTCGTTCAAATGTAATAGAAGACCTGCCAAAAACCTGGTCTACCATGAATAAGAAGCTGCATGGGTGACTCAGTTACCGAGCTTAGGGGCTGATGTGCAAGAAAGGATGCCAATGCTTCAAAATCCAGACTTCAAAGCTCGACTGAGGTTTGTTGATAATTAAAAGAGCAAGGTTAAGGCAGGAGCGGGGCCTTCTTTCCTGCACAGCAGCCGCTAAGCTCATGACTCTGTAAAGCTTGCATATGTAACCAGTTCAGCTTGCATGACTCCTAGGCTCTGTGCATTGTGGACTTTGCTGGAATAAACAGGGTTAAACCATTCTTCTTATACACTGATCAGCCATAACATTAAAGCCACCTCCTTGTTTCTACACTCACTGTTTATTTTATCAGCTCCACTTACCATATAGAAGCACTTTGAAGTTCTACAATTACTGGCTGTAGTCCGTCGGTTTCTCTACATACCTTTTTAGCCTGCTTTCACCCTGTTCTTCAATGGTCAGGGCCCCCACAGGACCACCACAGAGCAGGTATTATTTGGGTGGTGGATTATTCTCAGCACTGCAGTGACACTGACATGGTGGTGGTGTGTTAGTGTGTGTTGGGCTGGTATGAGTGGATCAGACACAGCAGCGCTGCTGGAGTTTTTTAATACCGTGTCCATTCACTGTCCACTCTATTAGACACTCCTTAGTTGATTCACCTTGTAGATGTAAAGTCAGAGACGATCGCTCATCTATTGCTGCTGTTTGAGTTTGTCATCTTCTAGACCTTCATCAGTGGTCACAGGATGCTGCCCACAGTGTGCTGTTGGTGGACTATTCTCAGTCCAGCAGTGACAGTGAGGTGTTTAAAAACTCCATCAGCACTGCTGTGTCTGGTCCACTCATACCGGCACAACACACACTAACACACCACCACCATGTCAGTGTCACTGCAGTGCTGAGAATGATCACCCACCCAAATAATACCTGCTCTGTATTGGTCCTGTGGGGGTCCTGACCATTGAAGAACAGCATGAAAGGGGGCTAACAACGCATGCAGAGAAACAGATGGACCACAGTCAGTAATTGTAGAACTACAAAGTGCTTCTATATGGTAAGTGAAACCACCTTGTTTCTACACTCACTGTCCATTTTGTCAGCTCCAATGTTATGCTATGTCTATAACATTGTTCTAATTTAAATTAACCATGCATTTTAATGGTATCTAAATTGCCTTATATACACCACAAAGTTGTTATTTTTAAGTGGCTTTTGATTTTGAACAAAGTTAAGCATGGAACCTCCTTTATATAATTGATTTATATATTTATATATTGTGTGGCTGAAACACATACAACAATTAAAAGTGGTATCCCAGCACTTCCATCCATATGGTGTATTTATCAGTTACAAATGGAAAAGTAGAATGTGGATTTGCCTCTTGCCTCTCAGTTCCTCAGATTCAGTCCTCTAAACAATGCGCCAGGCTCCTGGATCATGACTTGCTCTGTGGGCCACACACCGCTTAGTTTAGTGGTTTCTCTAATTTAACATAAATGACTTACCTCATTACAGAGCCTTTAATTACCCAAATTGGTGTGTAAAGAGACTAAACAGTAAACTGTGCTATGATTCTTCTGTAGCAGAGTTTAAAACTCCTATATTTACCAAACCTGTGATGAATGCAGCCATAATACAGACTTTGCACTAATATGTGTTCATCCTAACATTAAGGCCACACAATATGTAGGAAGAGCACTAGATGCAGCTCAGAGCCTGCATGACTAGACCAGTTCCCAGCTGGATAAGGACCAGAAATGTCTTAAGAGAACTGATGTGTTATAATTATTAAACAATGTATCACAATAAGTATAGGCCAGACTACACAAATTATACCAGGTAAGTGGCCACAAATCCAAGACCAACCCTTTTATTTTTTGTACCATGTGTACTTGAACCAGTATGGGTGTTGGGGTGGTTTTTTTTTTTTCAAATGCATTTGCAAGTTATACTGTATTGGCACAGTAAACATACAAGCTTTGTACCAACTTGAATCAATACGTACATTGAGTTTATTATATTAAAAATAATAAACTAATTATTTATTTAGCTGGTATTAAATAGTCGAGGGGCCAATGAACATTTTACTGTTGTTATAACAGACAGAAAATGTCACCACATGCAAAGTTGTCAAAATGTGGGTAATTTCTTGCTTTTTAGACAAGTAAGTCTTCTTAACATTAAAGACATAACATTATGACCACCTTCCTAATATTTTGTTGGTCCCCCTTTTGCTGCCAAAACAGCCCTGCAACTGCGATGCACTGTGTATTCTGACACTTTTTTATCAGAACCAGCATTAACATTAGCTCGTCTGTTGGATCGGACGCATCTGCTGACCCCGCTCTGTCATTTTACGTGGCCTACCACTTTGTGGCTGAGTTGCTGTTGTTCCCAATCGCTTCCACTTTGTTATAATAGCACTGACAGTTGACTGTGGATAATTTAATAGAGAGGAAATTTCACGACTGGACTTGTTGCACAGGTGGCATCCTATCACGGTACCACGCTGAAATTCACTGAGCTCCTGAGAGCGACTCATTCTTTCACTAATGTTTGTAGAAGCAGTCTGCATGCCTAGGTGCTTGGTTTTATACACCTGTGGCCATGCAAGTCATTGGAACACCTGAATTCAATGATTTGGATGGGTGAGTGAATACTTTTGGCAATATAGTGTATGTATCCTTTTCATGAGAATCGACAATTGCAGTTTCTTTTGACCACTTTACTCATTAGTACTGTAAATGGCTCATGATTTTATTAACATGTGTTTGGTGGCTTGTCAGTTAATCAATCACACTGACAGCGGTGTGTTTTTGTCATTATTATTTGTCATTGTTTAACTGTGTTGCTACATATTGACTGCGGTAAATGTAAAAATAGGGTCCCATTATTCCCATTAACTTTAATGTACATCATACAATTTGATTTTAAGTTAAACCTCATGTAGCATTAAACAAGTCTCCAGAAGGGCTGTATGAAATTGAACCTGGGTCACATCATGTGCTGCCATTAATCTGTAGCTGAATGGTTGTAAATTTAGATGATGACATCTAGCTGATAATTAGGCTGTTGTTACAAGTCATTCTTAGGAATGCCTCTGTGTTTAAGTATGGAGTGCAGGTGTAATTGTGCAGCGCCCTGAGAAAACTGAAATGAACATTATGATGCAGAGGGCAGAAGGGAACCGTGGCGCCATGCATTGCGTAAGACCTGATGGGAGCATGATAAGACCTGAGCCACATCCATGTAGCCAAGGGGCATTTTAAAATCTTTTACACTTATAAAAGTCTAAAAGCGCATGCTTGAAAATGAAGGGAAAATATAGTTTTCAAAAGGGTTTAATGCTCAGAAGTGTTACATTGAGTGTTTTTGGATGGGAGTGTGCCCACCCTGACCCTAACTAGAAACAAGCAGTTGGTGAAAATGAAGGATAAAGTGTCCATATGTGAGTTTTGGTTGATCATGTTTCTCCTTTTTTGGTAAATATCATGAATTTAACTAGCTTAATCAATCTGTTACACAATATTTTTATTACATTTTATTTATTCATTATAATGGCATTTATGGACATCATGGCACCACACACTCATCCATTCACTTTCACTCGATTACTTACTTATTCTTACAGTAGCTTGTCAACATTCAAGTTTTCATATTTAATCAGAACAGTTTTTGCCAGGTACATTTTCATATTAGGGAAGGGGAGGCTTGGTTGCTCAGTGGATAGTACTGTCGCCTCACAGCAAGAAGGGGATTCCCAGGTGGAGTGGTTCGGGTCCTTTCTGTGTGGAGTTTGCATGTTCTCCACGTGTCTGCGTGGGTTTCCTCTGGGAGCTCCGGTTTCCTCCCACAGTCCAAAGACATGCAAGTGAGGTGAATTGGAGATACAAAATTGTCCTGAACTGATGAATCTTGTAACCAGTACCTATCTTTCCTGTCATGAATGTAACCAAAGTGTGTAAAACATGACGTTAAAATCCTAATAAATAAATAAAATATAGAATAAATTTGATTTGGTGTGTTGGTGGTAATTCAAAATATTACAAAAATAATATGTAGGTATGGTATATGTAAGAAAATACAAAATGTATTCAACAATGCAGTGTAATAATTTTAAAAAATGTGCACAATTATTGTGGTCGATATGGGTTATTTTTGGTAAAGGTCCAGGGTCATACTACTTCATTTCATTTCACTTTCATTGTCACGTCACATTAACACAGGTGTGAAAGGTGTGAAATCTTGGGTGCACAGTCTCTCAGTTTTAACACACATTAAATACAAAACACACATTTGCTTACGTAAATCTTACATAAAACTGGCACCATCTGTTCAATATATATACAGTATGTAAAGCTATGAATGTACAGATATACAGCATTAAAGTACAATCTACTGTGAGTCCGTTAATGTGAATGTTTCAAGTATTATTCCGGCATGTAACATTTCAATTTAGAACTATAATAATTTTATAATGTCCAGATGTGCAGGTATTGTACAGAATGAGTTATGTAAGTCAAGTCAAGTCAAATTTATTTATATAGCGCTTTTTACCATGAACATTGTCTCAAATCAACTTTACAGAATCCAGGACCAACAGACCAAAAATCCCTATTGAGCAAGCCGAGGGCAACAGTGGCAAGGAAAAACTACCTTAAAATTACAGGAAGAAACCTTGAGAGGAACCAGACTACTAAGAAAATCTTTAATTCTCTGTAATAACTGTAATAACTGTTCTGCCACCATGCTTTTAAAAGTTAATTAAAAGTAAGATTGATTAGAATTGTGTAATGTAGTGTGTAATTAAAGACAATAGCTGAATATACTTATTTATTTGTTGATTTATTAGGATTTTAACGTCATGTTTTACACACTTTTGGTTACATTCATGACAGGACAGGTAATTACTGGTTACACAAGATTCATTAGTTCAAGTTTAACGTCAAACACAGTCATGGACAATTTTCTCTCTTCAATTTACCTCACCTCACTTGCATGTCTTTGGACTGTGGGAGGAAACCCACACAGACACTGGGAGAACATGCAAACTCCACACAGAAAGGACCTGGACCGCTCTACTTGGGAATTGAACCTAGGGCCTTTTTTCTGTGAGGTGACAGTGCTAACCACTGAGCCACTGTGCCACCCCTGAATGTACTTATAGCTGGAAAAGAGTTTGCTCCGCCAACCTTTGTTTGTATTTTAGTAATACCACAGTTGCACCTTAATCAAAGAATGTGAAAACTTGAAATAAATCTGCTAGTTTGGCGAGGAGAGGGTTTTAAAAATGTTTTAAGTATAATTAATAATAGTAATATTGAAGGAAACAACAAAACCTAAGTGCAGTATCTAATTATTTACACTTTTAACTTCCCACATCTCAGTGTAATTCTCCATATTTCTGTGTTTGTTTATCTGAAGTAAATTGTCAGCTGGGTTCATTTATTACACTAATTTAATGTTTTTCCGGTGGTGTTGAGAACAAAGGCACATGCAGCACTGCTTGGAGTGAATTGTTCCTGTGGTGCAGTTCAGCCCTAAAATTGGAGCTGTCTGCAGCTCTGTCTCCTTCAGCTTAAACTGTGTTTAACGGTCTGCTTACACTTCACTGTAGCCTGACGGACAAAAATTGGCTGTTTCAGAACCGTGACTTTTAAAAGTGGTGCACACCAGAGAGACTTTTTTTTGTGTGTGATTTTGACACTGTTAAACAATGGTGACTTATTAATGTACAGTATTTAAGATGGAATCTGTACATTGTGATATTTACAAACCCAATTCCAGGTTAATACATTATGTAAAATACAAATGAAAACAGTAGGCTGTGATTTATAACTGTCTCTGCTTGTGTTGAATTAAAAACAGCACAAGAGCGGTCAGCGTCCTCTTTTCGTTGAGTTTGCATGTTCTTCCTGTCTCTGTGTGGGTTTCCTCCGGGAGCTCCGGTTTCCTCCCACAGTCCAAAGACATGCAAGTGAGGTGAATTTAGGATACAAAATTGTGGCGGCCAGGTGGCGCAGCGAGATATTCCGCTAGCACACCAGCGCGGAGATTCTGAACTCCTGGGTTTGAAACTCGGCGTTGCCACCGGTCGACTGGGTGTCATCTGGCCTGTAGGGAGGGATGACCGGATTATGTGGGTGGGGTCTTCAAATGCTGTGTAAGGACCCTGATTGGTGGATAGAGGCGCCTGTGCAGAGTGCATTGGTAGATTGGAGATCCCCAGCAGTGGAAGACAAATTGACTATGCTAAATTGGGAGAAAAACACAAAAATATAATAATAAAAAAAAAAGATACAAAATTGTCCATGACTGTGTTTGACATTAAACTTGAACTCATCAATCTTGTGCAACCAGTGAGTACCTGTCCTGTCATGAATGTAACCAAAGTGTGTAAAACATGATGTTAAAATCCTAATAAATAAATAGAAAACAACACAAAAAGGAAGTGTAATGTGTACCATATGAATTTTATTGATTGTTGTAAATATAATAAATTTCTAATTTGATGCCTGCAACAAATTTCAAAAAAGACAGGCCCAGTGTAAGACTTTCCACAGGTAAACAGACAGATATGTAACAGGTAATGCTACCATGGTTGTGTATTAAAGCGGCACTGTGGTAAATCATTCCGCTTGATACGAGAACACAGTTTAAAAACAAAGGTCTGTATTGGCATAGGTGTGGCAGCTAGCACATTTGTAAAGGCACTATTAATGCTGAGGGGTTCAGGTGCATTTTGGAGCAACATAAACTGCCCTGTCGTCTCACGGCAAGAAGGTCCTGGGTTTGATCCCCAGGTTGGGTGGTCCGGGTCCTTTCTGTGTGGAGTTTCCCCGTGTCTGCATGGGTTTCCTCTGGAAGCTCCGGTTTCCTCCCACAGTCCAAAGACATCCAGGGTGTTGCTGTATGCCTTGTGCTTATTGAAAAGCTGGGATACTGTCTTTTCCTCTCGATTTTAGCATAGTAAATTTGTCCCGATTGCATTCGAGAAGGGGATATTTGCCTGCTCACGCCCCCTCCGACACTTACGCAGTTCTTGCGGACTCCTTTTTTTACGCCAGTGCTTTGGTGAATTCGCAAATGAGGCTCATCCACTTTCTGCACAGGTGCCTCGGCCTGCTAACCAGGGTCCTTGCACTGCTTTTTGAAGACCTCACCCTTTCATTTTCCCACCCAGCAGACACAGTGGCCAATTTTTGTCTGCTGCAGGCTCTGTCAATTGTGCACACTAGATGGCGCCCAGCCAACCGGTAGCAGGGGTGTTCAGAATCTCGGCACCTGGCTGCCCCAAATCAGCTTTTTGTTGATGAATGCTTTTGGTTTTGTTAGTGTACGCAAATCAATTACATCCTCCCCATACTTATTTTAAATGGATAAAGACATAAGTCTGATTGTTCTTTAACTGCTTTAATCAGTCACGGCAATTCAGATAATGTCTTCAGCTACACGCATTGCTTTTATGATGGGTGTTTAAACAGTTAAATTTACAACCTGAATCATGCAAGCATAATGCACGATGATGAGATCTTTCCAGTGATGTTGTGACCAGAAAATCCCTTCACAAATTGAAGATAATTCACACTAGTGGTCACTGCATGTGCGTTACTAAACGTAGTTGTGATGTGAATGTCAGAACTTAAAGCACGTTTAAGTAAACATGAATGGTCAAAAGGTTTATTCTGTACTCCATTACCCTGTTCATTCTCTAAACAGAGTAACGACTTTGATATACTCACTGATGTGCTCCCATTGTCACATCTTTGAACTGGAATAGGAGTTTGATTTTGTTTATTCTTTCAGGCGTCCTTTTGGTTTCTGGCTCTTTTGTAATGGGTCCTCCCAAAACATGACATTTGTAGCAAGAAAGACAAAAGATTTCATTTCCTACATAAAAAAAAAGCTTAAAAGTAAACAGTCATGTGGTAAGTTGTCCACAGAACTACACACATATTTAGAAAACAACAAATGTTGGTGCCACACAGCTCCAGCAACCCTGGTTTGATCATCAATTCTGGTTTCTCTTTGTGTGTAGTATGTTTAATATGTTCATTCTGGATGTAAGATTTGATTGATTGTAGGTTTTTATTGACATGACTGTGTGTGATCTGCAATACACTGATCAGCCACAATATTAAAACCACCTCCTTGTTTCTACACTCACTGTCCATTTTATCAGCTCCACTTACCACATAGAAGCACTTTGTAGTTCTACAATTACTGCCTGTAGTCTGTGTGTTTCTCTGCATGCTTTGTTAGCCCCCTTTCATGCTGTTCTTCAATGGTCAGGACTCTCCCAGGACCACCACAGAGTAGGTATTATTTGGGTGGTGGATCATTCTCAGCACTGCAGTGACACTGACATGGTGGTGATGTGTTAGTGTGTGTTGTGCTGGTATGAGTGGATTAGACACAGCAATGCTGATGGAGTTTTTAAACACCTCACTGTCACTGCTGGACTGAGAATAGTCCACCAACCAAAAATATCCAGCCAACAACACCCTGTGGGCAGCGTCCTGTGACCACTGATGAAGATCTAGAAGATGACCGAGTCAAACAGCAGCAATAGATGAGCGATCGTCTCTGACTTAACTATAAGGTGGACCAACTAGGTAGGAGTGTCTAATAGAGTGGACAGTGAGTGGACACGCTATTTAAAAACTCCAGCAGTGCTGCTGTATCTGATCCACTCCTACCAGCACCATGTCAGTGTCACTGCAGTGCTGAGAATGATCCACCCCCTAAATAATACCTGCTATGTAGTGGTTCTGGGAGATTCCTGACCATTAAGAAACAACATGAAAGGGGGCTAACAAATCATGCAGAGAAACAAATGGACCACAGTCAGTAATTGTAGAACTACAAAGTGCTCCTATATGGTAAGTGGAGCTGATAAAATAGACTGTGTGTAGAAACAAAGAGGTGGTTTTAATGTTATGGCTGATCAGTGTATGTAATATGAGTCCACCCCCCACCTTTTGTGACTAAAGGTTCACCATGCCGAGTATTTACTAAACTTCCTTTTCATGAATGATGTCATCATTCTCTTTGTTCTTTCTACCTTGACTTTGTAGTTGGTGCTGGATGAGGTGTGTTAATATTGGAAGTAATTACGTAGAGGAACTAAATACAGAGCATTCTCTCTTTAGTCACTAATGAGTGTTATGCTGCTGGAGCTCCTTTCCTACTGTAATAGAATTTCCTCCTAATTATGTCTACTCTTTCTTCTCATTAAGTGACCTAAATGACTCCAAATTAGCCACAGAGGAATACGTTTGCTCTGTTTTTTAACCCACCAGTGCTGCTTAATCACCATGTCTGTGAAGGGGAACCCATGAA
This sequence comes from Trichomycterus rosablanca, assembly GCF_030014385.1. Classification (NCBI taxonomy): domain Eukaryota; kingdom Metazoa; phylum Chordata; class Actinopteri; order Siluriformes; family Trichomycteridae; genus Trichomycterus; species Trichomycterus rosablanca. The sequence goes on from NC_085988.1 coordinate 20,935,894, forward strand.
AAAGATGAAAAGGCAGGTTCTTAATTAATTTACAGGCATTTACACCAACAAGTCAAGCTGTGAACATAGCGATTCATAAAGCTTAATGAACCCATAAGCCCATGGGGCCTTTGCCAGGGCATTAAACCTGTCACAATTACAGAGCAGCGTTCCCCTCAAGGGCTGTAATAAGAGCGCAGGAGCCCAGACTCGGTGGAGGCACTTAAATATTGCTTTTGACTTGTACCATTGCATTCCCAGAGTGAATCGAATAATTACTGCAGTGTGCACTATAGAGGAAAGACTTTTCTTGAAGTCTGGTTTGTCACTGACACATTGTAAATCCTATTATCTGACCCAGCTGTTGGTGGCCTGCAGGAAGTGCTCAGGATATCTAGATTCTACATTTATTCTTTGGGACATTGTGTGCTCTACAAATCTGGCACATTTCAGTAGAATGAACAGCAACTTAGCTTTAATAGGTTTGTATTGGTTTTGCACTTAAGCGACAAATACAGCATTGTGTGATGATTAAAGGTCAAATGACGACAAAGCAAAATTCATAGCTCTTAAAATGACAGTCTCAGACTAATCAGTGGGCGCCATACACCTCAGGAAGGTAGCAATTTAGTGTCATTACCGTTAAATCCCGGTTAAAAGAACCGGATTCCAAAGGCCTAATTACAAGGTGTTAATAATAACAATGAAATGACTGTCATTTACAGGCCACGCCGATCCCCGTGCCTTAAAGTCTGCTAAGGGGAGTGTTTGGCAGGAATTACCTTTATCAGTCGTGTGTTATTTGTGTACGTTATTATTTGGACTGTGATCAAATGTTCATCTTGAGAGACTTATTTTATGTTTATTGTTGACAAGTGTACATTTTCGGTTTACATTTGTAAGAAAAATGTATCAGCAAATTGCAGACCCAGGTTTTAAATTTCACCCACACGTTAGTCAGTGATCACAAAGCGACAAAACGTATACATAAAAAACCTTAAATTATTTTACACAAAAGCTGTTTTATTTATTTATTAAACACACTAATCATTAAAACATCATTAAGTGATTTTTGGTAACTGCTTGACCCTGATCAGAGTCACCATAATTTGAAGCCCATATTTAAACCACTGCATGCAAGTCAGAAATACAAAACATCTACATGTACACTTACACACATGTAATTATTTATTTTAACATCACAAAGGATTTTTGGTTCTATTCATGACTGGACAGGTAGTTACAGTTTACATGATTCATCAGATCGAGTTAAATGTCAAACACAGCCACGGGCAAATTTGTATCTCCGATTCACCTCTCTTACATGTTTTTGGACTGTAGGAGGAAACCGGAGCTCCTGGAGGAAACCTGTGCACATAGTGAGAGAACATGCAAAAAAGGATCTCCACCTGGGAATCGAACCAAGGATCTTTTACATTTACATTTTCGGCATTTAGCAGATGCTTTTATCCAAAGCGACATACTACTGTGACAGGAAATTGCTTAAGCAATTGAGGGTTAAGGGCCTTGCTCAAGGGCCCAACAGTGGCAACCTGGCAATGGTGGGGCTTGAACCAGCAACCTAGACCAGTAGCTTAACCGCTAGGCTACAACTGCTGAAGGCATTCGCTCAACATGGCGCAACAGTGCTACCCACCGAGCCACATTTAACCATTTAGTTACTATTGTGATGCAATTACAAGTAACGGTGTACTTATTAGAATGGTTTTGAGAAGTAGGAGGAAACTGGCATTTCTGGAGGAAACCCACAAGGAAACAAGTAGAACAAGCCAAACTCCTCACTGACGAGGAGGCGATGATCAAATCCAGGTCTTCAGATCTCCTGTGCCTTTGTCCGAATGTTACCGATATATGATGTAGTATGGTAGTACTAACGTATAGTATGACAGTACATGGTTTGCTCTCTAGCCATGGCTGTGGAGTGTCTGTTGGTACCCAGTTTTATTATTGTCTTAGGAAAATAATTCCTTGTTTGTTCTTTAGATATTTTAGAATTATTACAGGGTGCAAATGGTGTAGGCTTCAACAAAGGGATTTTTGTGGTGTTCTGAGACTTTTCTGGTCCCACAGGAAATAAAATGCTTATTAACAGTTTTGTTTTTGGATGATTGATGGTCCTTTTCCGAATGGTTCTACTCAAAAGCATTAGAGGTTCTTGGACGGGGTCTTTATGTGCTGCAGGAAGATATTTTGAAATTAGATGCCATAGACATTTTAATAGATTAATTAAGTAATGCTTCTATTCACAACCATTTCTACTTGAACAAGCTTCTAATTTTATAGTGTATGTAAGTTATGATTTTGAAAAATGTCATTTAGAAAGATGTCTGATTTAGGAGCCAACTCTAGTGACCTAAAGTAAAAATTTGTGGATAGGTATTGTTTAAAAGAATGACTTCTTTTTCCAAGTGATTATTCTTGAAATGGCCTTTTAATGGTCTTTTTTAAGTTTATAAATTGTTTAAATGTTGATCATTGCACAATGTGGTTTAGGGCAGTCTATAGAAAGGAACAGGACACAATCACAAAGACATTTGCAACATATTAGCTTTATTATCACAAAGAATGGAGCAAACAAGGAACAACAAGACTGAATCAAGAACACGCTTAACAAAGCACAATCTATAAATACAAGAAATAACATGACAGGCCAGTAGACCAGGCACACTGTAAACACTGGGCAGGGCTATACTCTGGACAATAAACAAAGCTGGGACTATGAATTAGAAACACTATGCTATGACTAATTCTAAGCTAATGTGAATGCTAATTTTAAAATGCTCAGAACAGATACCTACACTAGATCAAATCAAGAATGCTAATTCTTATGAAAATGGCTAAAGCTAACAAAAGACACCAAAGACCTGACACTATGGGGAATAAGGACAAAGACAGTGACAGGACCAAGGACTAAACTGTGACGAGGACTAGACTATGACTAACTATAACAAGGACTACACAAAGACTAGGGGTACACTGTACACTATGGCAATGGCCAGGCTATGACAAAGACACTGACTACGGCTGAACTGTGGCTACACTACAACAAGGACTAGACTATATCTACCTCTTATTACAGAGATTTCCTGATCCTGAAAATTTTGGGAACCCCTACTTTAGGTTACCAAAATGGTTATTGTCTTGCACTGGTATATAGTGCCTCAAAGCATTATCGACCTTAATGATATGGGTTTGATCATTATGGCCACTGCCTGTAAGGAATTCAACTCCCTGTGCATCTGTGAATTTCTTCAGGATACTTTGTTTTTTCAAAAAACATGCAAAAGGTGGATTATCTGCTATAAATTGCTTTGGGTGTGTAATTATTATTATTATTGTTGTTGTTTTTATTATTATTAATATATTCATTGATTTTTTCACTAACTACCATATGGGTCTGATGTCTCCTGGAAGTGTTTACTCTTGTTTGCCTGGGACAATTTAAAATACTTAAAGTACAAATTAAAGTATGTGGTAAAGAGCCAGAGTACCCAAGCAGACACTTTGGGAACCTGCTACACAGCAATCAGAGGTAAAGGTTCAACCTGGTTTCTCATGACTAGGGCCCTACTAAATTCACTGGAAAATGTGCTTAATTTCACATTTCTCTTTGTCCACATAATCGGTTGCAAGTTTTCCAAAATCAGTTACCTAAATTGTGTTTTAGCTGCGTTAGACTTCGACATCTTGGACATTTTGTCTAACCGATTGCTAGTGTAACCGAGCATCTTTAAAGTTTGCTGAATTTATAAAGTAAGAAATAAACTGTACATAAACAAACTATCGGGAGCATAACACTTGGCTTGTTCTTTTGAGGCGCAGCACAGACTACAGAGAGATGATCACATGTGTAGAGAAGCACACTTTTCCATTGATTATGGAATCCTCAAAGGGACAAAATGCATTCAGTATGTAAACACATACATCAAACATTGTCAGCATATACAGCACAGAAAAGTCTGTTACGCTAACTTAATTATCGTATGATTGCTAGGACCGCCTCATATTTCATACGCTACATGAATTAAAAAAATGTTACATTGCTAAACACAAACCTTACATTTTGAATTTTACAGCAAATTGCATATTACACGGTAAACAGCTCATTTCACGGTCCGTGACACGATTTTCACGGCCATGAATTAGGTAGTGCCCTACTTATGACCAATGTTGTCAACATAGCAATTAACAGACACTCCACAGCCATGGCTAGACCATGGCAAACCATGTACTATCATACTATACGTTAGTACCACCATACCACATCAAATATCAGTAACAAAGGCACAGGAGATCTGAAGACCTGGATTTGATCATCGCCTCCTCGTCAGTGAGGAGTTTGGCTTGTTCTACTTACTTGTGTATACTTGTGGGTTTCCTCCAGGTATGCCAGCTACCTCCCACCTCTCAAAACCATTCTAATAAGTACACTGTTACTTGTAATTGCATCACAATAGTAACTAAATGGTTAAATGTGGCTTGGTGGGTAGCACTGTTGCCTCACATTGAAAAAAATCTTTGGTTTGATTCCCAGGTGGAGGTCCTTTTTGTGGGGAGTTTGCATGTTCTCTCACTATCAGGCCAGTGATAGCTCAGTGGTTAAGGTACTGGACTAGTAAACAGAAGGTTGCGGGTTCAATCCCCGCCACCACCAAGTTGCCACTGTTGGGTCCCTGAGCAAGGCCCTTAACCCTCAATTGCTTATGGTCTTCAGCTCATTGTGTAAGTCGCTTTGGATAAAAAGCGTCTGCTAAAAGCTGAAAATGAAATGTAAATCACTTGGTATTCTCTGTGCCAAAACGTCTTTTCCACATCACCCCACTGCTGCGTTCTCTTCACTGGCTTCCTGTAGCTGCACGCATTCAGTTTAAAACACTGATGCTCGCCTACAAAGCCAAAAATGGACCAGCCCCAAGCTACCTTTGTGGTCTAATCAAACCCCACCACGCAACCTCCGAGCCACCAGTCTCGCTCGACTTGAACCTCCATCCAGGACTAAAGGAAGACAAGCATCAAGGCTCTTCTCTGTTCTAGCGCCCAAGTGGTGGAATGAACTTCCTCTGTCTGTCCGAACATCTGAGTCTCTTGCTGTCTTTAAAAAACGATTAAAAACCTTCATCACCTCTTTACTAAGCACTTAAGCTGACTTGTACTTACTTACTAACATTTTGTTCCATCCTTTTCCATTTCCAAAAAAAAACAAAAAAACACTTTGGTTCTAACAGGTTTTAGCAGATTTGTGTTCTTCGACTGTTGTTTACCTAAACATGAGAAATGAAATGTTCACTATGGAAGCACTTCTGTAAGTCGCTCTGGATAAGAGCGTCTGCTAAATGCTGAAAATGTAAATGTAAATATCTGCACAGGTTTCCTCTAGGAGCTCCTGTTTCCTTCCACAGTCCAAAAACATGTAAGTGAGGTAAATTGGAGATTTACAAATTTGCCCGTGGCTGTGTTTGACATTAAACCTGATCTGATAAATCATGTAAACTGTAACTACCTGTCCTGTCATGAATAGAGCCAAAAAATGCTTTGTGATGTGTGAAAGTGTACATGTAAATGTTTTGTATTTCGGTCTTGCATGCAGTGATTTAAATATGGGCTTTGAATTATTTTGACTCTGATCAGAGTAAAGCAGTTTAGCTGGATTTTCCTCTGTTTCACTTTTAAACTTGTGTTACAGCTCAGGGTTCTGAAAAGTTGTAAGAATTAGCTTTTATTTCAGTGTTTTTATATTATGTTTCTGTTATTTTCAGTGTATACGTGTCAAAAACAACCCTATTATTTTACATATCCTTAAAATACACTGATCAGCCATAACATTAAAATCACCTCCTTGTTTCTACACTCACTGTCCATTTTATCAGCTCCACTTACCATATAGAAGCACTTTGTAGTTCTATAATTACTGACTGTAGTCCATCTGTTTCTCTGCATGCTTTGTTAGCCCCCTTTCATGCTGTTCTTCAATGGTCAGGACCCCCACAGGACCACTACAGAGTAGGTATTATTTAGGTGGTGGATCATTCTCAGCACTGCAGTGACACTGACATGGTGGTGGTGTGTTAGTGTGTGTTGTGCTGGTATGCTGGATCAGACACAGCAGCGCTGCTGGAGTTTTTAAACACCTCACTCTTACTGCTGGACTGGGAATAGTCAAAAAAATAAAAAATCCAGCCAACAGCGCCCCGTAGGCAGCGTCCTGTGACCACTGATGAAGGTCTAGAAGATGACCAACTCAAACAGCAGCAATAGATGAGCGATCGTCTTTGACTTTACATCTACAAGGTGGAGCAACTAGGTAGGAGTGTCTAATAGAGTGAACAGTAAGTTGACACAGTATTTAAAAACTCCAGCAGCGGTGCTGTGTCTGATCCACTCATACCAGCACAACATGTCAGTGTCACTGCAGTGCTGAGAATCATCCACCCCCTAAATAATACCTGCTCTGTGGTGGTCCTGTGGGGGTCCTGACCATTGAGGAACAGGGTGAAAGCAAGTTAAAAAGATATGTACAGAAACAGATAGACTACAGTCAGTAATTGTAGAACTACAAAGTGTATGGTAAGTGGAGCTGATAAAAAGGACAGTGAGTGTAGAAACAAGGAGGTGGTTTTAATGTTATGGCTGATCGGTGTATATGCAAGTCTACGGGACAATGGAACACATTAACAGGTTTCCCATACATTCTTATGAAAAAAAATACCTTGAAACTCAACGCCTTTTACATTTACATTTTCGGCATTGAGCAGACGCTTTTATCCAAAGCGACTTACAGTTGTGACAGTATACAATCTAAGCAATTAAAGGTTAAGGGCCCAACAGTGGCAACCTGGCAGTGATGAGACTTGAACCAGCAACCTTCTGATTACTGGACCAGTACCTTAACCACTAGGCTACAACTGCCCTTAAACTTTTAAACTCAACTACAGTCCCAGAACCAATTGACGCTGAGTTTCAAGGTAGCACTGTATTATTATTTTTATCTGAAGGTGAATGGTGAATGTTGTTGGTGTTTGTGTTGTTTTGTTTGTTTGTTGGGTTGTGCATATGGTTTAGCTCTCAAGACATTTTCTGGCATATTTATTTTAAGAGCTTTAACAGGCTTTAAAGTGGAGTGAAGTGAACGGAAAACGGTTATTAGAATTTGATGAAGGTCAAGAAGATGAGTCTCTGACTTTACATCTACAAGGTGGACCAACTAGGTAGAAGTGTCTAATAGAGTGGACAGTGAATGGACACGGTATTTAAAAACTCCAGCAGTGCATACCAGCACAACACACACTAACACACCACCACCATGTCATTGTCAGTGCAGTGCTGAGAACGATCTACCACCCAAATAATACCTACTCTGTGGTGGTCCTTTGAGGGTCCTGACCATTGAGGAACAGGGTGAAAGCAGGCTAAAAATATATGTAGAGAAGCAGATAGACTACAGTCAGTAATTGTAGAACTACAAAGTGCTTCTACAGTGGGGGAAATAAGTATTTGATCCTCTGCTGATTTTGTAAGTTTACCCCCTTACAAAGACTTGAACATAATTTTTATGGAAGGTTTATTTTAACAGAGAGAGACAGAATATCAACAAAAAATCCAGAAAAAAAACATTAAATAAAAGTTATAAATTAATTTGTATTTAATTAAGGGAAATAAGTATTTGATCCCCTACCAACCAGCAAGAATTCTGACCCCCACAGACCGGTTATGTGCCCATGAGGCACACAAATTAGTCCTGTCCCTGTATAAAAGACTCCTGTCACAGAATCAGTTTCTTCCGTTCAAATCTCTCGACCACCATGGGCAAGACCAAAGAGCTATCAAAGGACGTCAGGGACAAGATTGTTGACCTGCACAAGGCTGGAATGGGCTACAAGACCATCAGCAAGAAGCTTGGTGAGAAAGAGACCACTGTTGGTGCGATAATTCGAAAATGGAAGAAATACAAGATCACAGTCAATCGCCCTCGCTCTGGAGCTCCATGCAAGATCTCACCTGGTGGGGTAAGAATGATTCTGAGAAAGGTGAGGTCAGTCCAGAATTACACGGGAGGAGCTTGTCAATGATCTCAAGGGAGCTGGGAGCAGAGAAATGCTGAATATGACCCCAAGAACACCATCCCCACCGGGCATTTCTTTGCCTTCAAACACGGCGAGTGGAGTTGATGCCAAAGAGCTCAATTTTGATCTCATCTGACCATATCACATTCTCCCAAGCTTTCTCTGAATCATTCAGGTGTTCATTGGCAAACTTCAGACGAGCCTGTACATGAGCCTTCTTGAGCAGAGGGACTTTGCGGGCACTGCAGGATCTCAATCCATTACGGCGAAGTGTGTTACTAATGGTTTTCTTGGTGACTGTGCTCCCAGCTCCCTTGAGATCATTGACAAGCTCCTCCCGTGTAATTCTGGACTGACCTCACCTTTCTCAGAATCATTCTTACCCCACCAGGTGAGATCTTGCATGGAGCTCCAGAGCGAGGGCGATTGACTGTGATCTTGTATTTCTTCCATTTTCGAATTATCGCACCAACAGTGGTCTCTTTCTCACCAAGCTTCTTGCTGATGGTCTTGTAGCCCATTCCAGCCTTGTGCAGGTCTACAATCTTGTCCCTGACGTCCTTTGATAGCTCTTTGGTCTTGCCCATGGTGGTCGAGAGATTTGAACGGAAGAAACTGATTCTGTGACAGGAGTCTTTTATACAGGGACAGGACTAATTTGTGTGCCTCATGGGCACATAACCGGTCTGTGGGGGTCAGAACTCTTGCTGGTTGGTAGGGGATCAAATACTTATTTCCCTTAATTAAATACAAATTAATTTATAACTTTTATTTAATGTTTTTTTTCTGGATTTTTTGTTGATATTCTGTCTCTCTCTGTTAAAATAAACCTTCCATAAAAATTATAGACTGTTCAAGTCTTTGTAAGGGGGTAAACTTACAAAATCAGCAGGGGATCAAATACTTATTTCCCCCACTGTATATGGTAGGTGGAGCTAAAAAAAAATGGACAGTCAGTGGAGAAACAAGGAGGTGGTTTTAATGTTATGGCTGATCAGTGTACAGTATATGCAAGTCTACGGGACCATGGAACACCTTGAAACTCAACGCTTTTTAAACTCAATGACAGTCCCAGAACCAACTGACGTTGAGTTTTAAGGTAGCACTGTATTATTATTTTTTATCTGAAGGTGAATGGTGAATGTTGTTGGTGTTTGTGTTGTTTTGTTTGTTTGTTGGGTTGTGCATATGGTTTAGCTCTCAAGACATTTTCTGGCACCTTTATTTTAAGAGCTTTAACAGGCTTTAAAGTGGAGTGAAGTGAACGGAAAACGGTTATTAGAAGCTATAAGCGCTGTGCCCTTTCTTCTCTCGTTAATCACCTATAATGAGCAGAGTAAGGTCGCTTAAAACGAGCCAATGGCACGCACACCCTTCCCTCATTAGGGTTTTTTTGGCTGGGCGGTGACTCAACTTTAGCCTCGGGATGCTCCTCACACGCGGACTAGTTGAAAGGCTGAGAGAGGAAGGAGAGCTTGTCGGTTGTCGGTTGTGTGTGTGGAATAATAAGAGTTCGGTTTAACGGAAGGTTGAATGTTTATGCTCGGTTAGAACTGAGTGTATGAGTACCGGGATGAGCACTGAGCTCGGTCACAATGGAGCGCGTACACACCACCAGCAGCAGCAGCAGCAGCAGGAGCGCAAAACTCCGCGCCTGGCCTTCAGTGTGGAAGCGCTCATGGCGCAGAGCGGGACCAGAACGGGAGCTGAGTGGCGTCCTGCGCACCGCGATCGTGACCCGCTTCAATCGGGGAGCGGAGGATCGAACGTACACGGTTCTCCTTCAGTACAGGACTGCGATCCGACGTCACCGGTCAAGTCTGAAGCGTCGGATCAAGAGGCAACCTGGGTCAAATCTGAATACTCACCGCATGCACGTATGTTCAATTCCCTCTAATGTTACAGAAAAATATTACTACCTAATCAACCTAATTAATCTCAATGCAGTTTTGTTTTTAATGTTTCTTTTGATTTTGATATGATATTTTTATGTTTTATGTTTAAATTAATCATCATTGTGTACTTGTCTATGTGAGGAGTTAAGCATGGTATACTACCCTGTATCCACGTGTTTTCTCTTGGCTTTCGAAAACACATCAGTCAGTGAATTGACAGACAGACAGACAGACAGACAGACAGACAGACAGATAGATCACTTTATTAATCCCAAAAAGAAAAGTCGAGCATTACAGCAGGTCAAGGTACACTATAAAATTATTAAGCAAGTAAGTAAAAAGCTCAAGGTACGTTAGAAAATCAGTAAGTAAGTATTACTGTACAATACTTGTAAGCAATAAATATAATAAAGATATGTAATATGTGATATACCAGACAATTATAAAAGTGTCCTGTATAGTAATATCACAGATATGCAATGTAGGTTCCATAAACAATGTCAATTGGCTGTGAGGAAATGATCACCATGTCTATTTTGTTTTCCTTGTGCTACTTAAACTTTAAATGATCAACGTTATGTATTTGTAGGCTTAAATGAAGACAGCTTATAGAAATTGTTTAAATAAAATGTTAAAAATAATAAGAAAAGAGTCTCTAAATTAAAAAGGTATATATGTAAAGAATTACACAGGTAAAGTTCAAGAAATTGATGCTGCATATACAAGAATAAGAAGTTGCTAGAGATGCTATAGTTCTTCAACAAATTAGTTATTTCGTTTTTAACCAAACAAACACCTCAAACAATACCAAACTACTCAATAATGCAAAAATACTCAATAAGGGCAGTTGTAGCCTACTGGTTAAGGTACTGGACCAGTAATCAGAAGGTTGCCGGTTCAAACTCCACCACTGCCAGGTTGCCACTGATGGGCCCTTGAGCAAGGCCCTCAATTGCTTAAATTGTATACTGTCACAACTGTAAGTCGCTTTGGATAAAAGCGTCTGCTAAATGCCGAAAATGTAAAATGTAATGCTTGCTTAAATACTGGAATTGTGGATGACCATGTGACTTTGGAGTAGCCATAAATAACCATACCCAAAATAAGAATTAATTAGTGAATATGTAAATATCAAATAATAAATGCGCAATATTAAAATTTGCTGTTAAATTTATTACATTTTGAAAGATCCAAAAACATTTAGCCAAACTCGACCAAACCTTACTATTACGATTAGGTGCAGTCAAGGGCAGATTATTTTAAGATTTTTATGACAATTCTCAGCAACACAGGAATAACATGCTGTAATTTTTCTTTCTTCTTACATGAAAAAAAGAATCATAGCTTACATAATGCTGCCGCAACTATTTTCTTAGTATGTAATTAACTGTGACATAGTAAATATTTTATTGCTAGGCTTGCAATAAAGTCATGTAGATATAAATTCAGTGATAGTCTATTTTACCTGTATACACAAGGATGGTTTACATTAATTTAGCTTCTGTATCATAATAATAATAACCACAATTTTCATATCTCATATTCATAAAATATAAAGTAATTGAAAAAAGTAACACGTTTACTCAAAACTTACAGATGGCAGATGTGCTGGTGTCTTAATTTAGTTATGTAACACTAAACCAATGCAGCACAAATATTTACCTCCAAAAGTACTCAGTACATCAGTGGAGTAGGGATATATACGATATTCTAAATATCTTAGTATAGTATACTCTAGATATTCTATTGAAAGGGCCTAAAATATTCTATTGAAAGCTAAAATAATTTACATTGCTAAAAAGTAGGCATTCTAAGCTCTTATGATACAGTCTCTCTGAGGTTAGAGGGCCGTAGTTTAGTTGTCACGGTTCGCTAATGCCCCACAGAAACATTGGCAAAAATCTCCATGTGAAATGCACAACCACAGAGAAAAGTAAGAAACAATAAGATAAAAAAGGAGTGAAAACTAAGTTACCACAACCCTAATTACTCAGTTTATCTGGGTGTGATAACTCATGTTTTTGGAAAAAGAGACAACATATAGAGGAACTCTGTATACAGTTACATACAGTTAAAATGTAACAAAGCATCACAGATAGCCTGTGTCCAGTGTGGATCCATTTGTGGGGAGATCAGAGTGCCTGCATCTGAATCTGTGCAAGAAAAAATACTGCCCTCGCAGATTGTGCAGGTGCCACTTAGGCACTGACACCATACACCAATTAGCCAGCAACCAAAAGTCCAACAAGAACAGCTTTTAAAAGGACCTACTAGGCGCAGTATGTTACCGCTGATGAGACACAGAGACTGCCACTGACAGTCATCTGCGCCTCTGTGCTGCCTGCCGGTCATTAGTAGCAGGTCAGATGGACATGATTCTGTAATTTAAGCCCACTGCCGATCCAACAGCAGCTGGGCGCATAATATTCAAAGAACTTTAAAGTGTTCATGAGAACAAACTAAACTAATTTTAATTCTTATTTTTTCCCATTATTTTGGTAAACTGGTTTTCTGCTCCTAAATGAAAATGACAGTGGTACCTTGTAACACAACGTCCCCCAAACTCAAAATCTTTGAAACTCAACATCCTTTGTCGAGAAATTTGTACCCTTAAACTTAACATTTCCCTTACACTCAACGTGTTTAGTTTCTTTCTTTTTTTTTTTCTTTTTTTTTAAATATTTATTTAACTTTAATTTAACAATAACCAGCCGCTTTGTTTAGTGCTGGGCTTGAGCGGTGCAGTAAAACGTATCAAAGTGAGAATATGAGACGAATCTGCATTTGTGTGGAATAACAGTCAAATCCAATCTGAAAGCGTCCACATGTATCTGTGTTTAGCTGGATTTTTCTCCTGTTTCACTTTTAAACTTGTGTTATAGCTCGGGGTTCTGAGAAATTGTGAGAATCAGCTTATCGTTAAAAAGCAGCGCAAAAGATATTTGTGTTACATGTGAATGCGCCTGTATTGAATGGAATATGGTAAGATCTAAGCATAAGAAAACAATTAAGAAATAAAGGTAAAGTGCAGGTTTTATTGTATTTTTATTTTTTTTTTAACTGTTTTCAATTGAATTTCAGTGTTTCTATATTATATTTGTTTTATTTTCAGTGTATAAATGTCAAAAACAACCCTATTCTTTTACATTAGCATAAAATATGTGCAGTTCCACAGACGATGGAACGCATTAACAGGTTTCTCATACATCCTTATGAGAAAAAATGCCTTAAAACTCAATGCCAGTCCCAGAACCAATTTAAAATATACATCATAGATAGGTCCGTCACAGTTATTATAGTGTAAAACTATCAAAGTATTTGAGCTTATTTTAATGATTTAAGCTTGCAACAATTAAATGTTTAATGATGCCATGCTTTCATGTTAACGTTTAGTTTATTTAGATTCATCAGCAAAAATTACGTTCAAATTTAATGACTTTATTAATACAATTATTATTATTTGTGTCTTCTCTTTGTATTTTAAATAAGTCTGAAAGTAAGACAGTACTTTTATTGACTTGTATATTCAGTGAAAATGTTACAATTGTAAAAGGTCTAGTTTACAGATGTGCTGTGTCATAATAGGGTTGTAAAATGTAGTGGTTGTAAGACAGTGGTTGATTAGCAGTAACAGTACAGGACAACAGATTACAATGCTAAGGATTTAATCTGCCACTGTTGGGTCTTTCAACAAAGGCCTTTAAAATATTAGTCTTAATAAAAAGTGTCAGTCAAATGTTTAATTGTACATTGTGAATATCTGAGCATTCCATTTAACAGTAGACAGTTTATTGTGTAAACTGGTTTGCTTAACAATGAATTTAACTTATAGCAAACCTTTTGTTTTCACAACGTTGTCGATAAGAAATGTATGTACATCAATAGGTTAAAGGAAAATATACACACAGTAGGTCTCTGGTTCACAATGTGGCTGGCATGGCAACCTGGGGTACCTTAACATCTGTTTACAAGTGTGGCAGAATGTTTTACAAATGTAAAAAATAAAAACATATAATAATAATAATAATAATAATAAAATAATAATAAAAATAAATAAATAGTAAAGCTTATTATAAAATGTATCAACCAATGCAGATATACACTGATCAGCCATAACAATAAAACCACCTCCTTAATTGTTTCTACACTCACTGTCCATTTTATCAGCCCCACTTACCATATAGAAGCACTTTGTAGTTCTACAATTACTGACTGTAGTCCATCTGTTTTTCTGCATGCTTTGTTAGCCCCATTTCATGCTGTTCTTCAATGGTCAGGACTCTCTATTTGGGTGGTGGATCATTCTCAGCACTGCAATGAAAATGACATGGTGGTGGTGTGTTAGTGTGTGTTGTGCTGGTATGAGTGGATGAAACACAGCAATGCTGATGGAGTTTTTAAATACCTCACTGTCACTGCTGGACTGAAAATAGTCCACCAACCAAAAACGGTCTAGCAGATGACCAACTCAAACAGCAGCAATAGATGAGCGATCGTCTCTGACTTTACATTTACAAGGTGGACCAACTAGGTAGGAGTGTCTAATAGAGTAGACAGTGAGTAGACACGGTATTTAAAAACTCCAGCAGCGCTGCTCTATCTTATCCACTCATACCAGCTCAACACACTAACACACCACCACCATGTCAGTGTCACTGCAGTGCTGAGAATGATCCACCACCTAAATAATACCTGCTCTGTGGTGGTCCTGGGAGAGTCCTGACCATTGAAGAACAGCATGAAAGGGGGCTAACAAAGCATGTAGAGAAACAGATGGACTACAGTCAATAATTGTAGAACTTCAAAGTACTTCTTTATGGTAAGTGGAGCTGATAAAATGGACAGTGAGTGTAGAAACAAGGAGGTGGTTTTAATGTTACGGCTAATTGGTGTATGGTGTTTATGCTAATGATGAATACATTAAAAGGTGAGTACTTGGGTGCAGTAGTCTTACATGCTAGCCTAGCCGGGCATCCTGCATACACAGTTGGACAAGTTTCAGAGGAAAAGTGAAGTTAATAAGCCATAAAATCTAAATTATTCTAAGTGTAGTTGTATGATTAGTGAATACCATTTTGGGATGCATTAAACAGCAGCATTGTTTACACAAGTGCTCTGATTGACCCCTTTAGTAACCAATCCAGTGTATGTATTAGTCAAACTGAACAAGTCAAAGGAAATAGTAGTGACACCTTGTGTCATGAGCAGTATTAATTGAACGTTAACATAGTTCTGTACACATTCTAAGTAGTTTCTGATTTCTCCCATGTTACAGGACACTTGAGTCCGACAACATGTTCCCTCAGGAAACACAAGACAAACCGTAAGCCTCGCACTCCGTTCACCACGGCCCAGCTCTTGGCTCTGGAGCGCAAGTTTCGTCAGAAGCAGTACCTCTCCATCGCTGAACGTGCCGAGTTCTCCAGCTCTCTCTGCCTAACCGAGACTCAGGTCAAGATCTGGTTCCAGAACAGACGGGCCAAAGCCAAGAGACTGCAGGAGGCTGAAATGGAAAAGCTGAAAATGGCATCTAAACCGGTAGTGCACTCTGGCCTCTCATTTCCATTTGGTCTAGGTACTCAGCCACAAGCTGCAGCTCTTCTGTATGGACAATCGGGAAACTTTCCTATTCGCAGATACATGCTTCCTGTGCCTACGCTTGGGATTTACTCCACACCCTTGACCTACAGCATGTATAATTTATCCTGAGAGGCACTTCCTGATGCTTGCAAGGATATTTTGTTTCTCTGTCTAAGCTAAGACTGTTTACTGTGTGTAATTCAGTGCTGCCAAATCCGTTTTGCTCTATGAACTAAAATCTTAAATACAATACACCAACCAGGCATAACATTATGACCACTGACAGGTGAAGTGAATAACACTGATTATCTCTTCATCACGGCACCTGTTAGTGGGTGATATATTAGGCAGCAAGTGAACATTTTATCCTCAAAGTTGATGTGTTAGAAGCAGGAAAAATGTTTGACAAGGGCCAAACTGTGATGGCTAGACGACTGGGTCAGAGCATCTCCAAAACTGCAGCTCTTGTGGGGTGTTCCCGGTCTGCAGTGGTCAGTATCTATCAAAAGTGGTCAAAGGAAGGAACAGTGGTAAACCGTCGACAGGGTCATGGGCGGCCAAGGCTCATTGATGCACATGGTCCGATCCAACAGACGAGCTACTGTAGCTCAAATTGCAGAAGAAGTTAATGCTGGTTCTGATAGAAAGGTGTCAGAATAGACAGTGCATTGCAGTTGGTCATAATGTTATGCCTGATCGGTGTATGTCAGGAGGCCAAAATCTATTTGGGCAACTGTAATTTATCTACATAGTAGCATCTGTATAACACAAACATGTAACTGGTTCCTCTCAGACCAGTTTATCTGAATGCACCTTATTAAGAAGACTATGCAAAGTTGGATGCTGGATATACTAAAGTACTTTAAACTTTGGGCAGGGTAAGTTAACCAGTCTAAGGTCATTTTACATTTTTTACATTTAAACATACCATTTTTGTATACAATTTTTTTAAAACTACATGAAAGCATGACTTAATATTGAGCATACTGAACTGTACTGGAAAGTAATCAGTATTTTTAATTTTAAACAGACAAATTTAATTTAGCCTTATAAAACCAAATATGTTAATTACTTGACCTCTTCCATGACTTTTGTGTAGTAGTTACAATTATATTTATATAAAAAATCAATGTACTATAATGTTTTATGGTAAAATTACATAGAATTGTTGTACATTGAATGTACAGTTAATATTAATAAATTTGACTTGCTGATAAAACTTTGTGATTTGCTGTTGATCAGCTGTCTCACCATATTTTTCACAATTCTGTGATGCCTTTGTCACAATTGTAATTAGGGCTGGCTCAATACCACTTTTTTATGTCCGATACTGATACTGCAAATTGAGTAATAATACCAATCCGATATTGTCATTTCTCCGCTCAAACAACTAAGCAGTAATAATACACGTCTCAATGCACCATGGTTAAACTAGCTATCTAAATAACAATGCTCAGACTGTGAAACAAATATTCTAAAGGAAGAAATACAGAACCTAAAACATCACTCTTATACAAAACTGCTGTTTTTATTTTAACTTTTACACACAACATTTAGCATTATTTTTGGCTTGTTTAACAAAAGTGTCTACAATTGGAAGATGTGGATGTCAATCAAACGCGATGGACCAATTAGAATTGACGCAGAGTTGAGATTTTCTGTTAAAGTTCTGTCACGTTTTTAGATTATTAAAAACCAAAGCACGCTTATTAAAAAACCCTACTGGATTTTGAAGAGAAAAACGGGAAACAGGAAACGGTGTAGTTTGTTTTATTTCATAACACTAATGGATTAATCGTTGAGGATGTGAGAGATCTCCAAGCCGGGACGAGGTTTTCTTTATCTCAGGTGAACGATTTATCATTTATAGAGCGATTTTTATTGTGCTTAAACCGTGTTTTTAGATGTGGCAGTAGTAGATGATTTTTATTGTGTTTAAACAGTGTTTTCAGATGTGGCAGTAGTAGATGATTTTTATTGTGTTTAAACAGTGTTTTTAGATGTGGCAGTAGTAGATGATTTTTATTGTGTTTAAACAGTGTTTTTAGATGTGGCAGTAGTAGATGATTTTTATTGTGCTTAAACAGTGTTTTTAGATGTGGCAGTAGTAGATGATTTTTATTGTGTTTAAATAGTGTTTTTAGATGTGGCAGTAGTAGATGATTTTTATTGTGTTTAAACAGTGTTTTTAGATGTGGCAGGAGTAGATGATTTTTATTGTGTTTAAACAGTGTTTTTAGATGTGGCAGTAGTAGATGATTTTTATTGTGTTTAAATAGTGTTTTTAGATGTGGCAGTAGTAGATGATTTTTTAAAATGCTAAAAGTTGAAGTAGATCAGTGTGTTTTAATTTCTGAATGGCTGTTGCAGATGAGTTGTAGATCAGAGGCACATGTTAATGATGTCATCAGGAGTGAGCTGGCAATAAGCGGCACTCTGTTGGAACGTATCTTTGTTTGTTATTTGCTTTACACACAAACAATGGCCTTATTTACATTAAGTGTTATTTACATTAAGCAACAGTATCGGATCGGATTACATGTGTATTTTCCTTCCGATATCTGATCCAGTGATTTGGGCCAATATCGGACCGATACTGAGTATCGGATCGATGCCAGCCCTTATTAAGTATGATTTATATAAACATAGACATAATTAAAATGTAATGTAATACAGTTTGCACACTTTATTTATTAATTTGTACTTAGTAACTACATGATTTTTATAAGTGTTGGGTTCGGTTTTGAGTGTATTTTAGCCTGGGCAAAGGGTGGGAATATATATATTCACATATATGTGAAATTGGGCAGCTGTATGTATCACCAGTTTCACCAACTTTAAACAAAGCGGTAGGTTCAGCAGTTAAGCTACCGAACAAGTTATCAGAAGGTTCAAGCCCCACCACTACCATTGTTAGGCATTAAGTCCCTAGTTGCTTAAATTGTATTTGGTCACAAATATGAGTTGTTTTGAATAAATACCTGCTAAATGCTGGCATAATTTTGACTGATGCCAGCCAACTGAAATAGGAGGTTTTTTTTACAGATGCATATGCTTAACTTTGCTAAAATATTCTGTTATACAACAAAACATGATACCAAATAGTTTTGAAGCTCAATCATAAATTCGTACTGGTTAAAATACTTACACCGACAAGGCATAACATTATGACCACTGAGGTGAAATGGATAACAGTGGTTATCTGGGTCAGAGCATCTCCAAAACTGCAGCTCTTGTGGGGTGTTCCCGGTCTGCAGTGGTCAGTATCTGTAGCTCAAATTGCTGAAGAGGTTAATTGGCTGTTAGACACTTAAAATGGCCAATAAAAATGTACCAGTGAGATGTATACTTTTTTTCTGGTTGAAAGAAGGGTCTTTTACAGGACTAAATTCTGAAGTATGTTTAAAATCAACCCATTTGTCTCAGTGCCTGATACTGTAGCCTATATGTTTTTCTGTTTTTCTTTGTTCTTCTGTATTTTAAGAATGCCTGTACTGACATTGGTTTAATAAAGCTGTTACATAAATAAATAGAGTAATTATAACAGCAATAATAATAATAATAAAATAATAATAATAGACAATGATAGCTCAGTGGTTGATAACCCTTGCATGCATGGTATTTATTCATTACTGTAAGTCACTGTGGATAAAAGCATCTTCTAAATGCCATAAATGTTAAGTTTTATATAGCCCAACAAATGCATATGCATAAATACCACAGATAACCCACAATACATTTATGAAAGTAGGACTACATTGTATCACGTAAATTCCATGTGATTAAGTTACAAATTACATGCTATTCTTCAAACAACTTTGAATTAATTAACTTGTCACATCACTATTCATAGATTACTTTCCTCTAACAGCACAACCTGTACAGGGCACATTGGTGTGGTTGTTTTTCTTTTTTCTTTTTTTTACTATTCAGACAAGTGGACAATAAATGAATCCTTTTTAAATTGGTTTGAGCTGTGAGTGGCATAATGCCTAAATAATGCTTTACTGGGTTGTCTTAAAATGTAAGGCACTGGTAAATAACCAGTGCATGATGAGCTGAAAGACCTGCAATGTTAGTTGTTTATTGAAGATGATTTTTAAAATAAATTCTCTAGTGAACTTGATGTCAGTGTAAAATCTGAGGATAAGTGTTACATGATCGTTTCTCTTTCTCTTATTAATATTATAGCAGCTACATTTGGAGCTGTAGTGATGAGCTTTGTAAAGAGAGCATTGTAGTGATCCATGCTGCTGTTAAAAAAAACATGGGTAAGCTTAACATGGGCCAGTTACACAAATCGACATTTTTTAAGAGCTGGGTCTGTAAAATGCAAATAAAAACAGACGTCATTAATATCTTAATCTGTATAAATAAAAACACTACAAAAATGTAATTATGTCAAACCCATTATATTATAATTATTATAATAATTATCTTTGTTATGTATATATACACCGATCATCCATAACATTAAAACCACCTCCTCGTTTCTACACTCACTGTCCATTTTATCAGCTCCACTTACCATATAGAAGCACTTTGTAGTTCTACAATTACTGACTGTAGTCCATCTATTTCTCTACATACCTTTTTAGCCTGCTTTCACCCTGTTCTTCAATGGTCAGGACCACTACAGAGCAGGTATTATTTAGGTAGTGGATCATTCTCAGCACTGCAGTGACACTGACATGGTGGTGGTGCTGGTATGTGTGAATCAGACACAGCAGCACTGCTGGAGTTTTTAAATAACGTGTCCACTCGCTGTCCACTCTATTAGACACTCCTACCTAGTTGGTCCACCTTGTAGATATAAAGTCAGAGTTTTTGGTTGGTGGACTATTCTTAGTCCAGCAGTGACAGTGAGGTGTTTAAGAACTACAGTACATCAGCACTGCTGTGTCTGATCCACTCATATCAGCACAACTCAACTTTATTTATAGAGCACTTTAAAAACAACAACAGCTGTGACAAAATGCTGTACATAGATACTTATAAAACATAAAACAAACACTAGAAACAATGAGAAGATAAAAACAATAAAAACAATAAAATAAATAGATGAAACAAATAAAACGGTAAAAACTAATAGGCAAATAAAACAAGGGCAAAGTCTCATACTGGATTGAAAGCCAAGGAATAAAAATGGGTTTTAAGATTAGTTTTAAAAATAGCCAGTGAAGAGGCCTGTCTAATATGGAGTGGTAGGTTGTTCCATAATTTAGGGGCAGCAATTGAAAAAGCTCTATCCCCTCTGAGCTTACGCTTTGACCAACACACACACTAACACACCACCACCATGTCAGTGTTATTGCAGTGCTGAGAATGATCCACCACCTAAATAATACCTACTCTGTAGTGGTCCTGGGAGAGTCCTGACCATTGAAGAACAGCATGAAAGGGGCTAACAAAGCATGCAGAGAATCAGATGGACTACAGTCAGTAATTGTAGAACTACAAAGTGCTCCTATATGGTAAGTGGAGCTGATAAAATGGACAGTGAAGATGTTATGGTTGATCGGTGTACCTTTACTAATTTTTTGAATGCTTTTTTTATACCCAAACATTATTTTAACATTTGTTTAAGTTGTTTTGAACATTTTATATAGTCTAGAAATAAATTGCCTCCGTTCCAAGTATTTTTGAAGTGTACTGTGGGCATTAATTTTGAAATCAGTGTATATTTACAAAAACATATATGTAATAAGATAAAACATTACAAATCTTGTGTTTTACTGTTTTGGTTGATCCAGGTTGAAATGAATTTACGAACAATTTCTATAAAGCTTAATTAACCTCAAGGTAAGTACTAACAGTCTGTTTTCCCATGTAAATCATCATTTTTTATTTAGTTGAAGAGATTAATGGCACATGCAGTTTATTTACTCTTTGCACTATTGTTATTAGGTCTATAGAGGTGAGTTTTGATCCCTGATAATATAACCCACACCTTACAATGTAATACGAAACTTAATACAAATCTTAAGGGAGTCTCAGAGTAAAAGCATGTTAATCCAAATCAATAGAGTACTTTTATATGAAACCTCAAATTAAATTCTGGTTTTGACATATTTGTGGGCTTTGATGATGCAGCACTTGAGAAGGTGAGATAAGCTGAGCCACGGAAGCTGCAGGGCTGCTAATGCTTTTTAAATTGTGCTGCTGAAAAGAGGCTTTTAGGCACTCATGCTTATAATCTTTTAAAATGTTCAGGTTAATCTGTATACCACTCCTTGTCTTCCTGGTGGTCCTAAGAGAAGTTAATTAAATAGTGTCGTTTCGTGACACAGTGAAACACTGGGGCTCTCCCAGAGCTATTCAAGCTGTTTAAACTCCCTCTGTGTCTGAGCACTGGAATGTGACTGCCTATTGAGTGTGCAAAACTGACTCAGTCCATTCATTGTGATAAATAATCACATCATCATTTAGACGTGCACACCCTTTTCTGCACCCAGATTGGCATTATATACGAGACAAAAGTCTAATGATGTATTTATTCTTTTTTTATGTCCAAAGCTGTCAGTATCTTTTATGCAAATTAAAACGTTTATTTATAGCAGTTCTTCTTTTGCATGACTTGTTGGGAGTGCCCATGGTATCTGGCAGCATGGGTGTGTTTTTATCTTTGTATAGTAGTATACTGTAATCAAGATAAGCATGAAACACATTTCCTTGTTCCATAAAAATAAATAAATATATATATATATATATATATATATATATATATATATATATATATACATATATATATACATACAGTGTATCACAAAAGTGAGTACACCCCTCACATTTCTGCAGATATTTAAGTATATCTTTTCATGGGACAACACTGACAAAATGACACTTTGACACAATGAAAAGTAGTCTGTGTGCAGCTTATATAACAGTGTAAATTTATTCTTCCCTCAAAATAACTCAATATACAGCCATTAATGTCTAAACCACCGGCAACAAAAGTGAGTACACCCCTTAGTGAAAGTTCCTGAAGTGTCAATATTTTGTGTGGCCACCATTATTTCCCAGAACTGCCTTAACTCTCCTGGGCATGGAGTTTACCAGAGCTTCACAGGTTGCCACTGGAATGCTTTTCCACTCCTCCATGACGACATCACGGAGCTGGCGGATATTCGAGACTTTGCGCTCCTCCACCTTCCGCTTGAGGATGCCCCAAAGATGTTCTATTGGGTTTAGGTCTGGAGACATGCTTGGCCAGTCCATCACCTTTACCCTCAGCCTCTTCAATAAAGCAGTGGTCGTCTTAGAGGTGTGTTTGGGGTCATTATCATGCTGGAACACTGCCCTGCGACCCAGTTTCCGGAGGGAGGGGATCATGCTCTGCTTCAGTATTTCACAGTACATATTGGAGTTCATGTGTCCCTCAATGAAATGTAACTCCCCAACACCTGCTGCACTCATGCAGCCCCAGACCATGGCATTCCCACCACCATGCTTGACTGTAGGCATGACACACTTATCTTTGTACTCCTCACCTGATTGCCGCCACACATGCTTGAGACCATCTGAACCAAACAAATTAATCTTGGTCTCATCAGACCATAGGACATGGTTCCAGTAATCCATGTCCTTTGTTGACATGTCTTCAGCAAACTGTTTGCAGGCTTTCTTGTGTAGAGACTTCAGAAGAGGCTTCCTTCTGGGGTGACAGCCATGCAGACCAATTTGATGTAGTGTGCGGCGTATGGTCTGAGCACTGACAGGCTGACCCCCCACCTTTTCAATCTCTGCAGCAATGCTGACAGCACTCCTGCGCCTATCTTTCAAAGACAGCAGTTGGATGTGACGCTGAGCACGTGCACTCAGCTTCTTTGGACGACCAACTCGAGGTCTGTTCTGAGTGGACCCTGCTCTTTTAAAACGCTGGATGATCTTGGCCACTGTGCTGCAGCTCAGTTTCAGGGTGTTGGCAATCTTCATGTAGCCTTGGCCATCTTCATGTAGCGCAACAATTCGTCTTTTAAGATCCTCAGAGAGTTCTTTGCCATGAGGTGCCATGTTGGAACTTTCAGTGACCAGTATGAGAGAGTGTGAGAGCTGTACTACTAAATTGAACACACCTGCTCCCTATGCACACCTGAGACCTAGTAACACTAACGAGTCACATGACATTTTGGAGGGAAAATGACAAGCAGTGCTCAATTTGGACATTTAGGGGTGTAGTCTCTTAGGGGTGTACTCACTTTTGTTGCCGGTGGTTTAGACATTAATGGCTGTATATTGAGTTATTTTGAGGGAAGAATAAATTTACACTGTTATATAAGCTGCACACAGACTACTTTTCATTGTGTCAAAGTGTCATTTTGTCAGTGTTGTCCCATGAAAAGATATACTTAAATATCTGCAGAAATGTGAGGGGTGTACTCACTTTTGTGATACACTGTATATACAGTGTATCACAAAAGTGAGTACACCCCTCACATTTCTGCAAATATTTTATTATATTTTTTCATGGGACAACACTATAGACATGAAACTTGGATATAACTTAGAGTAGTCAGTGTACAACTTGTATAGCAGTGTAGATTTACTGTCTTCTGAAAATAACTCAACACACAGCCATTAATGTCTAAATAGCTGCAACATAAGTGAGTACACCCCACAGTGAACATGTCCAAATTGTGCCCAAAGTGTCAATATTTTTGTGTGACCACCATTATTATCCAGCACTGCCTTAACCCTCCTGGGCATGGAATTCACCAGAGCTGCACAGGTTGCTACTGGAATCCTCTTCCACTCCTCCATGATGACATCACGGAGCTGGTGGATGTTAGACACCTTGAACTCCTCCACCTTCCACTTGAGGATGCGCCACAGGTGCTCAATTGGGTTTAGTCCATCACCTTTACCTTCAGCTTCCTCAGCAAGGCAGTTGTCATCTTGGAGGTTGTGTTTGGGGTCGTTATCCTGTTGGAAAACTGCCATGAGGCCCAGTTTTCGAAGGGAGGGGATCATGCTCTGTTTCAGAATGTCACAGTACATGTTGGAATTCATGTTTCCCTCAATGAACTGCAGCTCCCCAGTGCCAGCAACACTCATGCAGCCCAAGACCATGATGCTACCACCACCATGCTTGACTGTAGGCAAGATACAGTTGTCTTGGTACTTC
This sequence comes from Trichomycterus rosablanca, assembly GCF_030014385.1. Taxonomy (NCBI): domain Eukaryota; kingdom Metazoa; phylum Chordata; class Actinopteri; order Siluriformes; family Trichomycteridae; genus Trichomycterus; species Trichomycterus rosablanca. Next base: position 20,960,553 of record NC_085988.1, read on the forward strand.
TCACCAGGGCGCCGCCACACATGCTGGACACCATCTGAGCCAAACAAGTTTATCTTGGTCTCGTCAGACCACAGGGCATTCCAGTAATTTATGTTCTTGGACTGCTTGTCTTCAGCAAACTGTTTGCGGGCTTTCTTGTGCGTCAGCTTCCTTCTGGGATGACGACCATGCAGACCGAGTTGATGCAGTGTGCAGCGTATGGTCTGAGCACTGACAGGCTGACCTCCCACGTCTTCAACCTCTGCAGCAATGCTGGCAGCACTCATGTGTCTATTTTTTAAAGCCAACCTCTGGATATGACGCCGAACACGTGGACTCGACTTCTTTGGTCGACCCTGGCGAAGCCTGTTCCGAGTGGAACCTGTCCTGGAAAACCGCTGTATGACCTTGGCCACCATGCTGTAGCTCAGTTTCAGGGTGTTAGCAATCTTCTTATAGCCCAGGCCATCTTTGTGGAGAGCAACAATTCTATTTCTCACATCCTCAGAGAGTTCTTTGCCATGAGGTGCCATGTTGAATATCCAGTGGCCAGTATGAGAGAATTGTACCCAAAACACCAAATTTAACAGCCCTGCTCCCCATTTACACCTGGGACCTTGACACATGACACCAGGGAGGGACAACGACACATTTGGGCACAATTTGGACATGTTCACTGTGGGGTGTACTCACTTATGTTGCAGCTATTTAGACATTAATGGCTGTGTGTTGAGTTATTTTCAGAAGACAGTAAATCTACACTGCTATACAAGCTGTACACTGACTACTCTAAGTTCTATCCAAGTTTCATGTCTATAGTGTTGTCCCATGAAAAGATATAATGAAATATTTGCAGAAATGTGAGCGGTGTACTCACTTTTGTGATACACTGTACATATATACTGATCAGCCATAACATTAAAACCACCCTTTGTTTCTGCACTCACTGTTCATTTTACCAGCTCCACTTACCATATAGAAGCACTTTGTAATTATACAATTACTGACTGAAGTCCATCTATTTCTCTACATACCTTTTTAGCCTGCTTTCTCCCTGTTCTACCACAGAGCAGGTATTATTTAGGTGGTGGGTCATTCTCAGCACTGCAGTGACACTGACATGGTGGTGGTGTGTTAGTGTGTGTTGTGCTGGTATGAGTGGATCAGACACAGCAGTGCTGCTGGAGTTTTTAAATACCGTGTCCACTCACTGTCCACTCTATGAGACACTCCTACCTAGTTGGTCCACCTTGTAGATGTAAAGTCAGAGACGATCGCTCATCTATTGCTGCTGTTTGAGTTGGTCATCTTCTAGACCTTCATCAGTGGTCATAGGATGCTGCCCATGGGGCGCTGTTGGCTGGATATTTTTGGTTGGTGGACTATTCTCAGTCCAGCAGTGACAGTGAGGTGTTTAAAAACTCCATCAGCACTGCTGTGTCTGATTCACTCATACCTGCACAACACACACTAACACACACACCACCATGTCAGTGTCACTGCAGTGCTGAGAATGACCCACCACCTAAATAATACCTGCTCTGTGGTGGTCCTGGTAGAGTCCTGACCATTGAAAAACAGCATGAAAGGGGGCTAACAAAGCATGCAGAAAAACAGATGGACTACAACCAGTAATTGTAGAACTACAAAGTGCTTCTATATGGTAATTGGAGCTGTTAAAATGGACAGTGAGTATATATAAAACACTCTCTTGGCACAACATTGAACCTTACTAGAAATTGGGCATGCAGGCACAGAGGACTTTGGTTAGAAAGGTAAGAAACCACAGGTCACTTCAAAATAGTCTTGCAAATAGTCACTTAAAAATGCTGGGACATAGACATGTTACCCAGTGTGCTATCATCTTTCTAATAATGAGACTTTTTAGTGGTTTAGAAATGAGGACACTGATTGTTACAGTTTTGCAAGTGGAATTTCTCTCCATTCTTGCTTGATACGAGACTTCAGCTCCACAGTCTGTGATTGCCAGTGTCTGATTCTCCTCTTCATGCTGCATTTTCAATAGGTGACAGATTTGGACTGCAGGCAGTTATTACCTGCTGAAATAATTATGGACTTCCCAGGGAAAGACGCCGCCTTGATGGCAGCCTTTGTCTCTCTAAAATCACTATGTATGTCTGTGTCAATGGTCTCTTCAGTCATATGCAAGTCAGCCATGTCATGGGCACTGATGCACCCGCATATCGTGACAGATGTTGGCTTTTGCTCCTTTTACTGATAACAGTCTGAATGGTCCTTTTCATTTTTGGCACACAGAATTTAACATCCGTTTTTTAGAAACAAGCTGAACTGTGGACTTATCTGACCACAGCACACATTTCTACTATCTTTCAGTCCAATTGAGATGAGCTTGAACCCAGAGAATTCAGTAGCATTTCTGTATAGAATTCATGTACGGCTTTTTCTTTGGGTAATAGAGTTCCAGATTAAATACAGGCTGTGCCATGCAGCCATTGTTGGGCCCTTGAGCAAGGCCCTTAACCCTGTCTGCTCCAGGGGCAATGGCTTCCACACAAGCTAGGATATGCGAAAAAAAAAATGTCATGGTACTGTACACAAGTATATGTACATTTGACAAATAAAGGGATTCTATAATTCTATTCTGTTCTATTGGCTTTATATTTTTTGGCTTGTAACACAACTCGCCCATCACTGGCTCTGTGGTTGTCAAAAATCCCAACAATACTGCTGCACCTGATACACTACTGTATACATTGAAAGTACATGTTATTATATGTTCCATTATGTACTCAATGTACAACCCCAAATCAGAAAAAGTTGGGACAGTAAAGCATTTACCGCTTTGTAATGTTGCTATTCCTTTTCACCACACTTAAAAGACGTTTTGGCACCGAGGATACCAAGTGATTTAGTGTTTCAGCTTTTATTTTGTCTGATTCTTCCTGCAAACACGTCTTAAGATGTGAAACAGTACGGGGTCGTCGTTGTCACATTTTTCGTTTTAAAATTCTCCACACATTCTCTATTGGGGACAGGTCAGGACTGCAGGCAGGCCAGTCCAGTACCCGTACCCTCTTCTTCCACAGCCATGCCTAAGATCTCAATGTACTTTGCTGCATTAATGCTGCCATCACAGAAGTGTAAATGACCTTTGCCGAGGGCACTGACACAGCTCCATACCATGACAGACAATGACTTTTGGACATGTTGCTGATAACAGTCTGGATGGTCCTTTTCGTCTTTTGTCCGGAGCACATGGCGTCCATTTTTTCCAAAAAAAAAAAAGACCTGGAATGCTGATTCATCTGACCACAATACACGTTTCCACTGTGTGATGGTCCATCCTAGATGCCTCCGAGCCCAGAGAAGTTGACACCGCTTCTGGACATGGTTAACATAAAGCTTCTTTTTTGCACAGTAAAGTTTTAAGTGGCATTTATGCATGTAACTCTGTATTGTCGAGCTTGACAAAGGTTTGCCAAAGTAATTCCTCACCCATGTGGTTATATCAGATATTGTTGAGTGGTGGTTCTTGATGCAGTGCCATCTGAGAGATCGAAGATCATGGGCGTTCAGCTTAAGCTTGCACCCTTGGCCTTGATGCACTGAAATTCCTCCTGATTCCTTGAATCGTTTAATGATATTATGCACTTTAGAGGGAGAAATATGCAAATCCCTTCCAATCTTTCTTTGAGGTACATTGTTTTCAAACATTTCAATCATTTTCTCACGCATTTGTTGACAAACTGGAGATCCTCTGATCATCTTTGCTCATCAAAGACTCAGCCTTTCCTGGATGCTGCACATCATTTTTTAGTTTTCTTACCTCATTACTAGCCCTAAATTGCCCCCGTCCAAACTTTTTTTGGAATGTGTTGCAGGCCTGAAATGCAGGAATGGAGGTATATTAACAAATGAAATGAAGTTGAGCAGATAAAACATGGAATATCTTGGGTTCAAACTGTCTGCAATCAAATAAAAGTCAAAGTAAATGTAAGGAACACTGCATTTTTATTTTATTTGCATTTTCCATACCGTCCCAACTTTTTTCTGATTTGGGGTTGGACATAGGACAGTAATAACTTAGTGGTTAAGTTACTAGACTAGAAATCATAAGTTTGCTGGTTCACCCCCCACTACAGCCAAGATGCCACTGTTTGGCCCCAATTGCTTGCATGGTATTGGGTCCTAAAGCCCCTGTAAGCCACATTGGTTAAAAACATCTGCTAAGTGCCATAAATGTAAATATAGGTTTATACAGAGGTGTTCATTTCTACTTAAACTTCTTAAGTCGACTAGTCTAGTTCCTGTCTACACTAAAGTGCCAGAAAAACTGGTACAACAGGGGACTGTAGTGGCTGGGTGTGGCTCCATAATGGTATGGAGTTTGTTTCACTGGCATTCCATTAGACCCCTGGTACATCTACAAACATCTCTAACAGGTGAACGTCCGTTACACCCGTTCATGTCCTGCCTTCATTCTGATAGGTTTGACCTTTTCCAGCAGGACAATGTGCCACCACTCACGTCTAGAGGTGCCAAGTTATGGTTAGAGGAGCACTCATCTGAGTTTGGGATTTTGCCATTCCCACCTAAGTCACCAGTTCTTAATGTTATTAAATACATCTGGGATGCCAAGTGTTAGCCTGGTGAACCAGTTTTTCTGGCACTTCAGTGTGTAGACCAGTGTTTAGTGGTTTTTAGACACATCAGACTTATCTGATCATAAATGCTGTGCTTCATGTCAACCAGACTCTCGACTAATTGTGCTTGACCCCCAATTTTATCTTAACCACTGTGAAATGATGTGTACAGTGCTTGGTGATAAGAAGGAAAAAAAAACATTCTCAGACCGAGAGGGACTTGTCTCTCTCGCTCTCTCACCCGTGAGCTTAACTGACTCTATCTTACTGCCTTTCAGTCCTGTGGAGCCATGTTACAATTACCAGCTATTTCACACTCCATTTACTTGCCTTTGTTTTGAAAACAAGCTTTGGCATTAGTTTGATAGCAGAATGTTTTTCGAGGTGCAAAATTGCCTTTCGGCTCCGGAGATTAGCTTCACTCCTTTGAGTTGAAAATCTGTGCTCGCCATGCCAAGTCTGCCCGACTGTTCGCTAGGCTTAGCGCTAAGCTTTGAAATGTCTCAAACCTGGGAGGTCCACAAAGGTGGCAAAATACTTTATGTTAATCCTGAATTAGGCCTGTAATGCACACAAATTACAGTTAGTTTCAGGCTTTGAGCATATTTATGGTTAAACTAGTCTGGCTTTAAATTGTCCACATGAGGCGAGGCAGAATGTGTTTCCATTCATCAAAGAAATAAAGCTGTTTATAAATAGCAATGCTTTAAGTGATGCTAAATAATTTACCAAACCCTATTGCTCATAATATCTCAACCACTTGGATATGGACCACAGGTAGGCTGCAAAAAGTCATCTAGTATGTGAATCTACACTTCATGAAAGTCAGTGGGCTTTAGATCTGGAATATACACCGATCAGCCATAACATTAAAACCATCTCCTTGTTTCTACACTCATTGTCCATGTTATCAGCTCCACTTACCATATAGAAGCACTTTGTAGATATATAATTTCTGACTGTAGTCAATCTGTTTCTTTGCTTTGTTAGCCCCTTTTCATGCTGTTCAGGACTCTCCCAGGTCAGGACTGTCCCAGGACCACCACAGAGTAGGTATTATTTAGGTGCTGGATCATTCTCAGCAATGCAGTGACACTGACATGGTGGTGGTGTGTTAGTGTGTGTTGTGCTGGTATGAGTAGATAAGACACAGCAATGCTGATGGAGTTTTTAAACACCTCACTGTCACTGCTGGACTGAGAATAGTCCACTAACCAAAAACATCAAGCCAACAGCGCCCCGTGGGCAGCGTCCTGTGACCACTGATGAAGTTCAACTCAAACAGCAGCAATAGATGAGCGATCATCTCTGACTTTACATCTACAAGGTGGACCCACTAGGTAGGAGTGTCTAACAGAGTGGACATGGTATTTAAAAACTCTAGCAGTGCTGCTGTGTCTGATCCACTCATACCAGCACAACACACACTAACACACCACCACCATGTCATTGTCACTGCAGTGCTGAGAATCATCCACCACCTAAATAATACCTGCTCTGTGATGGTCCTGTGGGGGTCCTGACCATTGAAGAACAGGGTGAAAGCAGGATAAAAAAAGTATGTAGAGAAACAGATGGACTACAGTCAGTAATTGTAGAACTACAAAGTGCTTCTATATGGTAAGTGGAGCTGATAAAATGGGCAGCGAGTGTAGAAACAAGGAGGTGGTTTTAATGTTATGGCTGATCACTGTATGTATGGTCTATTTAAATCTAATTCATTCAAATTATCCTCCAAGTCATCCAATAAGGATGGGTTCATGTTAGGTCTGGTTCCTCTCAACGTTTGTTCCTTGTGATTTTAAGGGAGTTTTTCCTTATCACCCTCGGCTTGCTCAACAGGTGGTTTTTGGTTTTTCGATTCTGGAACCTGTAAAGCTGCTTTGAGACAATGTATGTTGTAAATTGCGCTACACAAATGACATCCCTGTAATTACTGAGTTGAGATGTTTCAGCCACACCCACTACTAACAACTATATCAATAAATTATATAAAATAAATAATATGCTTCCAACTTTGACAACAGATAGATAGTATTCCTGTTCCAGCGTGTCTTCAGGGAGGTTTATAAAGACGTGGTTTATTACATTTGGTGTAAAGGAACTCCAGTGGCCTGCACAATGCCCTGGTCCAAACCCAACTAAACAGTTTTAGGATGAATTAGAGCATTATTTACTAGTCAGGCCTCTTCGTCTAACATCAACATCACATCTATTTATTATTTATTTATTAGGATTTTAACGTCATGTTTTACACACTTTGGTTACATTCATAACAGGGCAGGTAAGTATTGGTCACACAAGATTCATCAGTTCTAGTACAATGTCAAACACAGTCATGGAAAATTTTGTATCTCCAATTCACCTGGCTTGTATGTTTTTGGACTGTGGGAGGTAACCAGAGATAGAAATAGACCCCGGACAGGGCACCAATCAGTTGCAGGGGGGCACATATAAATATACTGTATTTACTAACCCCATTTTTTAAATATTGAGACACTTTGTAAAATGCAACAAGGTAGCTTAGTTGGTAGAGCTTTGGGCTATGAACTGAAAGGTTGAGAGTTTGAATCCCAGCTCTGCCATGCAGCCACTGTTGGGCCCCTGAGCAAGGCCCTTAACCCTCTCTGCTCCAGGGGCACTGTATGATGGCTGACCCTGCTCTCCTACCCCAGCTTCTGAACAAGCTGGGATCTGCGAAGAATTTTGTTGTACTGTACATCTGTATATGTATATATGGCAAATAAAGGCATTCTATAAAATAATCTGTGATTGGTTAAATATTGTAAATCTTTATCTTACTGACTAAATGACAAACAATTGTAAAAGGTGAGATCCACCCTGCATGGCTTTGTTTTTTGTTTTTGTTCTGAGAGCTTGGATTGTCATTTGCTGATGGATCAACTAGCTGGCATTAATGGCAACCCAGTTATCATGCTTTCTCTTTCAAGCGATCACGCTCTGCTTTCTGTGTGATTTTGCAATTTGCTGGAGGCTTTATCAGTTATGTTTTTCTCACTCCTATAACATCCTCTACAGCAAACCGCTGCATTACAGAAATTACTATAAATGTTTTGGCTGACCAACTTGATTCAAACTGATTCGAAAATTGAGCTGTGTTTTGTAAATATGAGCTAATGTTGAATGTTGAATAGAATAGAAATAATAGAATAGAAACTTTATTTGTCATTGTACATGGTACAACGAAATACTGTGTGGTACTTCTCAACTTAAATGAATCATATAAAAAAAGAAAAGCAACAGCAACAAGAAAAACAACACATGACAAACATGACAACAGACATAAATCATGCAGTCAATAATAGCAGCAAATATAAGATTAAGGTGCAAAAATGCATGAGTTCTTAAGGGTTTGGGTGGGGGTGTACAGAAGGAGTGATGGATGTTACAGCTCTGGGAAAAAAGCTGTTCCTCAACCTGGTAGTCTGAGTTTTTATTGTCCTGTATCTCTGTCCTGAAGGCAGAGGGACAAACAGTCTGTGTCCTGGTTTTAGTAATGTTGCTGGTGTTCTTCTGGAGGTGACCAGCATACACTGAGTCCAGGTCTGGGAGCGAACTTCCTGTGATCCTCTGTGCTGTTCTTACCACCTGGGCCAGGTCCTTCCTGTCTTGTGCTGTACAGCTGGCATACAGTCATACAGAGACAGAGGATGCTTTCAATTGTGCTTTTGTAAAAGTTCACCATGGGTGGCTCTTTTCTTAGGGCGATCGGGCGACGCACCACCGAAGGGTGAGAGGGAAGAAATTTTTCTATCACATTCAACCAGTGTTAAACTAGCTGTGACTGTTCTGGACAGTCTATCTTGCCTCTGAATATCGTAGTCCAATCAGCGTCGAGTTCCGTACAGTACCGCCCCTTTTGGGCGATTTCAGTCTGATTGAAATTTGCCCCAGATTGCTCTGAAAGACTCTCATATTAAGGCACTTTTTTTTTTTATTGTAGGCACTGCAATACAATCTGAATGGGTTCCGGGAGGGCTCGCACTTACGCGCTTGCGTCACACATAACCTGGTGTAGCAATCTCGTCACCATGACTACCATCACCTCAGTTCGGAGCTACTCCATCGTGTCATTAAGGGAAATGCCATTCAGTCATCGTAGTAATCAGGATAAATTAGCAACTTAAGAATTAGGGCCACCCAGACCAAATTTAAACATCAAGCAAGTATCTACAAAGGGGGGGAAATCATATAAGTAAATTACAAGTAAGTAATATCATTTTTAAATTGTGAATTGTGATTGCACTTATTGTCTCTCCCCAATTGTTTAATAGTACTTCTTTATTCATTGCACATCAGCCCCGATGCCCCCGATCTTTATTCTGGATCTGCCGCACCTAAAATAAAATGCTATCTGATGAAAACTGAATTAAATTGTTAGGGTGAAGGCTTTACTTAATTTTAGGATTAATGGTAAAGCTGGTCTCTCTCCATGTTCAAAGTTATTTGTGAGGGCAAACTGACAGATGACTTAAGATGTTAATTATTTAAGCTTTAATTTACCCATTGAATGGGTCACCTTGGCCATCATCATGGAGATTTGGCAGGAGCCGCTGAAGTTCACTAGTAGCTGAGAGGGGAGTCCAGCCTGCTTAAGCTTAATGTTGGGTGTAAATAAGATCGAAAAGTTCATAGAATATTCACAATTCTACAATAAGCAGGTCAACTGGTGAAAAATGATGGTCTCTTGATTTGGTATAAAAGAGGAATCGGGCTTGCAAATCAGGCTCACCACATTGTGCAATCATGGGAGAGATGTCAGTCAATTTAAAAGAACATTTCTCAACACTAGATTGCAAATAATGTAGGTTTTTTTACATCTACTTTCTGTAATATTGTGAAAAGAGTAAGGGAATCCTGACGAATCTCAGTACAAGTATGTTAAGGCTAGAAGTCACTGGTGAATTTGTGTGACCTTCGAGCCCTCAGACAGCACTGCATGAGGCAACACTGGTTCAATAAAATTTACATTTAGAAGCATTAATTGTGTTTTATTGGGTGCATTTTTATATGTTATGTTAATAAAATTGCATAAATAAATTAAATATTTATGCTAACATATGGATACAACATAAAATACCATGTATAAATTAATCTTATAGATATGTTTAATATATGTACATACACACATTTTATTATGGGTATTTGATATATTTTATACATTTATATCTACATACAGTATATTACAAATATCCAGATGATACATGTATGTGTTATAATAATATATCACCTTACATGTAACATACTGTATGTGGAAAAACCATTATTGATATAGGGGCATATATGTCATACACTGATCAGCCATAACATTAAAACCCCCTCCTTGTTTCTACACTCACTGTCCATTTTATCAGCTCCACTATACCATATAGAAGCACTTTGTAGTTCTACAATTACTGACTGTAGTCAATCTGTTTCTCTACATACTTTTTTTAGCCTGCTTTCACCCTGTTCTTCAATGGTCAGGACCCCCACAGGACCACTACAGAGTAAGTATTATTTAGGTGGTGGACCATTCTCAGCACTGTAGTGACACTGAAATGGTGGTGGTGTGTTAGTGTGTGTTGTGCTGGTGTGAGTGCATCAGACACAGCAGCACTGCTGGAGTTGTTTTTAATAAGTGTCCACTTACTGTCCACTCTATTAGACACTCCTACCTAGTTGGTCCACCTTGTAGATGTAAAGTCAGAGACGATCGCTCATCTATTGCTGCTGTTTAAGTTGGTCATCTTCTAGACCTTCATCAGTGGTCACAGGACGCTGCCCACGGGGCACTGTTGGCTGGTTTGTGGACTATTCTTAGTCCAGCAATGACAGTGAGGTGTTTAAAAATTCCACCAGCATTGCTGTGTCTTATTTACTCATACCAGCACAACACACACTAACACACCACCACCATGTCAGTGTCACTGCAGTGCTGAGAATGATCCACCACCTACATAATACCTACTCTGTAGTGGTCCTGGGAGAGTCCTGACCATTGAAGAACAGCATTAAAGGGGGCTAACAAAGCATGCAGAGAAACAGATGGTCTACATTCAGTAATTGTAGAACTACAAGGTGCTGATATTTCATTGTTATGGGTGATTACGTGTAGGTTGATGTATAAAAATGGCAATTATATCTATTCAAAATAAAATCCACAACACAAAGCATCTCTAAATCCACTGTGTGCTCTGGACCTGTATGAAATAAACGCCAGTGTTTGAATACACTAAACAGTTAGCTTTTAAGTGCAGCTAGCTGTAGGTGGCACTCTTGGTTAAGTCTTATCTCAATGGACTGCGAGTAAGAGGATTAAAGCACCATGGATGTGTAAAGCCCTGTAACCAACATTTTATAGGTCATATAGTGGTTTCTGGTGGATTCCCTTAAGTATTTTTCTCCTACCTGTGCTATTTTAATTCAACCCACAGGAAATTTCCTTTTTCTGATAATTCACACATTTCCACTTGTTGAGAACTATTGAAGGTAGCTTGTCCTGTAAATAAGCCATATTTATTAGCCGTCCTTGTACATCTTAGCCATTAAAATGTAGTGGCTGCTACAGTAATAGTCCCCATTGTACTGCATCTGACTTTACTGAACACAAAAATAGACACACCACTATACCCCACTGGTGTGTAGAACCCCAAAAACATTTTAGCAAATGATACATGTTGCATTTTTTTAAATGTCAATTATAGTTTAGTAGTTTAGTATTATTTATAGTAGTAGCTGTTGTAATAGTGCTATCAGGAATATACACCAATCAGCCATACCATTAAAACCACCTCCTTGTTTCTACACACATTGTCCAGTTTATCGGTTTCACTTACCATATAGGAGCTACTGACTATAGTCCATCTCTCTCTCTGCATGCTTTGTTAGCCCCCTTTTATCCTGTTCTTCAATGGTCAGGACTCTCCCAGGACCACCACAGAGCAGGTATTATTTAGGTGGTGGATCATTCTCAGCACTGCGGTGACACTGACATGGTGGTGGTGTGTGTGGATCAGACACAGCAGCGCTGATTGAGTTTTTAAAACACCTCACTGTCCCTGCTGGACTGAGAATAGTCCACCAACCAAAAATATCCAGCCAACAGCGCCCAGTGGGCAGCGTCCTGTGACCGCTGATGAAGGTCTAGAAGATGACCAACTCAAACAGCAGCAATAGATGAGCGATCGTCTCTGACTTTACATCTACAAGGTGGACCAACTAGGTAGGAGTGTCTAATAGAGAGGACAGTGAGTGGACACAGTATTTCAAAACCCCAGCAGCACTGCTGTGTCTGATCTACCCATACCAGCACAACACACACTAACACACCACCACCATGTCATTGTCACGGCAGTGCTGAGAATCATCCACTACCTAAATAATAAATGGTCTGTGGTGGTCCTGACCATTGAAGAACAGGGTGAAAGCAGGCTAAAAAAGTATGTAGAGAAACTGCATTCAGTAATTGTAGAACTACAAAGTGCTTTTATATCATAAGTGGAGCTGATAAATTGGACAGTGAGTGTAAAAACAAGGAGGTGGTTTTAATGTTATGGCTGATCAGTTTAAGTAGATGTAGTGGTGGTTGTGTGGGTATCAGTGGTACTGGTAGTAGTATTGGTAGTAGTAGTATCGTGTTGGTAGTAGTTTTAATATTAGTAGTAAACAGCTAAACGTGAATAGTACACTGCAGCAGCAGTGTTGGTAGTAGTAGAAGTTGATGTAGTAGTTATAGTAGTATAAATTGTTGTTTTAGCAATAGTGTTTTCAGTAGTAGTAATTATTGCAGTAGTATTGGTAGTAGCAGCAGTCGTAGAAGTAATATCACAGTTGGTAGTAGTAGTGTTGGTAGTAACTTTAGTTGTTTAAGTTGCAGTAATGTTGGTAGTAGTTGTATTAGTAGTAGCAGTACAACCCCAAAGCTGGGACAGTATGGAAATTTAAATAATAAAAAACATGATACTCAAGATATTTCATGTTAATATATATTTCAATATTGCAAAAATGTTGTAGTAGTTGTAAAGCAGTAGCAGCAGTGGTGTTGCTTTGAAGTTGTAGTAAAAGTATAGTAGAAATATGGTAGTATAGTAAAAAGTGTTGGGAGTAGTACACTATTTGTTGTAGTAGTAGTATTCTTAATATTATTAGCAGGTGTATTAGGTGTATTTAGTGTTGGTCATAGTTGTAGTAGCAGTTGTAGTAGTAGTAGTATTAGTAATAATAGTAGTAGTTGTAGTTTAATTTCATTTTTGTCGTGTCATGACCTGACCAGTTTCACTGGACACAAGGCAGGAATACCCTGGACAGAGGACTTTAGCCACCCCCAGATACAGCCAATCATTTCCGTGTTAGTGGTAGCGATTATAATAGTAGTGGTGTTAGTGTTAGCAGTGGTTGTAGGAGTTGTTGTATTATTAGTTGGTAGTAGGGCTGGCTCGATACCACTTTTTATGTTCGATACCTATACCGATACTGCAAATTGAGTATCTGCCGATACTGATACCAATCCAATACCATCATTTCTCCTCTCAAACAACTAAGCAGTAATAGTACACATCTCAATGCACTATAGATAAACTAGCTATCTAAATACCAATGCTTAGACTGTGAAACAAATATTCTAAAGGAATAAATACAGAACCTACATCACACTTATGCAAAACTGCTGTTTTTATTTTAACTTTTACACACAGAACATTTAGCAGCATTTTTGGCTTGTTTAACAGCACCATACAAACATTTAAAATAAAATTTTAAGTGTGACTTTATCTGTATTTAACAAATAAATTATAATTTCAATATAAAATTCTAGATGTCAACTGTCAAGTCTACACCTTAAAGAGGCAGCGAAAAAATTATAAAATAAATTATAAAAATATCATTTATAAACAATAAAAATGAAACAATTAAATAATAAGTAATAAACAAATGTATCTATCTGGTGCCGGCTTGGAGATATCTCACATCCTCAACGATTAATCCATTAGTGTTATATTTGTTTGTTTGTTTATTAGGATTTTAACGTCATGTTTTACACTTTGGTTACATTAATGACAGGAACGGTAGTTACTCATTACACAAGGTTCATCAGTTCACAAGGTTGTATTGAACACAGTCATGGACAATGTAGTGTCTCCAATTAACCTGACTGCATGTTTTTGGACTGTGGGAGGAAACCGGAGCACCCGGAGGAAACCCACGCAGACACGGGGAGAACATGCAAACTCCACACAGAAAGGACCCGGGCCGCCCCATCTGGGGATCGAACCCAGGACCTTCTTGCTGTGAGGCGACAGTGCTACCCACTTAACCACCGTTCCACCCTCCATTAGTGTTATAAAATACAACAAACTACACTGTTTCCCGTTTAGCCACAAATGTCCTCGTCACAATCCAGGGTTTTTTAATAAGCACACCTTGGTTTTTAATAATCTAAATACGTTACAGAACTTAAACGGAAAATCTCAACCAAACACTGCATCAATTCTAATTGGTCCATCGCGTTTGATTGACATCCACATCTTCCAATTGTAGACATTTTGGATGACATGCTGTAAAACAGTGTTTTTAGTTGTGCCAGTAGTAGATGATTAGTAGATTAGTAGATGCCAGTAGTAGATGCTTTTTTAAAATGCTAAAAGTTTAAGTAGATCAGTGTGTTTTAAATTCACTTATTTATATTAAGTGTTATTTACATTAAGCAACAGTATCGGATCGGATTACACGTTTTTTTCCTTCCGATATCCGATCCAGTGATTTGGGCCAATATCAGACCGATACCGATACAGAGCATTGGAACAGTGTTAGCCCTAGTTGGTAGTATTAGTATTAGTTAGTAGTCAGATAGGCTGGGGTGCACCTTGCCACAGAGTCGCCAGGTGAAGCCCTGCACCTGCAGTATTACAAGAATAAACCCAGTTGCAGGATACTTAATCAAAGTAGAACAAATCTGTAGCTGGAAAGCCATGGAAATAAAAAAAATTACAGAAATAATAAGTAGGCAACTTAAAAAGCTGAAAAGGACTCATCACGTGCATGATCATGGTAATAAAAATGATGATGAAATTAAGATAAAGCATGCAGAAGTGTACAGTTTTGCAGTGTAATATTTAAGTGTAACTGTTTTTATGTGGTTAGAATGACAGTTTTTCACTCACTTGCTTACTCATGGTTAGCTGGTGAACAGGAAAAACTATTGGTGCTGGAGTTACAATAGTGCTTTGCAATCGTGACACTTCATGTTTTATACTTTTGAAATAGTTTACGGAGCCTTATTTCTGTTCCAGCATGACTGTGCTCTGTTTACTAAACATGGTCCATACATACCGTACATGGTTTAATTAGTTTGGTGTTACATTTTTAGTATTTGCTTTTTTCCAAAGCAATGTACAGTACTTTCACTGTTTATACTGTCTGAGCAATTGAGGGTTAAGGGCTTTGCTCGAAGGCCCAACAGTGACACACCTTAACCACTAGGCTACAACTGTCACTTGACACCTTTGACACAAATTCCAAGACACACCATTAAAAGAGTGGAAACTGTTAAAGTGTCTGGGGGTAGGTCATTACATTAATGGTTTGACAGGTTTGGTGTACAGGAGCTCTGACCTCAACCCCATTGCACGTTTGATGAACTGAAAAATTGGCAACCTTTCTCGTCCAACATCAACACCTGGCTTTACGAATGCTGCTTTTCCCAGACTGACGCAAATTTCTTCAGACATCACAGCCACATACTCCATATTAATACATTTTGGAATAAAATGCCCATTAGGTTATTTCAACTGTGCATTAGTGCTGTACATGCTTCACCAAGAACCAAAGTGTGCCATGCTGCCCGTGTGCACTGTGCGTTTTTACTCAGGTTAAGCGAGGAGAGGACGAGGCTGAATAATTGTTCGGGGGAGTGCACAGATGATTGACATCGAGCACAATGGCTTTGATGGGGTGGGGGAGAAGGCGAGTGATGCTGCGGCAGTACACTCCACACACACCTGCCAACATCACCGGCGGTTCAGACATCTCCAAGCTCAGCCAAGCAGAAAGCCAAACCTTTGTGATAGAGAAAAATGTATTCTCATCAGCGCACACACACACACATACAATGCACAAACACTCTGCTTTTTTTCTTCACTAAGCTTAGGATAAATGTATTTGCTAAAAATGTAAAAGCACTGACTACATTGTACACATTTTATAGCTGTAAATTTCACAAAAATAAAAATAATAATAACTAAGCATTTCTGTGGTGACTCATGTTGATATATTTTTTTACCCTGAATAAGATTATGTTCCTGTGTTGGATACAATGGATATGAAGGCTAATGCTGTAAATCATGACTCAGTGAATAAAAATAAACACCATACTCATCAAACCATGAGCTTGTAGGACATACCATTCCAAAACCATAGGCATTAATATAGTGTTGCAGTTAATATAGGGCAGTTGTAGCCTAGCGGTTAAGGTACTGGACTAGTAAGCAGAAGGTCGCTGGTTCAAACCCCACCACTGCCATGTTGCCACTGTTGGGCCCTTGAGCCCTTAACCCTCAGTTGCTTAGACATTTACGGTATTTAGCAGACACCTTTATCCAAAGCGACTTACATTACAGATACAGTATACAGTCTGAGCAATTGAAGGCCTTGCTCAAGGGCCCAAAAGCAGCAACCTGGCAGTGGTGGGGCTTGAACCAACGACCTTCTGATTACTAGTCCAGTACCTTAACCACTAGGCTACGTACTGTAAGTCGCTTTGGAAAAAAGCGACTGATAAATGCCGTAAATGTAAATATGTTGCACCTCCATGTGACTAGAAAACTGTCCACAGTTTTGAAGTGTCTTTAGGAACTTGTGCCCATTCAGTCAAAAGAAGGTCAGGTATTAATGTTAGATAAAGTGGAATGGTTTAAATTTACATTCCAATTCAACCCAAAAGGTGTTCAGTGCAGGTGAGGTCAGGGCTTTTTGCAGGCAAGCGGAGATTCTTCACACCAAACACAACAAGCCATGGTCTTTAAGGAACAGTTACAAGGGTACAGTGAACAAGAATGAACAATGACCAAATTGTTGCCAAAAAATTGGAATCATATACTTAAGTTTAAAGAACGTAAAATTCCAAATCAGAAAAAGTTGGTACAGCATGGAAAATGCAAATAAAAAAAAAAACAGAGTTTCATTGCAGATAGGATGAACCTGAGATATTTCATGTTTTATCTGCTCACCTTCATTTCATTTATTAATAAACATCCATTCCTGTATTTCAGGCCTGCAACACATTCCAAAAAAAGTTGGGACAGTAAAGCATTTACCACTTTGTAATGTTGCCATTTCTTCTCACCACACTTAAAAGAAGTTTTGGCACCGAGGAGACCAAGTGATTTAGTGTTTCAGCTTTTATTTTGTCTCATTCATCCTGCAAACATGTTTACATTGTTTTACATTTTCAGCATTTAGCAGACGCTTTTATCCAAAGCGACTTACACAATGAGCTGAACATGATGAGCAATTGAGGGTAAAGGGCCTTGCTCAGGGACCCAACAGTGGCAACTTGGTGGTGGCGGGGCTTGAACCGGCAACCTTCTGTTTACTAGTCCAGTACCTTAACCACTGAGCTATCACTGGCTTTTGGACCTGTCTTAAGATGTACAACAGTACGGGGTCGACGTTGTCGCATTTTTCATTTCAAAATTCTCCACACATTCTCTATTGGGGACAGGTCAGGACTGCAGGCAGGCCAGGCCAGTACCTGTACCCTCTTCTTCCACAGCCATGCCTTTGGAAAAGATGACGTCTTGAAGGCAGCATATGTTGCTCAAAGATCTCAATGTACTTTTCTGCATTAATGCTGCCATCACAGAAGTGTGAATGACCTTTGCCAAGGGCACTGAAACAACCCCATACCATGACAGACCCTGGCCTTTGGACTTGCTGATAACAGTCTGGATGGTCATTTTCGTCTTTGGTCCGGAGCACACGGCGTCCATTTTTTCCAAAAAAGACCTGGAATGTTGATTCATCTGACCACAATAAACGTTTCCACTCTGTGATGGTCCATCCTAGATTCCCCCAAGGCCAGAGAAGTCGACGCCGCTTATTGTGTCATTTTGTGGGGCTAAGCAAAGCTTATAGTATCCAAAACCTTCCTTATGTACATGGTAGTTTTAAAACTTTTTATATTCTATGTACCGATTACAGTAGAATAAGCCACAGACATATAAAAAAAAGATAAGAAGAAGATATACTTTATTTGTCATATATACATATACAGTTGTACAGTACAATGAAATTCTTTCTTCACATATCCCAGCTTGTTTTGGGGTCAGAGCGCAGGGTCAGCCACCCCTGGAGCAGACAGGGTTAAGGGTCTTGCTCAAGGACCCAACAGTGGCTGCATAGCAGAGCCTGGATTTGAACCACCAATCTTGATAGCCCAAAGCTCTACCCACTAGGCTACCACTGTCCCTGGTAAAAGTCCCAGTAATACAAAACCGTCAGAATCTTAAAAAATACAGTGATACAAATTGTGGTCATACCGCCCAGCACTATTTTGTGTATACATATAAATATTTTTTTCTTTATTATCATTAATGTAAAATCATAAAATGATTATGGGTGTAAAACAAAACAAAAGGTTGTTGAATACTTGTCTTCACCCTCTTCCCACCTTGTGTGTCTACGGTTGTTCCTTAGAAGTCAGTTCTAAGACACATGCTCTTCAGCAGCAAAATCCACAGCCGGCACAGAGGAAGCGTAAGTAGTGTTGTCAAGGACCCTTATTGTGCTCCGTTCCGATAATTTGGTTTATCGCAGATTGCTGGGACAGAGCCTGCCATATCACGACACCCAGTTCTTATTTCTGCACTATCCCTTTTCTATCCACTATCTCTGTAGTGGGCTGTGGATATTATATTTTGTTTTATTGTTCCTTTATTACTCAGTATTTATCAATTGCCCATTTTACTTTCAATTAGTGCTCTCATTGTAGCAAGGCACATCTAACTCCATTACACCTGGTGCTAGCAGGAGCCAGTACTTCCACTACATTAGGTTGGAGCATGCTTAGCAGATTAGTTTGAAGCCCAATTTAAAAATATAGGGTCTGTCCCAGGGAGTGTAATCTATGACAGACCAGAAATCTGCCCCTCTGACCTCAGGGGTGCTCCTAAAGGTTATTTTTTCTTAGGGGACCCACCAAGAGAAGACCATGTGAGCCTTTGTAGATACTGGAGCAGCAGGGAGATTTAGTGAAGCTGCTCTGGTCAAAGCCCTGGGCTTTCCTACTATACCTCTCAAGGTCACAATACCCATTTGGTCAGGTTTTGGATCGGTTACCCATCAGACCTGTCCTATTATCATGCACCAGGAGGATCTCGTTACTCTTGACACAAGCTCTTGATGTGCCACTTATTTTGGCACACAAGCTTTCCATGGCTGCAAGAGCATAATCCCAGGATTAATTGATGCACTTGCTCAATTTTCCTTTGTGGTCCTGTGTGCCAGGACCTGTATTTGAAAAGGTACCCTAGCACACCTCTACTAGCTGCGGTGCCACATACAGTGTATCACAAAAGTGAGTACACCCCTCACATTTCTGCAAATATTTCATTATATCTTTTCATGGGACAACACTATAGACATGAAACTTGGATATAACTTAGAGTAGTCAGTGTACAACTTGTATAGCAGTGTAGATTTACTGTCTTATGAAAATAACTCAACACACAGCCATTAATGTCTAAATGGCTGGCAACATAAGTGAGTACACCCCACAGTGAACATGTCCAAATTGTGCCCAAAGTGTCAATATTTTGTGTGACCACCATTATTATCCAGCACTGCCTTAACCCTCCTGGGCATGGAATTCACCAGAGCTGCACAGGTTGCTACTGGAATCCTCTTCCACTCCTCCAAGATGACATCACGGAGCTGGTGGATGTTAGACACCTTGAACTCCTCCACCTTCCACTTGAGGATGCGCCACAGGTGCTCAATTGGGTTTAGTCCATCACCTTTACCTTCAGCTTCCTCAGCAAGGCAGTTGTCATCTTGGAGGTTGTGTTTGGGGTCGTTATCCTGTTGGAAAACTGCCATGAGGCCCAGTTTTCGAAGGGAGAGGATCATGCTCTGTTTCAGAATGTCACAGTACATGTTGGAATTCATGTTTCCCTCAATGAACTGCAGCTCCCCAGTGCCGGCAACACTCATGCAGCCCAAGACCATGATGCTACCACCACCATGCTTGACTGTAGGCAAGATACAGTTGTCTTGGTACTTCTCACCAGGGCGCCGCCACACATGCTGGACACCATCTGAGCCAAACAAGTTTATCTTGGTCTCGTCAGACCACAGGGCATTCCAGTAATCCATGTTCTTGGACTGCTTGTCTTCAGCAAACTGTTTGCGGGCTTTCTTGTGCGTCAGCTTCCTTCTGGGATGACGACCATGCAGACCGAGTTGATGCAGTGTGCGGCGTATGGTCTGAGCACTGACAGGCTGACCTCCCACGTCTTCAACCTCTGCAGCAATGCTGGCAGCACTCATGTGTCTATTTTTTAAAGCCAACCTCTGGATATGACGCCGAACACGTGGACTCAACTTCTTTGGTCGACCCTGGCGAAGCCTGTTCCGAGTGGAACCTGTCCTGGAAAACCGCTGTATGACCTTGGCCACCATGCTGTAGCTCAGTTTCAGGGTGTTAGCAATCTTCTTATAGCCCAGGCCATCTTTGTGGAGAGCAACAATTCTATTTCTCACATCCTCAGAGAGTTCTTTGCCATGAGGTGCCATGTTGAATATCCAGTGGCCAGCATGAGAGAATTGTACCCAAAACACCAAATTTAACAGCCCTGCTCCCCATTTACACCTGGGACCTTGACACATGACACCAGGGAGGGACAACGACACATTTGGGCACAATTTGGACATGTTCACTGTGGGGTGTACTCACTTATGTTGCCAGCCATTTAGACATTAATGGCTGTGTGTTGAGTTATTTTCAGAAGACAGTAAATCTACACTGCTATACAAGCTGTACACTGACTACTCTAAGTTATATCCAAGTTTCATGTCTATAGTGTTGTCCCATGAAAAGATATAATGAAATATTTGCAGAAATGTGAGGGGTGTACTCACTTTTGTGATACACTGTATGTATGAGTATCACAACCTCCAGGCCTAAATCCTCCCACTTCACTGCCCTAATGACTGTTCCCAGGCACTAATTAGAGCTAACGCGCTAAACTTGAGCTCAGCTTTATACAACCCCAAATCAGAAAAAGTTGGGACAGCAGGGAAAATGCAAATAATAAGAAAACACAGAGTTTCTTACATTTACTTTGACTTTTATTTGATTGCAGACAGGGTAAACCTGAGATATTTCCTGTTTTATCTGCTCAACTTCATTTCAGTTATTAATAAACATCCATTCCTGCATTCAGGCCTGCAACACATTCCAAAAAAGTTGGGACAGTAAAGCATTTACCATTCCTTTTCATCACACTTAAAAGACATTTTGGCACAGAGGATACCAAGTGATTTAGTGTTTCAGCACACGGCGTCCATTTTTTCCTAAAAAGACCTGGAATGCTGATTCATCTGACCACAATACACGTTTACACTGCATGATGGTCCATCCTAGATGCCTCCAAGCCCAGAGAAGTCGATGCCACTTCTGGACATGGTTATATAAGGCCTCTTTTTTGCACAGTAAAGTTTTAAGTGGCATTTGTGCATGTAACTCTGTATTGTAGTGCTTGACAAAGGTTTCCCAAAGTAATCCCTTGTCCATGTGGTTATATCAGCTATTGTTGAGTGGTGGTTCTTGATGCTGTGTCGTATGAGGGATCAAAGATCACGAGCGTTCCTTGAATGGTTTAATGATATTATGCACAGTAGAAGAGAAATATGCAAATCCCTTCCAATCTTTCTTTAAGGTATGTTTAAAGGTGTTTTTAAACATTTCAAATTATTTTATCACAGATTTGTTGACAAACTGGAGATCCTCTGATCACCTTTGCTCATCAAAGACTCAGCTCTTCCTGGATGCTGCTTTTGTACCAAACCATGATTACAATCACCTGTTGACATCACCTGTTTGGAATCACATCATTATTTAGTTTTTTCACCTCATTACTAACCCTAAATTGCCCCTGTCCCAACTTTTTTTGGAATGTGTTGCAGTCCTGAAATGCAGGAATGGAGGTATATTAATAAATGAAATGAAGTTGAGCAGACAAAACATGAAATATCTTGGGTTCAAACGGTCTGCAATTGAATTAGTCAAAGTAAATGTAAGGAACACTGCTGATTTGGGGTTGTAAAACACTGGCACTGAGTCTTGCACTTGACACAGCCATTATGGTAAATGGTTGATGATGCTATACCTTTAATATTGTTTCAGAGAACTCTCTTCTGACTAATTTTGCCACAATCACTAGCAAAATCGAATCAGTGATCCAACTTCTTATCTTTTCTTTTTCTTTGTCAACAAAGAGAAATCGGATCAGTGATCAGACTCTTTTATAAATCCTTTTTACCTTAATTAAACTTAAGGGAAAAGCAGTGTGCTGTGGCTGTGTGTTGGTCCATTGGTGGACCGAGTCGCTTGTGCACTCTCCTACTTGCTTGAGTGTGTTTATTTTGTTTTCCCTTTTGATTTGCAGACCAAACTGATTCGCTCACTCTCCTTGTTTCATGCTTTGAATCGTCTGTAGAGTGCTTATTCTTGATGGTATATAGCTGATAATTGAATCCTGTCTTGAGTGGTTGAATTTCTTCTTTTGCTTTCATCTTTTTTTCAGTTGCAGTGTTAGTGTGACTGCTCCTTTGGCAGCCCCTTTGTTCTGATTATCAGCTCTGAGAAAGTGAAAAGTAATCTCTAAGTCTCTTCTCACCATTTCCCTTACAAAAAATCTAGTGTTGCAAACTGAACTATTAAAATGTGATTTTAATCCTCATATTTTTTTCCTGTAGCTGTCCATGTACACCTGGGGTTTTTGAACTTATTTGACGTGCTACCACTTTCGTGTGCCGACCCTGAACATGTGCCCCCTCCCCATCAACCCTTACGAAAGCTCTTGACAAAGCTAAAATAATATAATTAATGTTGTGCACATCATTCATACACTGATCAGCCATAACATCAGCCATAACATTAAAACCACCTCCTTGTTTCTCACTATCCATTTTACCAGCTTCACTTACCATGTAGAAGCACTTTGTAGCTCTACAATTACTAACTGTAGTCCATCTGTTTCTCTGCATTCTTTTTAAGGCTGCTTTCACCCTGTTCTTTAATGATCAGGACCCCCACAGGACCACTACAGAGCAGGTATTATTTGGGTGGTGGATCATTCTCAGCACTGCAGTGACACTGACATGGTGGTGTGTTAGTGTGATCAGACACAGCAGCGCTGTTGGAGTTTTTAAGTACCGTGTCAACTCACTGTCCACTCTATTAGACACTCCTATCTAGTTGGTCCACCTTGTAGATGTAAAGTCAGAGACGATCACTCATCTATTGCTGCTGTTTGAGTTGGTCATCTTCTAGACCTTCATCAGTGGTCACAGGACGCTGCCTACAGGGTGCTGTTGGCTGGATATTTTTTGGTTGGTGGACTATTCTCAGTCCAGCAGTGACAGTGAGGTGTTTAAAAACTCCATCAGCACTGCTGTGTCTTATCCACTCATACCAGCACAACACACACTAACACACCACCACCATGTCAGTGTTACTGCAGTGCTGAGAATGATCCACCACCCAAATAATACCTGCTCTGTGGTGGTCCTGTGGGGGTCCTGACCATTGAAGAACAGCATGAAAGGGGGCTAACAAAGCATGCAGAGAAACAGATGGACCACAGTCAGTAATTGTAGAACTACAAAGTTTTAATGTTACAAAATACAATTAATATTGTAAGAAAAAACATTAAAAGTCATTTACTTGTACTTAGTGCAAACAAATGAACACATCACAAATATTGTAGTAGCTTAGTGATTAACGTACTGGACTAGTAATCAGATTGCTGATTTAAGCCCCACCACTGCCAAGTTCTTACTGGTTAATCCTCAAATACTTGTATCATATTCAATCAGAATTGTGAGTTGCTTTGGATAAGTGTCTGCTAAATGCTATAAATCTAAAATTAGTTGTGCGTATTCAAATATTTACACTTAGAAAATGTAATTATTTATTTCTTGAATAATGCATTTCCAGTGCAATAAAACAGAGGTTACTTTATTATTCACAACATTTATTATAGTAAAAATACAATAGTAAGGCTGTCTGTGCCTTCTGCAGAGCAAAGCTTGTGGTATATCACTTTTTCTCGTTCTTCCTGCAGATTTGATTTAGCAGTACGCAAACAAAGGGTTGGCTGACAAAAATAAATCCTTTTCCCCCCACAACGAATGTTCAAGCTGCAACAACAGCAAATAGGACAAAGCACTTAGCAAGTGTAGTATACAACACAATGGTCTTTTGTTCCTGAAGGTAACATTTTGGTAAATCCCTTTATCTTGTCTTCAAAGCCCACGAGCAGGTGTGTGTTTTATGAAACAGCTTGTGCTTTATGCTCTCCCAAGAGCTAGGAAATGAGGTTGACAGGAAGCAATCATATTGTAAGATCTATATCACGCTGGGTCTTTTAGATTTGCAAAAGTGGTTTGTAGTGGCTGTGTCTTTACCACCATTACTTTACTGACAGCTCTCTTGATCCTCTTTCAACAAAAAATAGTACTTTTTTAAATATGTATTACAGTTATATAACATTATGTCATATTAAAATTATGTTGGTATTGGTAGCCTAGTGGGTAGAGATTTGGGCAGAAGATTGTTGGTTCGAATCCAGGCTCGGCTATGCAGCGACTGTTGGGCCCTTAAGCAAGGCCCTTAACCCTGTCTGCTCCAGCTGCGCAGTACAATAGCTGACCCTGCACTCTGACCCCAAAATTTCATTGTACTACACACTGATCAGCCATAACATTAAAACCACCTCCTTGTTTCTACACACACTGTACATTTTATCAGCTCCACTTACCATACAGAAGCACTTTGTAGTTCTACAATTACTGACTGTAGTCCATCTATTTCCCTACATACCTTTTTAGCCTGCTTTCACCCTGTTCTTCAATGGTCAGGACCCCCACAGGACTGCCACAGAACATGTATTATTTGGGTGGTGGATCATTCTCAGCACTGCAGTGACACTGACATGGTGGTGGTGTGTTAGTGTGTGTTGTGCTGGTATGAGTGGATCAGACACAGCAATGCTGATTGAGTTTTTAAATACCTCACTGTCACTGCTGGACTGAGAATAGTCCACCCACTTAATATATCCAGCCAACAGTGCCCCATGGGCAGCATCCTGTGATCTCTGATGAAGGTCTAGAAGATGACCAACTCAAACAGCAGCAATAGATGAGCGATCGTCTCTGACTTTACATCTACAAGGTGAACCAACTAAGTAAGAGTGTCTAATAGAGTGGACAGTGAGTGAACACGGTATTTAAAAACTCCAGCAGCGCTGCTGTGTCTGATCCACTCATACCAGCACAACACACACTAACACACCACCACCATGTCATTGTCACTGCAGTGCTGACAATCATCTATCACCTAAATAATACCTGTTCTGTGGTGGTCCTGTGGGGGTCCTGGCCATTGAAGAACAGGGTGAAAGCAGGCTAAAAAAGTATTTAGAGAAACAGATGGACTACAGTCAGTAATTGTAGAACTACAAAGTGCTTCTGTATGTTAAGTGGAGCTGATAAAATGGACAGTGAGTGTAGAAATTTAATGTTAAGGCTGATCAGTGTGCATATGTATATATGACAAATAAAGTAATTCTTTCTCATTGTTATGATACCCGTGTTGTTACATATTATGTAAGCTGTTATAACAATTACTAATACTGGTGACATGACATGACTATTATAATACCTGATATTAGACAGGATTATATGGCTTAAAAGTATTATTATATAGTTGTTTTGTATACTAATTATACATTATTGTTATTAATACATCGATCAGGCATAACATTATGACCACCTTCCTAATATTGTGTTGGTCCCCCTTGTGCTGCCGAAACAGCCCTGACCCGTTGAGGCATGGACCCCACTAGACCCCTGAAGGTGTGCTGTGGTATCTGGCCCCAAGATGTTGGCAGCAGATCCTTTAACTCCTATAAGTTGTGAGGTGGGGCCTTCATGGATCGGACTTGTTTGTCCAGCACATCCCACAGATACTCGATTGGATTGAGATCTGGGGCATTTGGAGGCCAAGTCAACACCTCAAACTCATTGTTGTGCTCTTCAAACCATTCCTGAAGCATTTTTGCTTTGTGGCAGGGCGCATTATCCTCCTGAAAGAGGCCACAGCCATCAGGAAATGGCAGGACCCAAGGTTTCCCAGTAGAACATTGCCCAAAGCATCACACTGCCTCTGCCCGTTGGCTTCTTCTTCTGGATCAGACCACACAGGCCAGCCTTCGCTCCCCACGTGCATCAATGAGCCTTGGCCGCCCATGACCCTGTTGCCCTGTTGCATGACCCCTCTTGGACCACTTTTGATAGATACTGACCACTGCAGACCGGGAACACCGCACAAGAGCTGCAGTTTTGGAGATGCTCTGACCCAGTCGTCTAGCCATCACAATTTGGCCCTGTAATTAATATGTCATATGTAATGTATTGTAAAGTAAATGTAATATCATAAACATGAGCTTTGTACATTAACATACTGTATATTTGGTCATATACTTATATTTTAAACATTAATTAATGTTTAAAAAATGGTAGGAGCTCCGGTGGTGCTGTGATAAAACACGCTAGCCTACTCGTGCTGAGGTTTGAATCTTCTTATATGGGCACATATAAGAACAATGATTGGCTTGTCCTGGGTAGGGATGACATGAAATTATGACCTCTGCTGGCTGGTTGATGGTGCATGCACAAGAACTGAGGAAAATGGAGATTGGTGTGTGACTTTCCATCCACGATATGAGCCTCCTTGGTACATGTGAAAAGAAGCGGTAGGCTACTGCACTGTGACGGAGGAGGCATGTGTTAGTTAAGGCATTCCACTAGTAAAGGTGAAATATGAGAAATACGTAATTGGATACGACTAGATCAGGAGAACAATGGGGGGAAATGCATAAAAAATTAACATGGTGATCTCTTATTTAAAGACATATTTAGACCATTTATTTAGTTCTTTGTACAAGATCCTTTGGCAACAATTACAGCTGCAGGTCTTCTTGGATATATCTCCATAAACTTTGCACACTAGATTTAAGCTTTCTTTATGACATATTTTCTCAATAGCTCTTAATCTCTTCACAGATGTTTGATTAGGTTAATAGCTTAAACTTTCCTCAAGACACTTCCCGGATCTTTGTTGTGTTCAGGGCTGAACTGTTACCCCAGTTTGAGTTGGCATGCACTCTGGAGGAGGTCTTAGAGAATTTTCAAGTCAAGTCAAACTTATTTGTGTAACAATTTTTACAACAGACATTGGGTGTGTTCGAAAACCTAGGGAGCTGCCTTGCTGTCTTACTGACTACATAGGCAGCTGCCTCAGTAGAGAGGATTCTTATAAGTCATGGACTTATAAGGCAGGTTATTCGAACGCACTACTTAGACAGCGATTCCATCGGGTTTCGCTTTTAGCATTTTGTCATTTAAACCCATGGGATGGGGTGGCACAACATGCTAGCATGTCAACTAACTCTTTTCTCCCTATCTCCCTCCGTGTACCGAAAATGGTTAGATTCGCTGACAAGCCCGAACTTGCAAATAAAAACACATGTACAAGTTTATACAAGTTAAAAATCAGTAATAATTTATTTACGTTTTAAAATAACTTAATTTTTCTGTGAGAGAAGAGCTGCCGCACTGAATGCTGGGATTGCCTTGATCACTAAGGACGCTTCCGATGCTCACTCGTTCTTGGGTCAAAATAACATTGAAATGTTAAGATGCCTCAGTAGTGAGGATATTAAGGCATACGATGACGTAAAATGCTGCCTATGTAGAGAGCTCCCTAGCTTTTCGAACACACCCATAGTCTCAAAGCAACTTTACAGAATCCAGGACCGACAGACCAAAAACCCCTGTTGAGCAAAACAAGGGCGACAGTGGCAAGAAAAAACTTGAGAAAGCTTGAGAGGAACCAGACTCAGCAGGGACCCCCATCCTCCTTGGGTGGCCTGGAGAATAATTTGAATGAGCAATTAGAGTTCTATATTTTTTAGTCTAGTCTTTTTGGAAGTTTTTGGCTGCAATCATCTGCCCTTCACTTATTACCAGCATCCCTATCCCTGCTGCTAAGAAGCACCCTCATAGCCTGATGCTGCCACCACCATGTTTCACCTTAATGATGGTATTAGGGGCGCCCAGGTGGCACAGTGGGATATTCCACTAGCACACCAGCACCGAGATTCTGAACTTCTAGGTTTGAAACTTGGCGTTGCCACCGGTTGGCCACCATCTAGCGGGCATAATTGGCAGTGCCTGCAGCAGTCAGGGTTCTGCTAGGGTAATATGACCAGACTATGTTGGGAGTCTTTAAACACTGTATAAGGACCCTGATTAGCAGATAGAGAGGCGCCTGTGCAGAGTGCATAGATGAAAAAGGGTTCCGCTAAGGGCTGTGTGCTGGTCGCAGGAGGTGTGAGCAGCAATATACCCACCTCGACTGCAATCAGGGATCCTCCAGCAGCAGAAAACAAATTGACTACGCTAAATTGGGAGAAAATGCATAAATAAAATAGAAACAAATGATGGTATTAGTCATGTGATATGACTAAGTGCCGTTTTTAACCAGACATAGTGCTTGCTGTTATACCGAAAGAGTTCATCTTTGTCTCTTTTTGACTCCTCAGACCAGAAAAAAAACATGCATCATGCTGCCGTTTAGCAAAATCCAAGCTAGCTTTCATTTGGACAGACAGCCACACTCTGTTGTCAAGGGAGGATCAAGGCTGTGCAAAGCTTATTTTATTTCAGAATTATTAAGCCACTGTGCCCTGGGAACACTCTTCACATAGATCAACATGCAGCTTAGCTTTTTAATACAGTGTAAATTGGTATTTAAAAAAATTATATGGAACTTTTGTTTATAAAAGATTACAGTTTTTATTTTATTATTATTTTTTTCCCCCACTTTCCCCCCCCAATTTTCCCCCCCTAATCTAGTCGTGTCCAATTACTTTGAATGCGTTCTCTATACTGATTTGACCCTTCACCGCTGACTGAGGACGCCTCTCAACTGACATACGCCCCCTCCGGTACGCACAGTCAGTACAGACTGCATTTTTCACCTGCACGAGTCGAGTTCGTACACTGATGGGCACTGTGTACGGAGGGCCACACCCCCATCAGCATTATTCCTCAGCCCTGTGCAGGTGCCATCAGTCAGCCAGCAGGGGCCGCAGTTGCACCAGTTATGAGGACCTATGATCCGACTTTTTACCCCTAACCCTGAACAACAGCCAGTCGTTGTTCATGTTGCCGCCCAGCCCAGTCGGAAGGCAGAGCTGAGATTCTATACGATGAATTCGAAACCCCAACTCTGGTGCGCTAGCGTACTTTACCGCTGCGCCACCTGAGCGGTCAGTTTTTATTTTTTATTTTTGCATTCCCTCCATATTTCTTCCAAGCTAATCATTGCCAGTTCCCTTACTGCAATTCTCTAGCTGCTTGTATCACTCCCATGCCGGCCAAGGAGAGCTGAGACTATCACACGCTCCCTCTGGAATGTCCAGTCACCGGATGCATCTTGTCACCTGTCAGTGCCACAAGTAACACAAAGAGCTGTACATGGTACACATAGCACTTTTCCACCAAAACAACTCTGGTTCTTGAACCGGTTCTGTTCGGATTTCTTTAAACCTTGGTGTTTTTTCGAGAACCGGCCCATGTTTCCACAAGTTTTCAGGAACCAACCCTGCGTCATCAACAGTAGGTGTTGTGCAACAAATGTAAAGAGTAGTAACATGATGATGGAGCTTGTAGACTAGCTGTGAGCATTTGTGCTGTTGTTACAGATGTTTGTTTTTATGCAAAAAGCATCGCTCAACTATTGGTGATAAGAAGATGCAGACGGAGACTCTGCTCCTTGTGTTTATCGCCATTGTTGCTTTCTTTAGTGCACTCATGTGAGAAGCGTTTTGCGCTTCGCTCTCACCGCAACCCTCAGCGTAACGTGGCTTAATGTAACTAAAAGTACAACATAGAAACATTACATTTCTCTCTGTTATTACTGGTTATACACTGATCAGCCATAACATTAAAACCACCTCTTTGTTTCTACACTCACTGTCCATTTTATCAGCTCCACTTACCATACAGAAGCACTTTGTAGTTCTACAATTACTGACTGTAATCCATCTGTTTCTCTACATATCTTTTTAACTTGCTTTCACCCTGTTCTTCAATGGTCAGAACCCCCATAGGACCACCACAGTGCAGGTATTATTTAGGTGGTGGATCATTCTCAGCACTGCACTGACACTGACATGGTGGTGGTGTGTTAGTGTGTGTTGTGCTGTTATGAGTGGATCACACACAACAGCGTTGCTGGAGTTTTTAAATACCATGTCCACTCACTGTCCACTCTATTAGACGCTCCTACCTAGTTGGTTCACCTTGTAGATGTAAAGTCAGAGACGATCGCTCATCTATTGCTTCTGTTTGAGTTGGTCATCTTCTAGACCTTCATCAGTGGTCACAGGACGCTGCCCACAGGGGTGCCATTGGCTAGGATATTTTTGGTTGGTGGACTATTCTCAGTCCAGCAGTGACAGTGAGGTGTTTAAAAACTCCAGCAGCGCTGCTGTCTTATCCACTCATACCAGCACAACACACACTAACACATCACCACCATGTCAGTGTCACTGCAGTACTGAGAATGATCCACCACCCAAATAATACCTGCTCTGTGGGGGTCCTGACCATTGAAGAACAGCATGAAAGGGGGCTAACAAATCATGCAAAGAAACAGATGGACTACAGTCAGTAATTGTAGAACTACAAAGAGCTTCTATATGGTAGGTGAAGCCGATAACATGGACAGTTAGTGTAGAAACAAGGAGATTTGAATGTTATGGCTGATTGGTGTAAGTTCTCTGTACTGTCGAAATTCCGTTGTTTTAGTACATCAAGCCATGTTAAACTAATTTTTTATGCTAAGCATTTTTAATCAGGTTTAAGACAGATACACCAGGAACTCTAGTGTAGGTGCCTCGACCACACAGGAGAGGTCGCAATTGTACAGCACGAATGAAGCACAGTTGAATCCTCACCATTTGGCACAGCCAACTGTGCCTAGCTGGACGTTCGGTTAAGCTGATAGCATCGCCTGACATTCGAATTTAAGAGCTTGAGATCTCAGATGTGGTGGGATAGCTGATAAGATTACTGAACCACCTCAATGCCCAAGTTTTTTTATTTTAATTAATTTTCAAACAGCTAAAAAACATTTAATTTGTCAGTATGATAAGTACACCGATCAGTCATAACATTAAAACCAGCTTCTTGTTTCTACACACACTGTCCATTTTATCAGCTCCACTTACCATATAGAAGCACTTTGTAGTTCTACAATTACTGACTGTAGTCCATCTGTTTCTCTGCATGCTTTGTTAGCCCCCTTTCATGCTGTTCTTCAATGGTCAGGACCACCACAGAGTAGGTATTATTTAGGTGGTGGACCATTCTCAGCACTGCAGTGACTGACATGGTGGTGGTGTGTTAGTGTGTGTTGTGCTGGTATGAGTGGACAAGACACAGCAGTGCCTCACTGTCACTGCTGGACTGAGAATAGTCCACCAACCAAAAATATCCAGCCAACAGCGCCCCGTGGGCAGCGTTCTGTGACCACTGATGAAGGTCTAGAAGATGACCAACTCAAACAGCAGCAATAGATGAGTGATCGTCTCTGACTTTTCATCTACAAGGTAGACCAACTAGGTAGGAGTGTCTAATAGAGTGGACAGTGAGTGGACACGGTATTTAAAAACTCCAGCAGCACTGCTGTGTCTGATCCACTCATACCAGCACAACACACACTAACACACCACCACCATGTCAGTGTCACTGCAGTGCTGAGAATGATCCACCACCCAAATAATACCTGCTTTGTTGGGGTCCTGACCATTGAAGAACAGGGTAAAAGCAGGCTAAAAAGTATGCAGAAAAACAGATGGACTACAGTCAGTAATTGTAGAACTACAAAGTGTTTCTATATGGTAAGTGGAGCTGATAAAATAAACAGTAAGTGTAGAAACAAGGAGGTGGTTTTAATGTTATGGCTGATTGGTGTATATTGAGTAAATGAAAATGCCACCTATGCACAACAGAGGGTAAAAGGGTAATTTGTGATAATGGAATGTGTTGGTGATTTTACCCTTTTTAACCGACGCACATATTCAATGCACCTTGTAAACAGTGTTTCTCTGTGTGACATTTCAGACTGTTTCCAAACCGCAGATAATGGCAGTGTGCAACCACACACTCCCATCATCAGCAGCTTTCCACCTACTAGACTGAAATAGAAATGTTTTACAGCTAGTCTTTCAATGATGCAATGGAATTTAGACAGAATTCACCCCCACATCCTATTTCTTGACAACCCCTTTTCCCAGCTTAATTTAAAGGAGCAGCAAAACATTCCTGGATCAATACCTAGGGTTTCACTGGTGAACACTCGGTAAATTGAGCCACCCATGTGACCTAGTTGGGTTCAGCACAAAAAAAAACCCAGAGGTTTGTTGCAGTGGCAGTCAGGCACCAGACAGGTTGGTTAAATGTATTTTAGTTGTACAATCCTACATCAGAAAAAGTTGGGACAGTATGGAAAATGCAAATAAAATAAAAATGCAGTGTTCCTTACATGTACTTTGACTTTTATTTGATTGCAGCCAGTTTGAACCCAAGATATGTCATGTTTTGTCTGCTCAACTTCATTTCATTTGTTAATATACCTCCATTCCTGCATTTAAGGTCTGCAACACATTCCAAAAAAAGTTGGGACGGAGGCAATTTAGGGCTAGTAATGAGGTGAAAAAACTAAATAATGATGTGATTCCAAATGTCAACAGGTTATTGTAATCATGGTTTGGTACAAAAGCAGCATCCAGGAAAGGATGAGTCTTTAAAGAACAAAGATGATCAGAGGATCTCCAGTTTGTCAACAAATGTGTGAGAAAATGATTAAATTGTTTAAAAACAATGAACCTCAAAGAAAGATTGGAAGGGATTTGCATATTTCTTCCTCTACAGTGCATAATATCATTAAAACATTCAAGAAATCAAGAGGAATTTCAGTGTGTAAAGGCCAAGGGTGCAAGCTTAAGCTGAACGCCTGTGATCTTTGATCCCTCACACGGCACTGCATCAAGAACCGTCACTCAACAATAGCTGATGTAACCACATGGGTGAGGGATTACTTTGGCAAACCTTTGTCAAGCACTACAATACAGAGTTACATGCACAAATGCCACTTAAAACTTTACTGTGCAAACAAGAAGCTTTATGTTAACCATGTCCAGAAGCGGCGTCGACTTCTCTGGGCTTGGAGGCATCTAGGATGGACCATCACACAGTGGAAATGTGCATTGTGGTCAGATGAATCAGCATTCCAGGTCTTTTTTGGAAAAAACGCATGTCGTGTGCGCCGGACCAAAGAGGAAAAGAACCATCCAGACTATTATCAGCAACAAGTCCGAAAGCCAGGGTCTGTCATGGTATGGGGTGTGTCAGTGCCCTCGGCAAAGGTAATTTACACTTCTGTGATGGCAGCATTAATGCAGAAAAGTACATTGAGAGCTTAGAGCAACATATGCTGCCTTCAAGACGTCATCTTTTCCAGGGACGTTCATGCATTTTTCAACAAGACAATGCAAAACCACATGCTGCACACATTACAAAGGCATGGCTGTGGAAGAAGAGGGTACGGATACTGGACTGGCCTGCCTGCAGTTCTGACCTGTCCCCAGTATGGAAAATGCAAAAACGACGACCCCGTACTGTTGCACATCTTAAGACGTGTTTGCAGGAAGAATGGGACAAAATAAAAGCTGAAACACTAAATCACTTGGTCTCCTCGCTGCCAAAACGTCTTTTAAGTGTGGTGAAAAGGAATAGCAACATTACAAAGTGGTAAATGCTTTACTGTCCCAACTTTTTTTGGAATGTGTTGCAGGCGTGAAATGCAGGAATGGATGTTTATTAATAAATGAAATGAAGTTGAGCAGATAAAACATGAAATATCTCAGGTTCATCCTGTCTGCAATCAAATAAAAGTCAAAGTAAATGTCAGAAATTCTGTGTTTTTATTATTATTTGCATTTATTATTCCCAACTTTTTCTGATTTGGGGCTGTATTAATACATTTACATAGATACTATATGCCTAACAGAATGCCATCTGATGTTGAACCACCACAAAACTGTGACCCCATTTGCAAATTCTGAAAATACGTGATTAGAAAAACTATGAAATGAGTTATTTTAATAATAATAATCTGGTTTGTGTTTAATATTAATCTTACTGTAACTTCTCTAGACCCCCTAATGCAAGTATAAATGTTTAAGCCTGACATGAAAATAGGGCACTGCTTTTAAATCCTTTAGTACGCTTTGATTTTGAACTAAAGACAAACAGCGTGAATGCTTGTATCTTCTTACTCCTTATAGATTTGTGCTAACTCCCAGTGGCTATTACTGTCGGAGAATATTATATCGTGTCTGCAGCGTATTTTTCATCACAGAATGAGTCCGGTCGTGTAGAGGCAGAAGGGCTTGCTTGTTTTGCCGACCGAGCTTGTAGACTTCAGTGACTTTAATCCCCAGGCTGCAAATGTACTCATATGTAGCAGGCTAAAAATAAACCACATTAGATGCCTTCATCCATAAACTACATTCACCTTACCTTCCATTGCCTGCTTCTGACTGACTAAGCCATCTGTACAAATGGGTCAGGTAGTTACGACGCCTAAGAGTAAAGCACTCTCTTTCTTGTTTGAGTGTATTTTTAAGAAAGTATACAAAACATGACCCTTTGGGATATGATGTGTCCTATTTGTGTGCTTTCATTCAGTGCTAACAGAGTGAATGGGTTGTGTTCTGTGTAATTCATGCTGGTAAAGTCTCAGTGTGTGGGAACTCTTCCTCTCTTGGTCACAGTCAAAGTACTCTTACTGGAATGTGTGTCTCGGGGGTGTTTATGATGTTTGCTGAACTCTCGTTCTCTCTGACTGAAATTGCTGGACTGATAAGACAGATAAAGAAGTAGCAAGTGCAAGTATGTGCAGTGAATTACCCTGGACTCGGCAAATACACAGAGGTCAGTCGTTACATAAGCACACAACTACAACCCTGAAAGAACAGAATTATTTGCTTTTTCTAGAATGGCCTCTGGGGAATGCTCGTTGCTGTGGCCCAAATTTTTTTTTTAGTGCATGTTTCAGTTCAGATCTGTAATAGTGGCTGTTTTGTCTCAACTGAGTCATATTTCAATGCTGCACTCGTTGGTGCACATGACAGCACATTTTATTTTTCTAAAAACAGCACAGTTGTTTGTTTCTTTTTTTAAGCCAATAAGCAAAATGCATCTGATACGAAGAATGAGAAATAGCAGCAGTAGCAGTGGTGTATAGTTATGACGTAGAAATACTTTTAAAGAAGTACATTTAAAGAATATATGTTTTAAATGTCATCTTTTAATCCTATAGATTTCCTAAAACATTTTTGAATGAAGCTGCTTATTCTTTTTACAGTAACAAAAATAGATTCTACAATAACTGACTGTAGTCCATCTGTTTCTCTACATACCTTTTTAACCTGCTTTCACCCTGTTCTTCAATGGTCAGGACCCCCACAGGATCACCACAGAGCAGGTATTATTTAGGTGGTGGATCATTCTCAGCACTGCAGTGACGCTGACATGGTGGTGGTGTGTTATTGTGTGTTGTGCTGGTATGAGTGGATCAGATACTGTGTCCACTCACTGTCCACTCTATTAGACACTCCTAGTTGGTCCACCTTGTAGATATAAAGTCGGAGACGATCGCACATTTATTGCTGCTGTTTGAGTTGGTCATCTTCTAGGCCTTCATCAGTGGTAACAGGACGCTGCCCACAGGGCGCTGTTGGCTGGATATATTTTTGGTTGGTGGACTATTCTCAGTCCAGCAGTGACAGTGAGGTGTTTAAAAACTCCATCAGTGCTACTGTGTCTTATCCACTCATTCCAGCACAACACACACTAACACACCACCACCATGTCAGTGTCACTGCAGTGCTGAGAATTACCCTCTACCCAAATCATACCTGGGAGAGTCCTGACCATTGAAGAACAGCATGAATGGGGTCTAACAAAGCATGCAGAGAAACAGGTGAACTACAGTAAGTAATTGTAGAGCTACAAAGTGCTTCTATATGGTAAGTAGAGCTGATAAAATGGACAGTGAGTGTATATCGTTATATATATATATATATACAGGTCCTTCTCAAAAAATTAGCATATTGTGATAAAGTTCATTATTTTCCATAATGTAATGATAAAAATTAAACTTTCATATATTTTAGATTCATTGCACACCAACTGAAATATTTCAGGTCTTTTATTGTTTTAATACTGATGATTTTGGCATACAGCTCATGAAAACCCAAAATTCCTATCTCAAAAAATTAGCATATTTCATCCGACCAATAAAAGAAAAGTGTTTTTAATACAAAAAAAGTCAACCTTCAAATAATTATGTTCAGTTATGCACTCAATACTTGGTCGGGAATCCTTTTGCAGAAATGACTGCTTCAATGCGGCGTGGCATGGAGGCAATCAGCCTGTGGCACTGCTGAGGTGTTATGGAGGCCCAGGATGCTTCGATAGCGGCCTTAAGCTCATCCAGAGTGTTGGGTCTTGTGTCTCTCAACTTTCTCTTCACAATATCCCACAGATTCTCTATGGGGTTCAGGTCAGGAGAGTTGGCAGGCCAATTGAGCACAGTAATACCATGGTCAGTAAACCATTCACCAGTGGTTTTGGCACTGTGAGCAGGTGCCAGGTCGTGCTGAAAAATGAAATCTTCATCTCCATAAAGCTTTTCAGCAGATGGAAGCATGAAGTGCTCCAAAATCTCCTGATAGCTAGCTGCATTGACCCTGCCCTTGATAAAACACAGTGGACCAACACCAGCAGCTGACATGGCACCCCAGACCATCACTGACTGTGGGTACTTGACACTGGACTTCAGGCATTTTGGCATTTCCTTCTCCCCAGTCTTCCTCCAGACTCTGGCACCTTGATTTCCGAAAACCGGACCACTGAGCAACAGTCCAGTGCTGCTTCTCTGTAGCCCAGGTCAGGCGCTTCTGCCGCTGTTTCTGGTTCAAAAGTGGCTTGACCTGGGGAATGCGGCACCTGTAGCCCATTTCCTGCACACGCCTGTGCACGGTGGCTCTGGATGTTTCTACTCCAGACTCAGTCCACTGCTTCCGCAGGTCCCCCAAGGTCTGGAATCGGCCCTTCTCCACAATCTTCCTCAGGGTCCGGTCACCTCTTCTCGTTGTGCAGCGTTTTCTGCCGCACTTTTTCCTTCCCACAGACTTCCCACTGAGGTGCCTTGATACAGCACTCTGGGAACAGCCTATTCGTTCAGAAATTTATTTCTGTGTCTTACCCTCTTGCTTGAGGGTGTCAATGATGGCCTTCTGGACAGCAGTCAGGTCGGCAGTCTTACCCATGATTGCAGTTTTGAGTAATGAACCAGGCTGGGAGTTTTTAAAAGCCTCAGGAATCTTTTGCAGGTGTTTAGAGTTAATTCGTTGATTCAGATGATTAGGTTAATAGCTCGTTTAGAGAACCTTTTCATGATATGCTAATTTTTTGAGATAGGAATTTTGGGTTTTCATGAGCTGTATGCCAAAATCATCAGTATTAAAACAATAAAAGACCTGAAATATTTCAGTTGGTGTGCAATGAATCTAAAATATATGAAAGTTTAATTTTTATCATTACATTATGGAAAATAATGAACTTTATCACAATATGCTAATTTTTTGAGAAGGACCTGTATATATATATATACTGTATATATATATATATATATATATATATATATATATATATATATATATACAGTATATATGCACATGCTACAACATCATGTCTGCATAATCAGAAAGAATGAGTGCTAGACTGGCCTGCCTGCAGTTTCAGATCTGTATCCAATATAAATAAAGTACACAGCTGAAAATATGGATGATACAGATGCCACTACTGAACATGCTTTTATTTTGCATTTTTCTGAATTTCATATAATGTGAATTTAATATAATTTGAAAACATGAATTTGTCATTATTTGAAACTACTAAAAATGGGGCGGCACAGTGGCTGGGTGGGTAGTGCTGTCACCTCCTGGTTCTGGGTTTGATCCCCAGTTTGGAGCGGTCAGGGTCGTTTCTGTGTTTGCATTTACTTCCCGTGTTCATGTGGCTTTTCTCTGGCTTTCCTCCCACAGTCCAATACATGCAGTCAGGTTAACTGGAGCTACTATAATTGCCCTAGATGTGAGTGAGTGTGTGCGTGTGTGTGTGTGTGTCTTTGCTCTTTGCTCTGTGATGGACTGGTGACTTGTCTGTGGTGTTTCCTTTCGCCTAGTAAATTGTACACAGTGCAACTCTGAACAGGGTAAAACGGTGGTAAAGCAGACAATGAATGAATGAGAAGCAAGTAAGCACATTTATCAAATTAAACATATATTTAGATTTGTATTATTATTATTAGGGCTGTCACACAATAAAATTGTGCAAAAATAAGACTGCAAAAATAACTTAGCAAAATTTGAAGTTATGCACATATTTATTGCAAGAAAATGTTTACCAATAAAAAACGTAATAAACTTATGATATAATTATTAAATCTATATTATCTTTAAAAAGCCAGCCATATATAAAGTTGTTAACAGCTACCCATCTTTTAGCCAGTTGTTTAAAATGACAAGTCTTCACATTATCTGGCAAAAGTGAGGATCTTTTCCTGTTCATAACCCTGCCACTGAAAACTGGCGCTCAGGGTACTACAATGAACCATTTCTAAATGCAACACGTATAATGTCATGTCGACCCACATCATTAACTATGTTAAAGCGTCTACAGTCCACTGCGATCCATTTAACACCAGTGTTTGTAATGTTCCCACGACGTGTACAGTCCATGAGCTTTCCATTAAAATTCCTCTGAAATAAAGTTAGACTGAGTCTGAGCTCATTTTGTCTGTAACATGTATTCGTGCGTGCAGACGCCTGATGAGACAAATCCGTGCTTTGACCAATGATGATATTGAAGCGTCAATCAATAACTGTAATTTTGTCTAGTGATGATTTCTCATTAATTCATGAATAAATGATTATTTAAAACACCCTATATTTTGCAATATGCAGCAACAGCAGCTCGAGTAATTTGTAACTCACGACTGCAAACTGGAAAAGGCCTGTGTTATCGCTATACAGTATAAACACAATGTTGCTGTGTTAAAGCAGCGCAAATTACCACAGTGACATATGTTTAAAGTGGCACAAACATAGCCCAATAAAAATCGTTTGATTAAAAATTTTATTCTCGATTAATTTTTTTATTCGTGATTAAAATCTTAACGTGTTCATTAACGCAATTAACGACAGCCCTAATTATTATTATTCTTCTTCTTATTATTATTATTACTCAAAAAAAGAAAAATGAAACATGTAAAATTAAAGCATTTTCTCTAGTGGTCTCACACTTTTGGCCCTTACTGTATATTATGTGTTGGTACAAGTAAAGGACATGTAACAAAGTGGTCCTGTCCTAAAATCTGAGTGCATCTTACTCTACAACTGCTTTATTACTGTGATTTAATAATGAAAGTCAAATATGGCTTCATGTTTCTGTTATTCTGTGGGGTAAATTACTTTGACATTAGCTACACAAACTAAGTGGCATAACACCAGCAGATTTTTATACATTGATTTAGTGCACAGTGTGCTGCATCCTTCATAGTTCTTAATTTTTTAGACATGCTTACATAGGGGCTTTGGTGCAACATAATTTAGCATTGATTGTTTAAACAGTGGACTGTTTGCACAGCTTCTGCAGTGGAATTAGACTTACTGCACAGTACTAAGTCTTCAAGTCATCAATTTGACCATTCTTAATATAATGAGTGATGTGAAAAGCATTAAATAAAAATCATATTATACCTTTTGTCTTGTTTTTTGTTTTCCTATTTTATTTATGCATTTTCTCCCAATTTAGTGTAGTCTTTGGCTGCTGGGGGATCCCCGATTGCAGTCGAGGTGGGTAAATTGCTGCTCACGCCTACTCCAACCCGCGCGCAGCCCTTTGCGGAACCCTTTTTCACCTATGCACTCTGAAGAGGTGCCTCTCTATCTGCCAGTCAGGGTCCTTACACAGTGTTTGAAAACCCCACCCACATAGTCCGGTCATCCCGCCATAGCAGAAATGTATCTGCTGCAGGCACTGCCAATTATGCCTGCTAGATGGCGCCCAGCCGACCGGTGGCAACGCCGAGTTTTGAACTGAGGAGTTCAGAATCTCGACGCTGGTGTGCTAGCGGAATATCTCTTTAAACATTTTTTTTACTATAATTCAGAAATATTTAAATGGATAACTAATAAATTTACATAACTTCCATACAGTTTTTTACATGTTTTTACATGTTTCATTTATAAGTTACTTAAAAGTTTGTTTGACTTGTTTTTTTTTACAACCCTTTTCAATATTGTGCTGAGTGATGCACATACTGTAGTTCCAATATTCTCTAAGGTAGCTCGGGAGCAATGGTGCTGCTCCCTCATTATCTAAAAGCTGGACCTCCTTTCTGGCACTATAAATGTCAAAAGCAGACACGCTCTGAACATGCTCCGCTGAGCATCACACTTTTTGAAATGTGTCCAAGCCCTTGTGTAGCAGTTCCAGCTTGTCCTTACCTGTGCCCTTCAAAACTTATAAAATTTAAGTTTAGAGTCAATTGCAGTTTTGCTTACTTTTTGTTCTGTGTCTCTCTGACTAAAATGCTGTGTTCGGTATATAGTATGTACACCGATCAGCCATAAAATTTAAACCACCTCCTTGTTTCTACACACATTGTCTATTTTATCGGCTTCACTTACCATATAGAAGCACTTTGTAGTTCTACAATTACTGACTGTAGTCCATCTGTTTCTCTGCATGCTTTGTTAGCTCCCTTTCATGTTGTTCTTCAATGGTCAGGACTCTCCCAGGACCACCACAGAGCAGGTATTATTTGGGTGATGGGTCAATGTCAGCACTGCAGTGACACTGACATGGTGGTGGTGTGTTAGCGTGTGTTGTGCTTGTATGAATGGATAAGACACAGCAGTGCTGATGGAGTTTTTAAACACCTCACTGTCCCTGCTGGACTGAGAATAGTCCACCAACCAAAAATATCCAGCCAACAGCGCCCCGTGGGCAGCGTCCTGTGACCACTGATGACCAACTCAAACAGCAGCAATAGATGAGAGATCGTCTCTGACTTTACATCTACAAGGTGGACCAACTAGGTAGGAGTGTCTAATAAATTAAAAAATTTAAAAACTCCAGCAGCGCTGCTGTGTCTGATCCACTCATACCAGCACAACACACACTAACACACCATCACCATGTCAGTGTCACTGCAGTGCTGAGAATGATCCACCACCTAAATAATACCTGCTCTTTGGGGGTCCTGTGGGGGTCCTGACCATTGAAGAACAGGGTGAAAGCAGGCTAAAACAGTATGTAGAGAAACAGATGGACTACAGTCAGTAATTGTAGAACTTCAAAGTGCTTCTATATGGTAAGTGGAGCTGATAAAATGGACAGTGAGTGTAGAAACAAGGAGGTGGTTTAAATTTTATGGCTGATCAGTGTATACTAATATGTCATTCATTTGCAGTGTGATAAAGGTTGTATAAGCCAAATTTAAAATACTTTGATTTAAATTAAAAATATACAAGGGCAGCACAGTGGCTCGGTGGGCAGCACTGTCACCTCACACCAAGAAGGTCCTGGGTTTGATCCCCAGGCGGGGCGGTCCGGGTCCTTTCTGTGCAGAGTTTGCATGTTCTCCCTGTGTCTGTGTGGGTTTCCTCCGGGAGCTCCGGTTTCCTCCCACAGTCCAAAAACATGCAGTCAGGTTAATTGGAGACACTGAATTGCCCTATAGGTGAATGGGTGTGTGTATGTGTGTCTGCCCTGCGATGGACTGGTGCTCCGTCCAGGGTGTTACTGTGTGCCTTGCACCCATTGAAAAGCTGGGATAGGCTAAGAAAGTGAGTGAGTGAGTAAAAATATAGACAAGAAAGTGGGAAACCCTGGCTTTTTCTAAACAGCCTATTTGGATATAAATTACTTGAGTACGAGTCATATATTCATGATGTTTAGGGGTTCCTCAGATTATATTTTTATTTATTTATTTATTTTATTTTTAAAGCATTTTTTTAAGCCCGTAGAAACAGTTACAGTGGTGAACAGAAGTCTATGACCACTATTGAATAAGCTTCTGTTGTGCATATGTTATGCATCTTTTTATGACAACTCATATAATCAATGAATGTTGTTTATTTGTCTGTTTCCTTGTACATATGGTCAACAGTTCTGCAGGCTTATTCATTTAATTGAAGCACATGCTCACACAGCTTAAACATGTGGCGTTTATCCTCTCATCAAGAACTTGTTTAAGTTGCTAAATTTGCAGCCAAAGATGACTGTATTAAATAATAAAAAATGCTAAGATTCAATTTGGGCAAAATAAAAGCAGTGGTAGCTCAGTGGTTAAGGTACTGGACTAGTAATCATAAGGTTGCGGGTTCAAGCCACAACATTGCCAATTTTCCACTGTTGGGGCCCCTGAGCTGTATTTAGTGATAAATGTACTGTAGGTCGCTTTGAACAAAAGCGACTGCTAAATGCCACAAATGTAAAAATAGAAGCATTGCCAATAGAGGTCTTACACTTAAGTCTTAAGTCACTAAAAGGTGTCACCCACTTTAAATGATGGCTAATATAAACTGATAAAAACAAGGGTATAATGTTATAGCACCAACAACACTAAAAGCTTTTAGGAAAAGAGTGAATTTTTATAGTATTGTTTACATTTTTAATGCCATATATACACCGATAAGCCATAACTTTAAAACCACCTCCTTGTTTCTACACTCACTGTCCATTTTATCAGCTCCACTGACCATATAGAAGCAATTTGTAGACCATCTGTTTCTCTACATACTTTTTTTATCCCCCTTTCATGCTGTTCTTCAATGGTCAGGACCCCCCCAGGACCACCACAGAGCAGGTGTTATTTGGGTGGTGGATCATTCTCAGCACTGCAGTGACACTGACATGGTGGTGGTGTGTTAGTGTGTTAGTGTGCTGGTATGAGTGGATCAGACACAGCAGCGCTGATGGAGTTTTTAAATACCTCACTGTCACTGCTGGACTGAATGAAAAATATATCCAGCCAACAGTGCCCTGTGACCACTGATAAAGGCCTAGAAAATGACCAACTCAAACAGCAGCAAGAGATGAGTGATCGTCTCTGACTTTACATCTACAAGATGGACCAACTAGGTAGGAGTGTCTAATAGAGTGGACAGTGAGTGGACACGGTATTTAAAAACTCCAGCTGCGCCGCTGCTGTGTCTGATCCACTCATACCAGCACAACACACACTAACACACCACCACCATGTCAGTGTCACTGCAGTGCTGAGAATGATCCACCTCCCAAATAATACCTGCTCTGTTGTGGCTCTGACCATTGAAGAACAGGGTGAAAGCAGGTTAAAACAGTATGTAGAGAAACAGATGGACTACAGTCAGTAATTGTTGAACTACAAAGTGCTTCTGTATGGTAAGTGGAGCTGATAAAATGGATAGTGAGTGTAGAAACAAGGAGGTGGTTTTAATGTTATGGCTGATCAGGGTATATCATTTATTTAATAAAAGCCGAAGAGTTATTTAAGATTCAGATAAATTTTTAGATCATCTCTAGGAGTTGTATAAAGTGTCACATCATACATTTTTAAGGTTTGCCATTTTCAAAAGCGCTTATCTCTCGTCCTCTTTCCTGATCCTGCTTGCTTGTTCTAATGATAGAGGGCATCTGTCTGCAAATGGCACTAATGTGATGAGATGAGTCAGAGTGGACAGGCAGCACTTCAGAAGCAAGCCCAAAGGGCGCTGCATTACCATTTCATCCATTCAAACATGACATGGTTTCCCTCCCTCTGCGCCGTCCTTCAAATGCCAATCTATCCGAGTCTAATCTGCATTATGATTACTCAACAGATACATTTAACATTTGTTGCTCTGTGTTGAAAAGCCCATAACAGGTTTAGTGGCATGTTGCTTAATATGGAGAACCGTGGACAGATTTAGATCATATAAAATAGCCTGTTCTTTTACATTTAGTTTTTATGATTAACAAGCAGTGTAAATTATTACATAATACATTTATTTTCATTTTGCTGTATCCAAGTTTGTTGCGGGTCTTTGGCCTCTCTCCCTCAGACATAATAATAATGTCTGTGTAGTTGCCGACCAATAGCACCTCTGAATCCGGGTTCAAATCTCAGTGATGATCTTGGCTGGCCAGGTTTCTACACAGACATAATGGTGGGCTAATTTTTGACAATGTCTTTATTATGTTTACTGGTAGCTTTTTATCTGATCCACTGGCTCTTTTGATACATTTTACATTTGTACATTTTCGGCATTAAGCAGACGCCTTTATCCAAAGCGACTTACATTACAGATACAGTATACAGTCAGAGCAATTGGGGGGTTAAGGGCCTTGTTCGAGGGCCCAACAGCAGCAACCTGGCAGTGGCGGGGCTTGAACCAGCGACCTTCTGACAACTAGTCCAGTATCTTAACCACTAGGCTATGGCTTATACAACACTACACAACAGTAGCGTAACTAGGAAGTGGTGTAACTAGGAATATATATATACCCTAAAAACACTAAGCAAGTTACATAGATTCCCAAAATCCCTTGCTGTGCACTCACTGTATATTTTGATTACATGTATTCTGATATTTCATTGTCTTTTAGTTAATATTTTACTTAATGAAAATGTTGTCGTGTTTTTACTTTTGTTATCGCCGCATTAGCCACTTGCTACTGTAGAGGGTCGGCTCACCTATCCACTGCGAGTGCTGCTCGTACG
Organism: Trichomycterus rosablanca; assembly: GCF_030014385.1. NCBI lineage: Eukaryota > Metazoa > Chordata > Actinopteri > Siluriformes > Trichomycteridae > Trichomycterus > Trichomycterus rosablanca. Next base: position 21,005,391 of record NC_085988.1, read on the forward strand.
GCGGGGATGCTACGGGTCTTGCTGCGTGCGGTGGTGGAGGTGTGGGAATAAAGGCACACGACAAGGTAAAGTTCACTTTAACTGTTTGGTCAGGACTTCAATGAGCGTTACAACACTTTAGACTACCTCTCTCCAGCACCCGAACTACCTGTTGGGTTCAGTGCTGGGGCCATACGGCGAGTCTCATATACAAAACTAACTAACTGCAGAACGTCTGAATGCTCATGTATAAATCGGGTGCTGCATTCTGATTGGCTGAGCTGATGGTCACTCACATATCGTCGCTACAATATTGTAATATAATAATAACGACCTGGCAAGTGCAGCCAATGGGGGGGGGGGGCAGTGTGGTGGGGGGTTGAGTTCATGTCGTGGCAGGCCCCCATTGCCATGGGCCCCAGTACACCTGACCCAGCTACACAATACATGTCTACCTTGAAACTCGACGTCAGTTGGTTCTGGTAGTGGCGTTGAGTTTCAAGGTATTTTTTCCTATAAGGATGTATGGAAAACCTGTTACTGCATTCCATGGTCCTGTAAAACTGCATATATTTTAGGCTAATGTAAAATAATGGGGTTGTTTTTGACACTTATACACTAAAAATAACACAAGTATTATATTACAACACTGAAACACAATTGAAACAGTTAAACATTAACCAAAAAATACAACAGAACCTGCACTTTACCTTTACTTCTTCATTGTTTCATTATGCTTCTTAATCGTGAAGATGCTTGATCTGAGCGAGTTATTCCTTAGCGAGTAACATGCATTCACATATACAATATATTCACAATAGCTTTTGCGCTGGCTGTGTCATTACTTTCTATGGAGTGTGACGGTGCACAAAGCTTAATGTGTTTGTACTAAAACAACGAGAAAGGAATTTAATTAGTGGAGAGAACTTATGAGCAGTAATAATTAAGAGAGGTTTAGTGTTCCTGTGTTGTTCTTTTAATACATTAGGTCACATTAAGCTTTTTTTAATGATAAAACATTTTAGACTCTTGGAAAAGCTGATTTCTCAGAACCCCGAGCCATAACACAAGTTTAAAAGTGAAACAGTGAGGAAAAGCCAGCTAAACACAGATACATGTGGAACTTTCAGAGTGAATTTGACATTATTTCCACACAAATGCAGATTCGTCTCATATTCGCACTTTGATGACGTTTTACCACACCGCTCAAGCCGAGTGCTGTACAAAGTGGCTGTCACACACACAAAGAGTTTAAGGGTACAAATTTCCCAACAAATGGCGGCGAGTTTCAAAGATTTCGAGTTTGGGATCGAGTTACAAGGTACCACTGTAATTTAGCCAAATAAGTCTAAATCTACTTGTTTATGTTCTCAGTTCTCATGTCTGCATCTAGTCCTGCAATGGGGCCCTCATGGCACATTGGAGGGAATGGTGAAAGGTGGTTACGTTTAGGCCTGGCTATAAGGATATCAGGATCAGAAAAAGATGAATGAGGAAGTTTGCCTGATGTTTACTTTGACTGATCTTTGTATAATTATGTTTTGCACCCCACATGGTAAAAGCAACTTTTTTTTACATACCTTGAACATGGCAGAGAATCTTTAAATACATTTGTATTCAAAATCTAAATCACCCATGTGAAAAAGTAATTAACCCCCTTAAATCTAATAACTGGTCGTGCTACCATCAGTCACCACTGCAATTTAATGTTTGATCCTACGATGAAAAATTAAAGGTCTTGTCACAGCAGCTCAATGGGATTCAATTCAGGACCTTGACTCAGCCACTTCAAAACCAATTTTGTTTCTCCTGAGTCATTCAGAGGTGGATTTGCTCGTGTGCTTCAGATTTTGAACCTGCTGCATAACACAACTGCACTTAAGTTTTAGATCCACTTTCAAGACTTTCTGATAGGGAGCAGAATTAATGGCTTCATACATTTTGACAAGTTATCCACGTCCTGTGGAAACAAATCAGCTCCTGAACATCACACTACCACCACTGTGTTTGACCGTTGGAATATTATTTATATGGTAGGATGCAGTGTAAGCTTCACACTAGATGTGACAAGATCTCTGCCTTCCAAAAAGATCCAGCTTTGACTTATTAGTCCACAATACACCAATCAGGCTTAACATTAAAACCACCTCCTTGTTTCTACACTCACTGTCCATTTTATCAGCTCCACTTACCATATAGAGGCACTTTGTAGTTCTACAATTACTGACTGTAGTCCATCTGTTTCTCTACATACTTTTTTAGCCTGCTTTAATGCTGTTCTTCAATATTCAGGACTCTCCACAGGACCACTACAGAGCAGGTATTATTTAGGTGGTGGATCATTCTCAGCACTCCAGTGACAATGATATGGTGGTGGTGGAGAATAGTCCACCAACCAAAAATAAATCCAGCCAACAGCACCCCGTGGGTAGTGTCCTGTAACCACTGATTAAGGTCTAGAAGATGACCAACTCAAACAGCAGCAATATATGAGTGATCGTCTCTGACTTTACATCTACACGGTGGACCAACTAGGTTGGAGTGTCTAATAGAGTGGACAGTGAGTGGACACGGTATTTAAAAACTCCAGCAGCGCTGCTGTGTCTGATCATACCAGCACAACACACACTAACACACCACCACCATGTCATTGACTATTTAAGTGATACTTAGATTCTATTTAAGTGATAGAATCTAAATATTTAAGTTCTATTTAAGTGATGTTTAGATTTAACAGATCTGGCAGTAATCTTGTCTGGGTGTGGCTAGTAAAATTGAATCCAACAGTAAATTAAAAAGAGGCATTTTGGCTTTGAGACTGGTTGCAGGCAGTCGTGTTTTAGACTGTGTTACTTTGTTGGCTGTTGAATTATTTTATGTAACCAGTACCTGCCTGAATCTCATTTTGTTACTCTGTCTTCCAACAAGCTGGAATAGGCGGAAAAAGAATTTCATTGTACTGTACTCAAGTATACACTGATCAGCCATAACATTAAAACCACCTACTTGTTTCTACACTCACTGTCCATTTTATCAGCTCCACTTACCATATAGAAGCACTTTATAGTTCTACAATTACTGACTGTAGTCCATCTATTTCTTTACATGCCTTTTTAGCTTGCTTTCACCCTGTTCTTCAATGGTCAGGACCCCCACAGAGTAGATATTATTTAGGTGGTGGATCATTCTCAGAACTGCAGTGACACTGACATGGTGGTGGTGTGTTAGTGTGTTGTGTGCTGGTATGAGTGGATCAGACACAGCAGCACTGTGTCCACTCACTGTCCACTCTATTAGACACTTCTACCTAGCTGGTCCACCATGTAGATGTCAGAGAAGTCAGAGATGATCGCTCATCTATTGCTGCTGTTTGAGTCGGTCATCTTTTAGACCTTCATCATTGGTCACAGGACGCTGCCCACAGGGTGCTGTTGGCTTGATATATTTTTGGTTGGTGGACTATTCTCAGTCTAGCAGTGACAGTGAGGTGTTTAAAAACTCCATCAGCATTGCTGTGTCTTATCTACTCATACCAGCACAACACACACTAACACACCACCACCATGTCAGTGTCACTGCAGTGCTGAGAATGATCCACCACCCAAGTAATACCTGCTCTGTGGTGGTCCTGTGGGGGTCCTGACCATTGAAGAACAGGGTCTAACAAAGCATGCAAAGAAACAGATGGACTACAGTCAGTAATTGTAAAACTACAAAGTGCTTCTATATAATAAGTGATGCCCATAAAATGGACAATTTGTGTAGAAATAAGGAAGTGGTTTTAATGTTATGGCTGATCAGTGTATGTTGTCTTTATCATATTTTAAAAGTACCTAAACAATCTAAACGTGACAAAATAGCAAAATAAGAAGACATTGTGTACGGGGCAAAGTCTTAGTTAAATAAACGAAGCCTGCTATTGCAGCTTCACTTTTGGGGATGTTTGGTTAATTAAGGATGCCCCATTTAAACCTACTTAATCTAAGCATGAACAGGAGTATCCAGATATGTAGTTTATTAGGTTTGTGTTAGTGAAACTGTATTGTCTTTCTTTTAGTTGAGTATGCAGGGTTATTTTGGCTGAAGATTAGCTGTGGGGGGAACTGGAGTTACTTGGTGTTAAAGTGTTTGAAAGGGGATATTAAGCCTGAAACAGCACAATCATTGCTTTGGTTAATGGTCTGGAAAAGTGTTGGATGTTTGGTGTATACAGCCTTGAACTGATAAAGCTGGTGGATTTTTAAATGAATGCTTAGGGGCACACAGATATCCAAGATTGGAGTGTATCACTTCAGTAACTGTATAAACTTTTTTACAGTTAAAGATTCTACTAATTTTAACATTGTGGCTCTAATATGCTAATATATAATATACTGTTTTTTAATGGCAACAGCTTGTCTTAATTAATGACCAGAAAAGGCAATAATGAGTTTGTGAGTATGAGAAGTGTATGAATATCAGATATAAAATTTAAACACAGATTATTTGCACAGATGGTCTGAAATAATTGCATTATCTGATAAAATCAAAATGTTTATGCTTCACTTGTTGTGTGCATGTTAAGGGGTTGTTTCAGCAGTGACTGGTACATGTATATACAGTACACAGATGAAGCATAACATTATTTGTTTCTACACTCACTGTCCATTTTATCAGCTCCACTTACCATATAGAATCACTTTGTAGTTCTACAATTACTGACTCTAGTTCATCTATTTCTCTACATACCTTTTTAGCCTGCTTTTCACCCTGTTCTTCAATGGTCAGGACCCCCACCGGACCTCCACAGAGTAGGTGGTGGATGATTCTCAGCATACATGGTGGTGGTGTGTTAGTGTGTGTTGTGCTGGTATGAGTGGATCAGACACAGCAATGCTGATGTAGTTTTTAAACACCTTACTGTCACTGCTGGACTGAGAATAGTCCACCAACCAAAAACATATCCAGCCAACAGCGCCCCATTGGCAGCATCCTGTGACCACTGATCTAGAAGATGACCAACTCAAACAGCAGCAATAGATGAGCGATTGTCTCTGACTTTACATCTACAAGGTGGACCAACTAAATAGGAGTGTCTAATAGAGTGGATAGTGAGTGGACACAGTATTTAAAAACTCCAGCAGCGCTGCTGTGTCTGATCCACTCATACCAGCACAACACACACTAACACACCATCATGTCAGTGTCACTGCAGTGCTGAGAATGATCCACCACCTAAATAATACCTGCTCTGTGGTGGAACTGTGGGGGTCATGACCATTGAAGAACAGGGTGAAAGCAGAGTAGAGAAATAGATGGACTACAGTCAGTAATTGTAGAACTACAAAGTGCTCCTATATGGTAAGTGGAGCTGATAAAATGGACAGTGTGCGTATAAACCAGGAGGTGGTTTTAATGTTATGGCTGATTGGTGTAGAAGGTAATTGTACCTTCAACACCTGTAATCAAATGACTTTTATCAAATCAAATCACTTTTACTGTCACGTCACATTAACACGTGTGAAAGGTGAGTGAAAATCTCGGGTGCATAGTCCCTCACAGTTTTAACACACATTAAATACAAAACACAGAATAATTATATAACGTCCAGATGTGCAGGTATTGTACTGAATAAGTTATATGTATGCAGGTGTGGTGGATTTAGTTCCAGTTAAGTGCAGAGTGCGGAATAAGTTGTACAAAGTGTGCGTAGTGTGGGGTGAGTAAGGAGATCACTGTATTGGTGATGAGGAGTGTGATTGTCCATTACTGTTTAGCAGCCTGATTGCCAAGGGGAAGAAGCTGTCTCTGAACTCACTAGTTCTAGTCCTGTACCTCCTGCAGCTCGGCAGCTGTGAAAATGGTATTTAACAGAGTTATCCCAATCAACTTACAAATATAACAAAATATAATTCAAGCAATTGAGAATTAAAAGCCTTGCTTAAGGGCCCTGGCTGTAGTGGAATTTGAATTTGAACCAGCTACACTTAATTTACTAGCCTTGGGTATTTAATTAAGAAGAGGGTACAGGTACTGGACTGGCCTGCCTGCAGTCCTGACCTGTCCCCAATAGAGAATGTGTGGAGAATTTTGAAATGAAAAATGCGACAACGTCGACCCCGTACTGTTGTACATCTTAAGACAGGTCCAAAAGCCAGTGATAGCTCGGTGGTTAAGGTACTGGACTAGTAAGCAGAAGGTTGCCGGTTCAAGCCCCGCCACCACCAAGTTGTTGCTGTTGGGTCCCTAAGCAAGGCCCTTAACCCTCAATTGCTCATCGTGTTCCGCTCATTGTGTAAGTCGCTTTGGATAAAAGCGTCTGCTAAATGCTGAAAATGTAAATGTAAATGTAATTATAACCAGTCAGATTGATTCTTGAGCTGTAAAGCCAAAGATGTTAAAGCAGGGCACTACAAGGATGTTATTGCAGGACATAAGTCTATAATCTGACGGTTGTTAGATTATTGAGAAAGGTTGCTGATGGGAACTGTTTAAATATTAGTGCATATGTTAAGTGAATGTTGTGGTTATGCGAACTTAAATTGGTAGCTTTGGTTTAGAGCTGTGGTTTTCAACCTGGTTTAAGCTGGACCACAACAGGCCTAACAAATGGTTCACAAGCCACAGGGTGAGAACCCCTGGTTGAGAATAAATAGATTTGAATTAAGCCCACTGTACACATGTTAAATATTCCCCCAATACCCCTTACAACCATGAGGCAAAACATTAGGACCACTTCCTTAACAACTGTACATGTCACAGTCATGGATATATCAAATGTTGGGTTGATGATATCAGTGGTGTATAAAGTAGCTAAAAGCCATACTTGAGTAAAAGTCTGAAAAGTCTAAAAGTATTTTACCAGAAATTTACTTTGATAGAAGTAAAAGTCAGCTTTTAGAATATTACTTGAGTAAAAGTCTAAAAGTATCTGATGTTTAATGTACTTAAGTATCAAAAGTAATTTTCTGATATTAAATATACTTAAGTATTACAAGTAGAAGTAGAAGTACAGCCAAACCTCGGTTTTCGTATGCCCCTAATTTCATATGATTCAGTTTTCGTCGACTTTCGTCGGGTTTTTTCTACCTCGATTTTGGAACGCTGACTCGGTTTTCATTGAACCGTACCGATCGCGTTCGGCCATTTCCCACGTGACTCGGTACGGGCCAACGTGAACAAAGACTCGCGCGACCATATCAGGGTATTCCTCTGCCTTCCTTGCCGCCTTCCATACACCAACAGGACTCCTCAGTAAAGGTAAATGTGATGTTAAATGTTCATTTATCAATTTCATTACTTATTTATAATCATTTCTCATTGTTTTCTGTATTTAAAACTACATTTATTCTCTATAAAATGTATTTTTTGTTAATATTTTTGCCTTTCAGGAACATATTAATTGTATTTACTTTATTCCTTATGGGCATTATTGTTTCAGTTTTTGTATGTTTCGACTTTCGATCGGCCTTCTTGAACGGATTATCGACGAAACGGAAAAACGAAAAACGGAAGCGGCCAAAATTTTAAAAAATATGAAGATTGTTTTTTAAAACCTGTAAACCACCTTAAAAATGGAGCTGACCCTACAAAAACAGGTCTTTACAACATAAGAAGTTACAGAACAAAATACATTTTATCCCTTCTCTCTGAACATGATTTGTGCCGAATCATGATTAAATGTTGAAATAAAATGTTGAAATTACCTGTTTTTTACCTCATTACTAGCCCTAAATTGCCCTGTTCCAACTTTTTTGGAATGTGTTGTAGGCCTAAAATGCATGTATATGCATGTTAAGAGTTGAAATTAAGTTGACCAGACAAAACATGAAATATATTGGGTTTATATAAGACCCCGCTTTTAGCCCTTTAATGATCTGCTTAACCATTAGTTTGAGTCTAAATACTTGGGTAAAAATAAGCTGTATTTAAATAATCTTGTTTAGGCCGCATCTACTCCCTGGTTTACATGTGTTAAACTCTAAAATATTGGTAGATCACACAGATGTTATTTTAAGAAACACCATTTCTAACTTATATGTCAACTTGAAGCTGCAGCTGAAATATCATCCATGAAAAGTTGGAAAAGTTAAAAATTAGGAAAAGCAAAGAAATAATCTTATAAACACTATTTTCTTGTTGAGGCCATTAAAGGGTTAAAGACGTGCATTTTCCTCAGCACCATGAATGTTTCCTATGCCGGTGTAATACAGAAGTTCCCTAAATAAATATTTGTCAGCAGGTGAGTTTTTAGAAATGATGGACATGTCTTCAAGTGTTTTGCACTGAATTAATTCCAAACAAATTTAGTGAAACGTTATATGTGATTCAAATGTAATGGAAAATGGTAGCTAGATATCCAAACAATTTTAATGCTAATAACAAGAAATAAAAACTATGATGCTGCGGCTTTATTTTGTTAATCATTCCCAACTTACATCAATGTGTTTGATGAGGTTGGATGGGGAGTTCTGTTCTGAAATGCCGACATTTCCGTATCTTTGGGTAAACATATGAGGCGCTTCATCCGATACGAAGAAACGTTTACTCTGATCGCTTTTAGAGAACCTGTTTGCACTTGCGCAGTAATGTAACTGCTTAATCTACTTACAAGCGCAGATTCGCCAAACCTGCTTGCAGTTTGTGACACATCTTACATCATTAGCTAAAAAAATTCTTGTTGTTTTATTTTGTAGTAACGAGTACTCCAATAAAGTACAGATACTCCAAAAAAAAAAATGCTTAAGTACTGTAATGAAGTATTATTACTTCGTTACTATACACCACTGGTAGTACAGTTTGAATGCAGCAGATATGGGAAAACATGAATACTCTGATGAGGGCCAAATAATTATGTCAAGAGCATTGGGTTGAAATATCTCTAAAACAGCAACCGACAGTGGTCCAAGGAGATACAAGGTACAAATCACTAACAGATTGTTGGGCGGCCAAGACTCATTAATGCCAGAGAGCATTAAAGCTATGGTGTCTAGTATATCAAGTCAAATTTATGTTTATAGTGCTTTTACAGTGAACATTGTCCTAATGGGACTTCACAGATTCCAGGACTACTGAGCAAGCCAAATTTTGGCATCTAAAAGTAGCCCAGCACTTTGTGAACAAAGCTGGGTTGTAGTGCTTAATAAGTTTACTAAAGACAGCAAAACAAGCCCATGTAGTTATTTATTAGGATTTTAACATCATGTTTTACACACTTTGGTTACATTCATGATAGTTACACAAGGATCATCAGTTCTAGTTCAATGTCAAACACAGTTGTGAACAATTTTGTATTTCCAATTCACCTCATTTGCATGTCTTTGGTGTGAGTTTAGAATGGGAAATATGCATGTCGAAGTGTGTGAACTGACATTTGTGCCCCTGTAGCTCCCCATGCTGTTCTCATTATTTTGTCACAGCAATTCCGTATAGCTACCACAAATGCATTAGTTCTGCGATCATTACAATTTCAATTGGGATTTATAAATTTTTAAATAAGCGCGAATAGAATTAATCTCAACACTTGATTGCATATTGCTTTTTGTGATTTCACACTCTTGACTTTGCATTAACCCTGAGAACCAGAATGACCCTGATGAGCAGTGCCGCATGAGAATGGATAAATTGTGTGATTATTTAACTTGACTTGAACACCACACTTACTGCATATTTACAGCTAGATTATTTTTATTGGAGTTGATCATGGCGTCTTTGGTGATGCGGTCACGTAACAGACTAGCTAAACACCTGCACTAATTATTAATAATAATAATTATCATTGTTATTATTATTATTATGCCTACACTTTGCAAAATGCCCCCCCCCCCCCCTCGTCAGTGACCTTGATGTCAAATGTTCTAGTATAAAATCATCTCAACAGACTGTTTCTAAACACCAGCACTATTTAATTTCCATCTGTCATGACTACAGCAGAAATTATAATGTAGATGTAAAAGTTATGGTAATTAGGATGGTAATTTTGGATACTGAACAACTCATTAAAGAGACACTCTCTTTGTGTCACACTGTTTTATTGGGTTATAATGCTTAATCTCATTTTGCTTCAAGATCAATAGCAACATGAGGTGTTTAGGTGTCACCACTTGAGCACAAATTAGATTTAAACCTGGTCTGTGTTTGGCTTGCTCTGCTTTCAATGGGTTTCCCTACTGTGTGTGTCATAAAATACTAATGAACTTGAGCAAGGTAATTATAGAAAGTGTTTTTTTATTGCTACCTGGGCCTGGAAGCGTGGCCCAGACACCAACACAACATTGGATTACCTCAGTGACTCACATGGCGTCCTTCACTCTGTGTCTAGTCTTTAATGAGTCACTCAATATGCTGCTCATTGTGCCTGACATAAAAACTGTTAATCTGAGCCTGAGCATTAATGACAGCTTTGAGTGCCGTGCTGTGATCGGGTGAATTTAACACAAACACAAAAGCTGGCTGTGAAAAAACACTGTTAACTTTTGGAGTTTTTTCAGATTGGCTTATTCTCTGGGTGTATGTTTGGAAATTGTGCAAAAAAAAACTATTTAGAAAGTAATTAAATTGTAAGTAAGGGACAGTGCTTCATTTCTGCTTTTGTTTTTGCTTAACAATAATTTATAGTTAATTCAGACCCATGGACTATTTGCACACGTTGTGTTGTAAATTTGATTTTTAATTAATATATGTGCCATTTTTACCCATTAACCAATCACTCATAATGTGACTGATAGTGCTTTTACACCAAAAGAACTCTGGTTCTTGAACCGGTTCTGTTCGGGTCTCTTCAAACCTTGGTGTTTTTTAGAGAACTGACACGTGTTTCCACCAGTTTTTGAGATCCAAGCCTGCGTAGATTACCTGAGAGCATTAGTGCTGTTGTTACAGATATTCGATTTTATGTAAAAAACATCGCTCAACTATTGCTGATAAGAAGACATAGATGTGTTTGTAGCCATTGTTGCTTTCGTTAGTGCATTCACACGAGAAGCGTTTTGTGCTTCACTCTCACTTCGACCCTCGGGGCAAATATTCGATTTGCTCAGCGCTCTGCTTGAGCAGTGTGGTAAAACAGCACTAACGTGTTTCACGTCAAGAACATCCATTTGTGTGCAATAACCATCAAACCCAGTCTAAAATACAATACATGTATCTGTGTTCAGCTGTATTTACTTCACATGTGGGGTTTATGCAGTTCGGGGTTCTGAGAATTCACTTCTTGGGAAAGTCAACAAAGCTTAACGTAAAATAAAGAGTAACGTGGCTGAATGTACTAAAAGTATGACTTAGTAACTCCAAATTTCTCTCTGTTATTACTGGTTATAAGTGCTCTGTACTGCCGAAATTAATCGGTCGTTGTTTTAGTACAAGCCACATTATGCTTTATTTTTCACATTAAGCATTGTTCCTACATTCTGTGTCGCTTTTACTTTATCATATCACACAGTTCATCTCTTTTGAGGTGCTTTGAAAATATCAGCGGCAAACTAAAAATGAAAGTACAGCATCAACCTCCATAGAAAACAGCGCAAAGCACCCAAACATCTACACTGTGACACGCCCACAGGTGATGTCACGGTTCGTGCTGAAAAACCAAGTATTCTGTGGTGCCAGATTAGAACGCTAGTTCGCTGTCTGGAAACTCTGTTTTTTTTGGTGGAAACACGCAGAACCGGTTAAAAATCAAGTTCGCGAACCGGAACGGGCTCCATTCAGCGTCGGTGGAAAAGGGGTATTAAAGTCCAAAGAACTGTCTGCCTATCTCCACAATTAAATTATGGCATGGTACGTAAACCAATATATGAGATGTTCCCAAGACCCCAATGGCCTCAATAATTTTGAAATGGAGGAAGCCAGGCATAACATTGAACCTTACTAGATTTGGTTATCAAGCTAAATTAGACCTGATGGCAATAACAGCAGAACAGCGAGCCCTATTCCTGGAGAAAATTGACATTGCACATCTCCTGCTTAATTCCATTCCTATATTAAAACATGGTGATGGGGTAACAGCTATGGGGTGATACTCAACTGCAGGAACATGGACACTGGCAAGAACTGGGAAATGGATGAATGCAACCAAATACAGGAACATACACCGATCAGGCATAGCATTATGACCACCTCCTTGTTTCTACACTCACTGTCCATTTGATCAGCTCCACTTACCATATAAAAGCACTTTGAAGTTCTACAATTATTGACTGTAGTCCATCTGTTTCTCTGCGTACTTTTTTTTAGCCTGCTTTCTTTCTTTTTTTTTTTTCAGGACCACCACAGAGCAGGTATTATTTGGGTGGTGGGTCATTCTCAGCACTGCAGTGACACTGACATGGTGGTGGTGTGTTAGTGTGTGTTGTGCTGGTACAGTGGTGTATAAAGTACCGGAAGTCCATACTTGAGTAAAAGTACAAGTATCTTACCAGAAATTTACTTTGATAGAAGTAAAAGTCACCTTTTAGAATATTACTTGATATATAATATAAAAAAACGCTGATGCTACAGCTTTACTTTGTTAATCATTGTTAACTTACATCAGTGTGTTGGAGCTTCTGAAATGTCCATATTTGCGGGTCTTTGGGTGAACGACGCACTTTTAGAAAACTCCGATAGCTTTTAGAGAACGTTTGCACATGCGCATTAATGTGTTTAACCACCATCTAATTTACAAGCGCAGATTCACCAAACCAGCGTGCAGTCCGTCACACATCTCAAATCATTTACCTTCATTCTGTAGTAACGAGTAACGAATTTACATACAGCGAATGTAACGGAGTAGAAGTAAACAATTTCTTTAGAAAATGTAGTGGAGTAAAAGTGAAAGTTGCCGAAAATTTTTATACTCCAGTAAAGTACAAGTACTTAAAAAAACTACTTAAGTACAGTAACGAAGTATTATTACTTCGTTACTATACACCACTGTGCTGGTATGAGTGGATCAGACACAGCAGCGCAGCACTCACTGTCCACTCTATAAGACACTCCTACCTAGTTGGTCCACCTTGTAGATGTAAACTCAGAGACGATCGCTCATCTATTGCTGCTGTTTGAGTTGGTCATCTTCTAGACCTTCGATATTTTTGGTTGGTGGACTATTCTCAGTCCAGAAGTGACAGTGAGGTGTTTAAAAACTCCATCAGCGCTGCTGTGTCTGATCCACTCATACCAGCACAACACACACTAACACACCACCCCATGTCAGTTTCACTGCAGTGCTGAGAATGATCCACCACCCAAATAATACCTGCTCTGTAGTGGTCCTGGGAGAATTCTGACCATTGAAGAACAGCATGAAAGGGGGCTAACAAAGCATGCAGAGAAACAGATGGACTACAGTCAGTAATTGTAGAACTACAAAGTGCTTCTATATGGTAAGCAGAGCTGATAAAATGGACAAGGAGGTGGTTTTAATGTTATGGCTGATCGGTGTACCTAGAAAGCCTTCTCAAGAGTTCAGGTAAACTCAATCTGTGGCAACAGTTCATCATTTAACACAACAATGATCCAAGAAATGGCTTCTCTGAATATCATTGATTAGCCTAGACCAGGGGTAATTAATTAGGTCCAAATTTCCTTAAGCAAAGTCTGGAGAATCGTAATGTCTGACTTGTATAATGATTCAGTGACATAAAGTTTATATGAATTAGCCTAGTAGTTATATGAACATCATATGTACTCAGTAACTTTTCCTTTTTGTTCTCTCTTGTATTCCTCTTCTACAGTTTATCTTGTTCAGTGAAAGAAGTGAGCTATTACTGCTCTCTTAGTCCTGTCAGGAATTTAAATTTGGACTGAAATGGTGTCATTCTCATACACATGTGAGGGTACTCATTGTTGAGCCTGAGACGACATTTGGTTTTAGTACTGTTCTTCATGAAGAAAGCTGCCAAGTTGAGATGTACAGGGCAAAATTGTCCCCAAGTCCACTTAGAGCCAGAAAGGGGCAGGGTCCGTTCCTCCAAAATGTTCTTTGAGGGCCACATCAGCTTTGAAATGGATCAGTTGCATCTGGAGAGGCCCAGCATTTTCCCTCTTGGGGGAATGTAGTGTCTTGTAGACACTTTGGACGACACGCCGTAAAGCGAGATGTCACGTGAACAACAGCTCGAACGTAAGTGAAACCAAAAATGCTGCTAAATATTCTGTTAAAATAAAAACAGCAGTTTTGCATAAGTGTGATGTTGTAGGTTCTGTATTTATTACTTTACAATATCTGTTTCACAGTCTGAGCCTTGTTATTTAGATAGCTAGTTTAACCATGGTGCATTAAGACATGTATCATTACTGCTTAGTTGTTTAGGAGGAGAAATGACGGTATCATATTGGTATCGGTATTGGCAGATACTCAATTTGCAGGATCGGTAACTCAGTATCAGAACTGTGAGAGTGGTATCGAGCCAGCCCTAGTAACAACAGGTCTTCACAGAACCCCTTCAACTTCTTGTTGAAGAACATTACGTTGTCATTACATACACATGGTGCCTAATGAATTGATGATGCTGACATACGTATTTGCTTGATTCTTGACAACCTTTCCTTTAGTAAATCATGTTTATATTAATAAGAAAGGTCTGATAGGATCCTGGTGGGCCGATCATATCAGGATATTAGAGCACTTATTTTCTGTGCCCTCAGTTCAGACTTGCGTGGGTAGGTTTGCTTAAAGCATTTGCTTAACATTGCTGCTTTTAATGATGACCTTGCTCTCAGAACATGACACATGTTGCTTTTTAACTGCCCGTTTGACTGTCCATTCTTGGTTAAAAGCTTGGTCCCCACTATCCATTTTTCTCTTTAAGAGCACACTATTTGAACAAGCTTTACTCTGACTTGCTTTCTTCTAAGCTGTTTTTCACCTCATTTCTTTCCTGTATTTTACTCACTTGAGTCACCACATGCATCGTAATGCACATATCTGATTGGCTGAATAGCATCTTGTATGATATTTACAACGTATGTGATTGGGCTGTGCATTTCCTGGGCTGCACAGTTACAAGTTCTGTAAATTCTACAGAAGTAGTAGTAAATAGACACTAACAGTCAGTTCAGACTTGAGTGGGTAGGTTTGCTCAAAGCATTCGCTTAACGATGACCTTGCTCTCAGAACATGACACATGTTGCTTTTAAACTGCCGCTCTGACTTTGTTCATTCTTAGTTGAAAGCTTGGTTCCCGCTGTCCACTTTCGTCTTTTCAGAGCACACTATTTGAACAAGCTTTACTCTGACTTGCTTTTTCCTAAGCTGTTTTTCACCTCATATCTTTCCTGGATGTTACTCACTTGAGTCACCCCACACATCGTATGCACAGATCTGATTGGCTGAGTAGCATCTTGTATGATATTTGTAATGCATGTGAAAGGTCTGTGCATTTCCTGGCCTGCACAGTTACCAGTTCTGTAAATGCTACAAAAATTTAAAATAGACACAGTCAGTTCAGACTCGAGTGGGTAGGTTTGCTCAAAGCATTCGCTGCTTTTAATGATGACCTTGCTCTCAGAACATGACACATGTTGCTTTTGAATTGCACATTTGACTCCAATGTCCATTGCTTAGTTCCCGCCGTCCATTTTTCTCCTTCTAGAGCACACTATTTGAATAAGCTTTACTCTGACTTGCTTTTTTTCTAAGACTCCTGTTTTTCACCTTATATCTTCCCTGTATGTCACTCACTTGAGTAATTGTAATGCACTGATCTGATTGGCTGAGTAGCATCTTGTATAATATTTACAATGCAAGCGATTGGTCTGTGCGTTTCCTGGGCCACACAGTCACTAGTTCTGTAAATGCTACAAAAGTTAAAATAAACACTGTCAAAATGAAATAATACTCAATAGTTTATTGGTTATAGGCCCGGACCACAATCTTCCTATTAGTGACCTCTGGCCTAGACTAAAACTCCATTAAACATCTCTGGGGAGCCCTAAAGATGGCAGTTGACAGAGACTTTTAATCCAGTTCAGCAGAGCATGAGAGGGTATAGCAAATAGAATAAGAAGAACTGCCCAAAATGGGTATTTAAAGCTTGTAGAGACTTAAGTAAAGTGTGTTAATCATTTTCTAATTCTTAGAAATACTTAAAGAACACCATACTAAAGTTTGAAATGCCAATCACACCATTTTTAATCACAGCTTTTTATGCCTCTTGTGTTCTACATCAGTCTGTTGCGCTGTTCGTGTAACCAACTACAATTCCCAGGCTGCTCAGCATTCACTTCCTTTCATGGCTGCATGATCACAATGCTCCACGTTGCCTAACACCTGTACCTCAGCTATCATCTGATTACCTGCAATACTTAAAGTAATCTGTTTTCTTTTTGCACACCGCATCCATTTCTTCTACTGATTTGTCTGACAACAACATACATTTTCACTGTGTGATGGTCCATCCTAGATGCCTCCGAGCTCAGAGAACTTGACGCTGCTTCTGGACATGATAACATAAGGCTTCTTTTTTTGCCCAGTAAAGTTTTAAGCTACATTTGTGAATGTTACTATGTATTGTAGTGCTTGAAGAGGGTTTGCAAAGTAATCCCATACCCATGTGGTTTTATCAGCTGTTCATAAATTATCTTAATGCAGTGCGTTCTGTGACCACTGATGAAGGTCTAGAAGATGACCAACTAAACAGCACCAATAGATGAGCGATCTTACTTTACATCTACCTTTTTTGGGTAAAGTCAGCGCCCCCTCTATCCTGATTCATCAATGAAGCTAATGATTCACAGCCGCTCCTTTAAGGGAGCAGCTGTGGATCCTTCAGTGGAAACTATTTTGGGTTTGGCTTTGTCATGCTGGTTTGGTTTTCATGCTCATGCTTTGGTCAGGTTTGGTTTTGACATGATTTTGATTTTCTTGTTTATACTCTTGTTCAGATGTCTTGTTTAGTGTTAGTCTTGTTTATGTGTGATGTTAGCTTAGCTTAGGGTCTAGCATAGTTTAGTCAGGTTTCATGTGTGTTTAGCAGTTAGTGTAGTATTTAGCTTAACTTTAGCATTGTTCATGTGTGTTTAGATTAGTGTTAGCATTTAGATTAGCATTTAGCATAGGTCTTGTGTTGGTGTATGATCAGGTCTTATGTTCACCTGTCTGGTGTTTTGTACTTTTAAATAAATGATTAACATCTCTGCGTGTGTGTGTGTGTCTGCCCCTCTCTGTCATGTTAGCCCAATTTGTTATAGGCATTTTTTTCCCCAGAAATGAGGTTCAAGGAAAAAAGGTTTGCTTTAAGTGTGATTTAAAAGACAATGAAATATGGATGTCTATGAATTAGATGGCCATGCCTCTTTGTTAACTGAATGAATTTCTGCACTACCATTTTAATAATTTAAGTTGTTGTATACTACTGCAGAACGGTTTTATAACACTTACCTGCTTAACCCAATTTTAAGCCCAATGTAAAGAATTTACAATAAAAAGGGTGTATTAGAAATACAAAAAACACTTGCCTAAACCTACAACCGAAAAAAGGATAAAAACAATTCTACAGGTGTCCCAAAAATTATATATATTATTATGTATTATATATAACTACTAATAAACTGTCAGTTTAAACGTGTTCTTTTTGGATTTTTAGGGCAGAGATAATTATTCACATTTTGCCTTTTAAACATCTTCAAAGTACAATGATTAAACATAATAAAGCTCATACTTGGTAAATACTGCAGACTGACCAATCATGAGTTTAAATGTCAGGAGATTATTTTATAATCTTTTAAGCATTCACTAATGAGTGTATTAAAGAGTACTTGATGGATGAGCATAAATTTCCTTACTGAGTTTTGGCTCATGAATCCACAGAGAGGGATTAGTCGCCCTGGCAAAACAGACTTTCATTCTGCAAAAACAGAATGTCAGTGTAATTTTGCAAACAGAATAACATTTATATAACTGAACTTTGTCACAATTAAGGTACCAGTATGAACAAGCATCTCAAGCTAAATGTTAGATGGAGACAATATGGTATGCAATTATTCATGTGGCTGAAATAGTGAAACTGTGTTTTCATGCACACAAATAATTTAATAATTTATTATTGTATAGTTATATACATCGATCAGCCATAACATTAAAACCACCTCCTTGTTTCTACACTCACTGTCCATGTTATCAGTTCCACTTACCATATAGAAGCACTTTGTAGTTCTACAATAACTGACTGTAGTCCATCTGTTTCTCTGCATGCTTTGTTAGCCCCCTTTCATGATGTTCTTCAATGGTCAGGACCCCCACAGGACCACTACAAAGTAGGTATTATTTGGGTGGTGGATCATTCTCAGCACTGCAGTGACACTGACATGGTGGTGGTGTGTTAGTGTGTGTTGTGCTGGTATGAGTAGATAAGACACAGCAATGCTGATGGAGTTTTTAAACACTTCACTGTCACTGCTAGAGAATAGTCCACCAACCAAAAATATATCCAGCCAACAGTGCCCCATGGGCAGCGTCCAGTGACCACTGATGAAGGTCTAGAAGATGACCAACTCAAACAGCAGCAATAGATGAGCGATCGTCTCTGACTTTATATCTACAAGGTGGACCAGCTAGGTAGGAGTGTCTAATAGAGTGGACAGTGAGTGGACACAGTATTTAAAAACTCCTGCAGTGCTGCTGTGTCTGATCCACTCATACCAGCACAACACACACTAACACACCACCACCATGTCAGTGTCACTGCAGTGCTGAGAATGATCCACCACCTAAGTAATACCTGCTCTGTGGTGGTCCTACCGTTGAAGAACAGGGTGAAAGCAAGCTAAAAAAAGTAGAGAAATAGATGGACTACAGTCAGTCGGTAATTGTAGAACTACAAAGTGCTTCTATATGGTAAGTGGAGCTGATAAAATGGACAGTGAGTGTAGAACAAGGAGGTGGTTTTAATGTTATGGCTGATCAGTGTATAAGGGTGCATCTTAAATCTTATACTTAATTATATGTTATAAGGAAGCATATAGTTTGAAATGTTTCTTATTAGTGCTTAGGATTGCCTACAGCTGTAGACCTGTGCCTATATAAATAGGGCTGTTTGACTGCATCTATTAAACGATTATGCAACAGTAATCTCTTGAGAAGGTTGGACAGAACTTGATGTGTTACCTCTTGTCAGGAAAAAAATTGCCTCACTGATTAGATGTAAACATAAAAATAAAAAAGATGGTGCAGCGATAAAACACACTCGTTGGTTCGAAACTCAGCTCTGCCATCTGGCTGGGCTGGGCACCTACATGAACAATGATTGGCTGTCATACAGGGTGGGAGTCGGAGCCAGGACCTCATAACTGAGGCAATTACAACCTCTGCTGGCTGATTGATGGAGACGAAGGATAACGTGTGATTAGGGTGTGTCTCTCCGTACACAAAGCTAATCCGCATATGAACTCGCCTGGTGCAGGTGAAAAGATGCAGTAGGCTACTGCACACGTGTTGGAGGGGGCATGTATCAGTCTCGCTCTCCTCAATCAGGGGATCGGCATCAGTAGAGAGGAAGCGTAATGCAGCTGGGTAATTGAACACGCTTAAAGTCGGGAGAAAAAGGGGAAAAAATGCATGAACAAAAAAATTTTATAATTAATGAATAAAAAAGGCCGCTATGACTTAAAAGCTGCTGTATCATGGGTGACACTGTCCACAGGTCAGTGAGCTTTGTATAGTCATGGACTTAGAGGTTGCCATGCAAAAAAGAAGCCCATGTAAACGTTGATGTATGTATACTTATACCCAGTATATTTGCAAAAACACTGCATATACACCGATCAGCCATAACATTATGACCACCTCCTTGTTTCTGCACTCACTGTCCATTTTACCATATAGAAGCACTTTGTAGTTCTACAGTTACTGACTGTAGTCCATCTATCTCTCTAAATACCTCTTTTACCTGCTTTCAACCTGTTCTTCAATGGTCAGGACTCCCACAGGACCACCACAGAGCAGGTATTATTTAGGTGGTGGATCATTCTCAGCACTGCAGTGACACTTACATGGTGGTGGTGTGTTAGTGTGTGTTGTGCTTGTATGAGTTGATCAGACACAGCAGCGCTACTGGAGTTTTTAAATACCATGTCCACACACTGTCCACTCTATTAGACACTCCTAGCTAGTTTGTCCTCCTTGTAGATGTAAAGTCAGAGATGATCACTCATCTATTGCTGCTGTTTGAGTTGGTAATCTTCAGTGGTCACAGGACACTGCCCTTGGGGCGCTGTTGGCTGGATATTTTTGGTTGGTGGACTATTCTCAGTCCAGCAGTTACAGTACGGTGTTTAAAAACTCCATAAGCATTGCTGTGTGTTATCCACTCATACCAACACAACACACACTATCACACCACCACCATGTCAGTGTCACTGCAGTACTGAGAATGATCCACCACCCAAATAATACCTACTCTGTAGTGGTCCTGTAGGGGTCCTGACCATTGAAGAACAGGGTGAAAGCAGGTTTAAAAAAAGTATATAGATAATCAGATGGACTACAGTCAGTAATTGTGCTTCTATGTGGTAAGTGGAGCTGATAAAATGGACAGTGAGTGTAGAAACAAGGATGTGGTCACAACATTTGCTTTGAAGAAGTATGCATGACTATGAGCATTTTCCTTCCTAGTGTATGTAATTTTTTGTCTTTTGATTTCTTATTCCTACCAAAATCTTATCAGGATAGACTTTGTATAAATAAAACAACCAGGTAACATAAGTAAAAAAACTATATGAGAATGTATTTATTAACCAGTTCTTATCCATAAATAACTTCACCACACATTTTATTATTGCACATTACTCATATTAATTAATCTATTAACAATTTTGTTTAATACTGAGGTAAAAGTATCACTCAGTGTGACAACATAATGGAGCTACCGCACATTCACCAGTGGTTATACATCATACTTCAGATCTGCCTCTGTTTTATATTTAATGGCCATATGCTCTGTTTGTCTTGGTAATTAGCTGTCAGAGATGCGTAATAGCAAAGTGAGTTTGAAGAAGCTCAGGCAGCAGCACACAGCATCGATATTCATTATAACAATCATGGAACAGCTTTCTCCTAATCCACCATCTGCCTTCTTGTTTTGGAACAAGCCTGGATATGGTTCTACACTTCATGAATAAAGACAGAATCAAGGGCCGTGTAATGAAAAGTGAAGGTGAAATTAATGTCCCTCTGTCTACTATTTCAGCCGGATCATAATATTTGTAACATTTTCATAAGTGATTAAGTAATAAAGTACATTAGTACATGTTTTCCCTCTTGGATCTAGACTGGAGCCACACATAATACCTCTGCATGTTTTTTTATTTTTATTATTATAGCAGGAGCAGGAGCATCATTTCCCAGAAGCAGTGCATTACTTAAAGCATTATGTAAAACCAAGTATGTACATTATCAAAGCAATGCTACCAATGTTATAAAATGTTAATAAACAATGGGATATTGCGATGCCAAAATGTGACAATGCATCATGGAGACATGTGACCTAGGTGCTTTGGATATCACATTAATTATATTATAGAATACAAATTATGCCATGATGTCGAATGTACCACTTGCTCTTTTGGAACACTAGAAGTCTGCAGCAAGCCATCTGACCACTCAGTTGTATTCACATCTAATTAAAAGTAGTCATTTGTTTAGGCTTGGCTTTGAACTTAACAATGCAATTTACAAGTTTGGTGATATATGAGGGGTTTTTAATACACTTAAACAAAAAAAAAAGTCAATGTGGTTGTGTATTTGTGTGAGCTTGCAGAAGTGCTATCAAAATATTAGTATGTGATCAATTACATAGGAGCCTCTGTCACTAATTGGAATTGAAGTCTTTGACCAAACAGAGATGTCAGGCCCATGTGATGTAGACATACACATCCCAAATAGTGCCTTTTAATTTCACTTTATTGCCATCTATGTTTTTTTAACATGTAATAATACCTAGAGACCTTGCTGATTTTTACAATATACACTATTGTTACACGGGTGGCACTGTGGCTCAGTGGGTAGCACTGCCGCCTCACAGCAAGAAGGTCCTGGGTTCGATCCCCAGGTGGGGCGGTCCAGGTCCTTTCTGTGTAGAGTTTGCATGTTCTCCCCGTGTCTGCGTGGATTTACTCCGGGTGCTCCGGTTTCCTCCCACAGTCCGAAGACATGCAAGTGAGGTGAACTGGAGATACAAAAATTGTCCACGACTGTGTTCAATATAACTTTGTAAACTGAAGAACCTCATGTAATGAGTAACAAGTAATGTAGTACATTCCCAGATCCACCAAAGGTGATGCTTTGTCAACTGTCTTTTACAGATATACATTTAAGTGCAGCAGTAAAATACGCTAACACACCAGAGCTGGGATTTCGAATAAATCATATCGAATCTCAGCTCTGTCATCCGGCTGGGCTGGGTGGCCACATGAACAACGATTGGCTGTTGTTCACAGGGTTGGTAAGCCGGGTCAGGGTTCCTCATAACTGGTGCAATTACGACTTCTATGGCGCCTGTGCAGAGTTGGGAAATAATGCTGATCTCTGTGCACAAGGCTGATCCACATATCAACTCGCCTCGTGCAGGTGAAAAGATGCAGTCAGTACTGCACATGGGTACTGCAACACTCCACTGCTTAGTCAGCAGTGGAGGGTTGTATCGGTAGAGGTGAAGCGTAACGCAATCAGGGTAATTGGATACGACTAGATCCAACTGGGGGAGAAAATTGGGGGAAAAATTTGGAGAAAAAGAAAAATGTATAGACACTCAGACCTCAGCCTGGAGCAAATTAACAATCGATGAGGCGCAGAGACTGCCGGTTAAAGGAACTAGTTAGTGGCATGGTATAAAATCTTTTTATTCATTTATTTACTTTGTTTTGAGCAGTTTTTTTTTATAATTTAGACATAAATGATTAATAAAGTTAATATAAAAATGTTTAAAAAATAAAATTTTTATTTACTTTTTTCTTTAAATAAATACAAAATAAATTATTTTATGTAGTAAATATATTAATGATATTTGTGTTGCATTACTGCCCAACCTTGTGAACAGTCCAAAGTTTGAATGTGGAGAAATTTGACCACCGTATAAGAACATATAAGCACACAGTCCTATTCCTATTCAAGCTGATGGACAGCACAAATGCTGCATGTGCAAATGACCAACATGTAAACTGTAGCATTCATGGAGTGGCATCACTTACACCATGCAGAGGTAATATGTATAAATATGCAGTTCAGATCTAAGAGCTGAGTTTGAAATCAGAAATTAGCATTAACAACATGGCCTATTGTATTGCTTGTTAACCAAGAAGTCAGTGGGTAGAGCTTTGGGCTATCAATTGGAAGATTGTTGGTTCAAATCCAGACTCTGCTATACAGCCACTGTTGGGCCCTTGAGCAAGGCCCTTGACTCTGTCTGTTCCAGGGGTGCCGTAGAATAGCTGACCCTGCATTCAGACCCCAGCAACCAAACAAGCTGGGATACACAGAAAAAGCTTTTTATTGCACTGTACACTTGTACATGTATATATGACAAATAAAGGCATTCTTCTTCTAGCTTTAATTTAGATTCAAGTAAAATGTCCATTCATTTTTATAGATTACTGGTTTCTGAACACTGTTCATACACATTCTCTTTGTTCGTGATCATTCTTATGTTTTAATGTCCATAAAGGAAGAGAAATCCCCTTGTTTATAATTTGCTTATGGCTGAAATAGCCCAAGTGCTGGATGACTTTAAGGCCATCCATGCATTTTTGTTCAAGAAGGGTGCATTTTATAATTAATCCCTATAAATATCATGAAACTTCTATGTCTGATGTCCAGTAGAGCAGAAGGACTTTCTTTCCAGGGCTTTAATCCCTAATCTGCTCAGTTATTTATACAGATAATTGTTCTGGCACAGAGGGTTGTGCATTGGGCCTCAATTTAGAGCAGATTTCCCACACAGTAAGAATACCCTCTGACCCGAAAATAGAAAACAGTCATCCACCAGCATTATTTTAGTTTTTGTTTAGGCTAGGCGTCTCTATAACAATATTTCTGGGGCAACCCAGGAGAATAGCAAAAGCTTTGCGGAAGTCCGCATTGAAGGCGTATATGATGGGGTTAAGAGATGAATTTGCCCATCCAAACCAGACAAAGATATCAAACGTGGTTGGACTGATACAAGGAAAGTTTTGCTCGCAAAACGGCACCATGCAGTTCAGGATGAAGAAGGGCAACCAGCAACACACAAACACGCCCATTATAATAGACAAAGTCTTCAACACCTTGGTTTCTCTTT
Organism: Trichomycterus rosablanca; assembly: GCF_030014385.1. NCBI lineage: Eukaryota > Metazoa > Chordata > Actinopteri > Siluriformes > Trichomycteridae > Trichomycterus > Trichomycterus rosablanca. The sequence goes on from NC_085988.1 coordinate 21,029,600, forward strand.
TGAAGGACATCTTGAAGGAGCTCTCAGAGTCTGTGTTGGAGTTGCTGGTCATGCTGTCGTGACGGATCTTGGCGCTCTCGGCAGCCCTCTCCAGGGCAGATATCCGTCTAATCTGCTTTTGAGCGATTCTATAGATCTGAGTATATGTTACAATCATGATAGCCACTGGGATGTAAAAGCTAATGAGGGATGAAGAAATGGCGTAGGTTCGATTGAGACTGGAATCACAGTTGTTTATTATGGGTCCCTCTTGAGAAGTATTGCCATGCTGTAAAAAGCTGTCTGTCTGTGCCTTGTGCCAGTTTAGCTGTACTGGGATAAAGGAAATGAGCACAGATAGCGTCCAAGCTGTGCTGATCATCACAAACGCCACCTTGGGTGTCATCTTTCTTTCATAGCGGAACGGGCTGGAAATGGCCCAGTACCGGTCCACGCTGATAACACAAAGATTCAGAATAGACGCCGTTGAGCACATGATATCGAATGCCACCCAGATGTCACAGAATGATCCAAATGGCCAGAAGCCAGCAATCTCTGTGACAGCCTTCCAAGGCATGACCAGGATGGCTACCAGCAGATCTGAAACAGCCAACGAGATGACAAAAAAGTTGGTGACTTTGGAGCGGAGGTGGCGGAATTTAGTCACCGCCGCACAAACTAGCATGTTTCCAAGCAGGGTGGACAGAATAAGGAGAGAAAGGAAGCAGCCAGTGAGAACTCTCGTCGATTGGTCGGTCTCCAAAAAGCCACTGTCAATCACTGTCAAATTTAAATCCATCACGTCTTGTTTTAACAGTTACGCATCATGAGATGAAACGGGATGAATGGTTTCACTAATGTGAAGCACCAGTGGGACTAGTTCAGGCACACACAAAAACAGTCCCAGTAGCTCCAGCTGTGGAAATACTTCGGGCGCACACGAAGAGTCCCAAGAGCTCCAATTTTTGGAGAAACATCTCCTGGACAGATGCGACTCAGTATGTGGATGAGTGAATGAGTAGCAAACCAAATCCATGAAGACCCAAGAGAATAGGCTCGGTGGCATACAGCAGTCTTTTCCAAATTATTGGTCTTTATTTATTTATTTATTTATTTCATGCTGTTCATTGAGGACATGTTGTGACTTCAGCTGGTTTCAATGCTGTATCCAAATGATGTTCTTGTGAAAGAGGTCACAGTGTGCAATTCCTTCTGGTTATTAAATTAAATTAAATATCTCCCTACAAAAAAAACACAGAGCCAGAGAGAACAGTCAATGCACATATTATTATTCAATATACATTGTTATTATTATTATTAATATTATTATGCACACTTACCCTTTTGCATTAAACTGCGCTGCTTGTGCCTGGTTGAGGTGCGTTAAAAATAGCGCGCGCTGGGTCAATCCAAATGCATGCATTTTCACACACACAAACATGCATGGACGCGCACACACACTTAATACATAACAATGCAAATCGCCTTCTTTTTTATATTATAAAAATAGTCCGAATGTTGCGAAGTGTACAATTTAAGTAAAGCATTATTTCCACAAAGTTCGTCCATGCGTTCACTCCTCTTCACATCTTATGCATTTTACATCAAAAATAACTTGCATGCACGTTTAACTCTCTCTTTAGCATCTGTAATGATCCGTGCGTAAATAAAAGAAATAACCAGTAGATAAATAATCTGAATGCCATCCAAACGCACCGTCCAATCCACGCTGAACGCAGCTCTAAATGAAACACGGTGAGACCGGCGCGCGCTCACGTCGCGTCCACGCCGCTCTCCGCGCTGCACGCGCTCAGCGCTTCAGGTTTCATCAGCTGCAACCCGAACCGTCCACTATTTAGTGAACACTGTCCACCATCTACTGTCCATCCTCCCTGTTTCATCTCATTCTCCCTTATTTAATCTGATACAAAGTAATTTAAGCTTTTAGCTTTAAACTCAGTATACACTAAGCTAACTGAGCACAGAACTTGAACCATCACAAACTGTTACTCTTAATACTGTACTTCAATACTTTGTTCAAGCATCAAATGTGCAGTACAAAAGTCTGCAGACTTATAAGGTGCGCGCAAAATATGTGGACACTTCCTTAAATAGTGAGTTCAGGTGTTTACAGCCATTCACATTGCAGGCGGCATGGTGGCTCGGTGGGTAGCACTGTCACCTCACAGCAAGAAGGTCTTGGGTTTGATCCCCAGTTGGGAAAGCCGGGTCCTTTCTGTGTGGAGTTTGCATGTTCTCCCCATGTCAACTTACAGTACTGTGACAGTATACAGTCTGAGCAATTGAGGGTTAAGGGCCTTGCTCAAAGGCCCAACAGCAGCAACCTGGCAGTTGATAGTCCAAAACTCTACCCACTAGGCTATGACAGGCTGTTTTGCAAAAACAATAGCAATTTGACTTCATAGTTTATCACCCTTCTAAGAAAAAAAACTTAGGACAACGTATGCCCTAATAGCTGGTATGTTTCCCCTCTTTGGTTGAATTATCCACATTTAAACATTTCCTATTACCATCTACCAGTCTAAAAGTTTTCCCACTCCTCTACGCAGAAATATTTCAGCTGTGTGATTTATATCACAATCATTCAAGATTTTTTTCTGACCTCATTCCTTCCTCGAAGATGATGTTTCCCCACTGTCCTTCCACTTTTTAATAATGCATTGGACAGTTCTTAACCCGATTTTAGTAGTTTCAGCAATCTCCTTAGATGTTTTCTCTGCTTGATGCATGCCAATAATTTGACCCTTATGAAACAGATTAACATCTTTTCCACGACCACAGGATGTGTCTTTCGACATGGTTGTTTAACAAATGAGAATATATATATATATATACGGTATATATACACTGCCTGGCCAGAAAAAAGGTCACACACACTAATGTTTTGTTGGACCGCCTTTAGCTTTGATTACGGCAACCATTCGCTGTGGCAACGTTTCCACAAGCTTCTGCAATGTCACAACATTTATTTCTGTCCAGAGTTGCATTAATTTTTCCCCAAAATCTTGTATTGATGATGGGAGATTTGGACCACTGCGCAAAATCTTCTCCAGCACATCCCAAAGATTCTCAATGGGGTTCAGGTCTGTACTCTGTGGTGGCCAATCCATGTGTGAAAATGATGTCTCATGCTCCCTGAACCACTCTTTCACAATTTGAGCCCGATTAATCCTGGCATTGTCATCTTGGAATATGCCCGTGCCATCAGGGAAGAAAAAATCCATTGATGGAATAACCTGGTCGTTCAGTATATTCAGGTAGTCAGCTGACCTCATTCTTTGGGCACATAACATTGCTGAACCTAGACCTGACCAACTGCAGCAACCCCAGATCATAGCACTGCCCCCACAGGCTTGTACGGTAGGCACTAGGCATGACTTTAGCCGCCTCTCTTCTTACCCTGATGCGCCCATCACTCTGGAACAGGGTAAATCTGGACTCATCAGACCACATGACCTTCTTCCATTGCTCCAGAGTCCAATCTTTATGCTCCCTAGCAAATTGAAGCCGTTTTTGCCGGTTAGCCTCACTGACAAGTGGTTTTCTTAAGGCTACACAGCTGTTTAGTCCCAATCCCTTGAGTTCCCTTCACATTGTGTGTGTGGAAATGCTCTTACTTTCACTATTAAACATATCCCTGAGTTCTACTGTTGTAACACGATCATTCAAGATTTTTTTCCAACCACATTCCTTCCTCGAACATGATGTTTCCCCACTGTCCTTCCACTTTTTAATAATGTATTGGACAGTTCTTAACCTGATTTTAGTAGTTTCAGCTTCTCCTTAGATGTTTTCTCTGCTTGATGCATGCCAATAATTTGACCCTTCTGAAACAGATTAACATCTTTTCCACGACCACAGGATGTGTCTTTCAACATGGTTGTTTAACAAATGAGAAGCTACTCACTGCATCAGTTAGGGTTAAATAACTTGTTGCCAGGTGAAACATAATCACCCATGCAGTAATTATCCAATGGGAGGCTCTTACCTATTTGCTTAGTTAAATCCAGGTGGTGACCTTTTTTTTGGCCAGGCAGTGTATATATTTTACATTTTTTTCATGCTTAATGTTTTGGGTCCACATTTTCACCAAGCACCCTCTAATACTATAAAGAATAATGGATACTATGATAGTAAGCTTCTCAAACCCTGCTGCAACAAAGCAGTCCCAAATCATGATGTTAACACCCCATAGTTTCACACTTAGAATGAGGTTCTTGTGCTTAAACACTGTGTTTGGTTTGGTGTTCTGTTACTTTGCCTAAATAAGTCAACTTTGGATTCATACATCCAAAGCACATTGTTTAAGAAGTCCTGGTTTTGTCCAAGTGTTCTCAGGCAAACTTTAGTCTTCCCCCAATGTTGTATTTTTCTTTTTGACACCAAGGGTTTTCATATTGCACACCAAAACTGTGACAAGAGGTACTTGTAGGTCCCATGATGACATTTTAGGATTGTTCAAAACTTCTTCAAGCATCTTGCTCCTGCTCTTGGGCTGGAACTGCTAGGATGGTCTGTCCAGGCCATTTTGCCAGTTGTAAATGTTCTTCACTTGTTTATTATTTTCTAGACAGTAGAATGGCTATTGTAATTTCTAACTGTCTTTTTACAACCCTTCCCAGACTCATATACATTTCCAACCTCTTTGGTGATCGCCCTGGTGATAGCACTCACTTAAACGATCAGGAGCAAACCAAACTAATGTCTGAGTTTCAAATAAGACAGGCTCTTCCAAAATCTGCTCTAACAATGTGTTAATTATTTACAGCTGATGTTGGCCACCTGATTCTAGTTTGAAGCATAAGTAGCAATAAATATGAGGGTTACCTAACTTTTTCTGTAAAAGACAATATGCATTTCTATTAATTACATGAATACATTAATTTTTAAAGTACATTTTTTCAGTTTTGTTTTATTTACATTACCTCAATCTACCTTATGTTCAAATATGTAAAAAGGTATATATTTACACACAAGTCACATAAGTGACTGTACATGGTATGTCATATTATTCTTAAGATTTAAATGATTTCTGCAGACTAAAGAGTTCACAAGTCAGAAATGTCTAGCTCCTTAATAATTACAGTTCATGATAGAATGATGACCTTGGACATTCAGGAGAATCTTGGTGTAGGGCCACCCGGCCACTAGGGACTTGGTGGGGGATTATTTTTCACAGCTTTTTTAGGAACATCTGAAGATCCACCAGGAGGTGCTAAAATCTGTGGTTGGTGCTGGAAAAGCTACAAAGGGTTTCCTCTGTTGCAACAAGTAATCAAACCATGTTCCATTTAGTGTGTGAGTGTGTGTGTGTGTGTGTGTGTGTGTGTTATTTTAACTGCAGTACATCACTACTGTACTTCTCCTGTAATCAGTGCTGCAAAAACCTAGTTCCTAAACTTATATTTGTTCTGACACAGACTCTGAATGGTCTTATTAATATAATGCCTTTATTTGTCATATACACATATACGTACATGTTTACGGTACAATGAAACTACTTTTCTGCATATCCCAGCTTGTTTGGAAGCTGGGGTCAGAGCACAGGGTCAGTCATTGTACAGCGCCCCTGGAGCAGAGCAGAGGTTAGGGGGCTTGTTCATGATCCTGGATTTGAACTGACAATCTTCCGACTGATAGCCCAAAATTTTTACCCACTAGTCTACCACTGTCCCTATAGGGTTAAAGCTAGTATATATTTCATAATGTAGGTAAACCTTGTAAATATACTATAATGCTATTTGTTTAGTTTGTTAGAACAGTGGATTGGAAACAGTTTGTCAGATTTACTATAAACGCTTGAAAGATAAGGGTCCCAATATTACCTCAAAAGATTTATGATTTGTCCCAAAGAATAGAAGAAAAGAATCCCTCTTTGAAAGGGCTCTTGGATGGCACTTAAATGGCCTGTATTGATCTAAAACAAAAATGGCACTGAATATTGTTGAAATCTCAAGAAACTGGTGTAATAAACTGTGTGTCCTAAAACAGACAATAACAATTGATGCGTCCCTCTATTTTTTGCATTTTTATTATGTTTTTTAATAGGAGACCTCGTTAGATTTAAATGTTTTACAACCCCAAATCAGAAAAAGTTGGGATATTTCATGTTTTATCTGCTACACTTCATTTCATTTATTAATAAACATCCATTCCTGCATTTCATGCCTGCAACACATTTCAAAAAAAGTTTTGGCACAGAGGATACCAAGTGATTTAATGTTTCAGCTTTTATTTTGTCCCATTCTTCCTGCAAACACGTCTTAAGATGTGCATCAGTATGGGGTCGTCATTGTCGCATTTTCATTTCACATTCTCTATTGTGGACGGTCAGGACTACAGGCAGACCAGTAGAGTACCCGTACCCTCTTCTTCTGCAGCCATGCCTTTGTAATGTGTGCAGCATGTGGTTTTGCATTGTCTTGTTGAAAAATGCATGAACGTCCCTGGAAAAGAAGGCAGCATATGTTGCTCTAAGATCTCAATGTACTTTTCTGCATTAATGCTGCCATCACAGAAGTGTAAATGACCTTTGCCAAGGGCACTGACACAGTCCCATACCATGACAGACCCTGGCTTTAGGACTTGTTGCTGATAACAGTCTGGGTGGTCCTTTTCGTCTTTGGTCCGGAGCACACGGCGTCCATTTCTTCCAAAAAAAAAACCCTGGAATGCTGATTCATCTGACCACAATACACGTTTCCACTGTGTGATGGTCCATCCTAGATGCCTCAGAACCCAGAGCAATCGACGCCGCTTCTGGACATGGTTAACATAAGGCTTCTTTTTTTGCACAGTAAAGGTTTAAGTGGCATTTGTGCATGTAACTCTGTATTGTAATGATTGATAAAGGTTTGCCAAAATAAGGTAGGCCTGAAATGCAGGAATGGAGGTATATTAACAAATGAAATGAAGTTGAGCAGATAAAACATGAAATATCTTGGGTTCAAACTGTCTGCAATCAAATAAAAGTCAAAGTAAATGTAAGGAACATTTGTATTTTATTTGCATTTTCCATACTGTCCCAACTTTTTCCGATTTGGGGTTGTAAATGCTGCAAGCCAAATCATGTTACTACATTTACAGCAACCTACAGTTGTGACCAAATACAACTTAAGTAACTGCGGGGCTTGCTCAAGGGCTCATAGGTTACAACTGTGTGGTGGTGGGGATTGAACCAGCAACTTTATGATTACTAGCACAGTATCTGAACTACTGAGCAACTACTATCCTAGGCTAGAACCACTAGATGTATCCCATAAACAGACAAAAGTAAACTTGCTCACTCACTTTCCTAACCGCTTGATGTGCACAACATTAATTATATTATTGGGGGGAGGGGGGGCGCAAGTTCAGGGTCGGCACATGTCCAAAAAGGTTGAGATGAGAAATGAGAGATGAGAAAAGAGTGCTCTCAGGGTGTGTCTCTCCATACACAACGCTGAGCTGCACTGTACTCATTAAAGTGTAGGTGATAAGAGGTGATAAGATACGGCATGCTGCCCACATGTTGGAGGGGGCGTGGGTTAGCTTTGTTCTCTTCAATCGGAGCAGGGATCGGCATTGGTGGAGAGGAAGCATGAAGAAAATAAATTATAATTGGTAAAAGAATAAGATAATATTTGAAACTGCCACCGGTTTGCCCTAGGCTCTGTCTTTGGCCAGTTTTATCTTTTCTTCCATACACTCGCTTCTCTGGAAAAGGTCATCAGGTATGCCGAGCACATTAAGTTTACTTATCAGCTTTTCACACACTTACTGACATGCAGTGCAGAAAGTGACACGGTTCTTCAGCCCTAACAAACCTGCTCAGCACATCAAATGCTGATTGTCATGAACGTGTAAAGAATATAGACCAGTTCATCATTCTAAATCTGTGACACCTTCAGTGATGCTCATAAACATTATTAACAGCTAGTTCATGTCATTAAAGTCTGAAGTATTTCTTCAGGAGGATGGTTATTTCTTGGACCAGAAACAACAGCTGTTGTCCCAGTTCTGCACAGCAATCTTTCACTGCATGCTGATCCCCATCGCAGCATGGTACTGGTGCACAGGCACTTAATCAAGAGACAGCCAAGTAGTGATAAAATGGCTTTGGGACTGATTGCTGTCCTTGTTGTATATCATTGAACAAGAGTTTGTAAGCTTAAAACTAGTTTGTAAAGCTTTTATTTACATTTACAGCATTTAACAGACGTCATTCTCAGCACTGCAGTGACACTGACATGGTGGTGGTGTATTAGTGTGTGTTGTGCTGATATAAGTGGATCAGACACAGCAGTGCTGCTGGAGTTTTTAAACACATCACTGTCACTGCTGGACTGAGAATAATCCACCAACCAAAAATATATCCAGCCAACAACACCCCGCGGGCAGCGTCCTGTGACCACTGATGAAGATCTCAAAGATGGCCAACTCAAACAGCAGCAATAGATGAGCGATCGTCTCTGACTTTACATCTACAAGGTGAACCAACTAGGTAGGGGTGTCTAATAGAGTGGACAGAGAGTGGACACGGACAGAGGGTGGATACCAGCACAACACACACTAACACACCACCACCATGTCATTGTCACTGCAGTGCTGAAAATGATCCACCACCTAACTAATACCTGCTCTGTGGTGGTCCTGTGGGGGTCCTGATTATTGAAGAACAGCATGAATGGGGGCTAACAAAGCATGCAGAGAAACAGATGGACTACAGTCAGTAATTGTAGAACTACAAAGTGTTTCTATATGGCAAGTGGAGCTGATAAAATGGACATTGAGTGTAGAAACTGATTTCTACACAGTCATTTTCAGCTCCTTCCACAGATGTTCGATTGGATTCAGGTCTGGGCTCTGGCTGGGACACTCAAGGACATTCACAGACTTTCTCAGAAGTCACTCCTTTGTTATCTTGGCTGTGTGCTTCGAGTCGCTGTCATGTTGGAAGGTAAACCTTCGCCCCAGTCTGAGGTCCAGAGCGCTCTGGAGCAGGTTTTCTTTAAGGATCTCGGTGTACTTAGCTGCATTCATCTTTCCCTCTATCAGGAATATTCTCCCTGGTCCTGCTGCTGAAAAACATCCCCATATCATGATGCTGCCACCGCCATGCTTCACTGTAGGGATGGCATTAGCCAGGTCATGAGTGGTGCCTGGTTTCCTCCAGACGTGATGCTTGGTTTTCATGCCAAAAAGTTCAATTTTGGTTTCTCATGGTTTGAGAGTCCTCTAGGTGCCTTTTGGCAAACTCCAAGCTGGCTGTCATGTGCCTTTTACTATGGAGTGGCTTCCATCTGGCCACTCTACCATAAAGGCGTGATTTGTGGAGTGCTGCCTGAATGGTTGATCTTCTGATAGGTTCTCCCATCTCCACAAGGATACACTGGAGCTCTGTTCCTGCTCACCTTCCCTGGCCAAGGCCCATCTTCCCCGATCGCTTAGTTTGGCCGGGCGGCCAGGTCTAGGAAGATTTTTGGTAGTTCCAAACTTCTTCCATTTATGAATGATGGTGGCCACTGTGCTGTTTGGGACCTGTAAAGCTGCAGCAATTTTTCTGTACCCTTCTCCAGATCTATGCCTTGACACAATTCTGTTTCTGAGGTCTGCAGATAATTCCTTTGACCCCATGGCTTGGAGTTTGCTCTGATATGTACTGTCAACTGTGGGACCTTATATAGGCAGGTGTTGGCAATCCTTAATTATTTCCAATCAATTGAATTTACCCAGGTGAACTCCAGTTAAATTGTAGAAACATCTCAAGCAGTATCAGTGAAAACAAAATACACCTCAGCTCACTTTTGGGTGTCATATCAAAGGGTGTGCACACTTGTGTACATATGATATTTTACATGTTGATTTTTAATAAATTAGCACTAATGTCTAAAAACCTGCTTTCACTTTGTCATTGTGGGCTATTGTGTGTAGATGTTCTGATATTTCATGTTTTCTCTGTTCAACTTCATTTCATTTGTTAATATACCTCCATTCCTGCATTTCAAGCCTTCAACACATTCCAAAAAAAGTTGGGACGGGGGCAATTTAGGGCTAGTAATGAGGTGAAAAAACTAAATAGTGATGTGATTCTAAACAGATGATGTCAACAGGTGATTGTAATCATGGTTTGGTACAAAAGCAGCATCCAGGAAAGGATGAGTCTTTGATGAGCAAAGATGACCAGAGGATCTCCAGTTTGTCAACAAATGAGTGAAAAAAATATTGAAATGATTAAAAACAATGAACCTCAAGGATAGATTGGAAGGGATTTTCATATTTCTCCCTCTACAGTGCATAATATCATGTGCGTAAAGGCCAATGGCGCAAGCTTAAGCTGAACGTCCATGATCTTCGATCACTTAGATGGCACTGCATCAAGAACCGTCACTCAACAATAGCTGATATAACCACATGGGTGAGGGATTAATTTGGCAAACCTTTATCAAGCACTACAATACAGAGTTACATGCACAAATGCCACTTAAAACTTTATTACGCAAAAAAGAAGTTGACCAGACAAAACATGAAATATCTCAGGTTCATCCTGTCTGCAATCAAATAAAAGTGAAAGTACTGAACCATACTGTCCCAACTTTTTCTTTTTGGGGTTGTAAAAAAATGGGAAATTGATTTTATGGTAGACTTTCTTTCCTTTTTTACTGACTGTTTTTATTACTGACAATGACTAAAATGCATTGAAACGTGAAGGGAAAAGCAATACTAGTCAAAAGTTTTAGAATTTGCAAAAAACAAATGCAGTTTTATTGATATCTGATTAGTTAAAGTCCAGTGAATATCCTGAGGTACAACAGTAAGCAATAAACTGCTAAAAGAAAATAAGTTCAGGTTGCCAACAGCTGTAAAATATTGTCAATTTCAGAGTTGTAACAAAAAGCCTGTATCAGGAAACAAAGCCTCGATTAAAACTTTCAACTGTCCTGTAGCAATGAATGAAGTTTAATAAACAACTCGTACAGATGTCCTAAACTTTGTTGATTACCAACAAGCCCACTGTCTGCTTAAAAGTGGTGGCTCAGTGGGTAGCATTCTCCTGGGTTTGATTCCCAGATGGAGCGGTCTGGGTCCTTTGTGTAGGGTTTACTTGTTTTCACTTTGTCTGTGTGGGTTTTGTTTGTACAGGCTGTCCTCACACTGATCAGCCAGCCCCTCCTTACACAATAACTCAAAAGACCTTTCTGCCCCACCTGTTCCTCTGCACTTGACTTTACATTGCATACTACACACATATGTGTGTATCAGTGGTGGCTGCTGGTCTTTCAAAGAGGGGAAGCTCATTGTCGGCTTACATCATAAAATTTGTCAATTTATTTACACATAAATTCTGCCCTCTGTTCCTTTTACAAGAAAATGGCCTGAAATGGGCTTTCGACTTCACTCGCAAAATCCGCGATGGGACTGAAGCTCCTAGTGATTAAGTGACTAATGAAGTGTATTGCTTTGGCAATACGAATGTCCCTATTTGTCATGCCAATAAAGCTTCTTTTGAGTTTGAGTTTGAGAAGTGACGGTGTAGCACTCAAACGAGCTGTCAATCAAAACAGAATTCAGCCTTTCCACTGATCCTCCAATCATCTTGCAGAAGCTCAGCGTCCAGACCCGCCCACAGCCCCATTCACCCCCAGAGACGCTCAGCGTCCGGGGGCGGGACAAAATCGAGTCATTTATCCAATGACCGGCGAGTTTCGGAGCATTAAAAAAAAAAACTCAACGCAGTCCCATAGAGGTGAAGAGACGCTCAGCTTCTGCGGGCAAATGCATTGACACTACGGGAATGTATGAGTTAAGTTAAGAAAATCGAGTCGATTGTGATAATTAGCTGATTCTGAACGAACTCGTCTTCGAGATGAACGTGTTCTAACGCATTTGTAGTCAATGAAATGTTAACACAACTGTACATATTTGACCATTTAATTTTGGACATTTTAGGGGACGCTGAGCTTCCCTTGCAGTCTTAGAGAAATCGCCACTGGTGTGTAGTATATATGTGTGCCTCACAGCAAGAAGGTCCTGGGTTCCAAAGACATGCAGGTGAGGTTAATTCGGGATACAAAATAGTTTGTTAAATGATGTGTTTGACACTGAACTTGAACTGATGAATCATGTGTAACCTGTAACTACCTGTCCTGTCATGAATGGAACTGAAGTGTAAAAAATGACCTTAATGTCCTAATAAAAAACAAATTAACTAAACGCTCTAGGTCAGTTTTTTGACAACACATATCAACTGTACAGGATATAATATATCGCATCAAGGACCATAAAATGAGCCTTCTGCTGTGAAATTCAAAATGTAAGGTTTGTGTTTAGCGATTTAGCACTTTTCATTTCCGTAGCATTAAAGTGCCTCACGTTTACTGGTTAATTTGAACTATGAGGCGGTCCTAGCAATCCTACGGCAATTCAGTTAGCAGTTGATTAGTCAAAATGTCCAAGATGTCAAAGTTTAATGCAGGTAACACTATCTGGGTAACAATTCTTTGGACGTTTAGGGTGGGGATGTTAAAACACGAACGAGAATTTTCGTCTTTGAGACAGAACCTCGCACTGTCGCTGGATGTTATAGGTCCATGACCATTCAACCATGAAGGTAGACTGTGCTGTGTATTGTAGCTTCTATTTATTCTATCATTTAATTTATGAGTGCAATTTAATGACTGCCATGAAATGTAGCACTTTTCTTTAAAATCTGTAAAATCTGTGATTTTTAAAAACGAGGTCCGTGAAATTAAACAAATTTTCTTGTGAATCTAGTTATAATTCTTGTAGGTGTTCCAGTAGAGACAGTTCAAATGAAACCAAGGTGTCAGTGTGTACACTTAACTACACAATCAAGGGGCACATGAAACATTTTTGAAGACTCTTGGGTGGAATGGTATGTGAGTAAATTTAGCATATTTTGTCCTAGACATGAGACTGAGGCTAAAATTGACTGAGGCTAGAAAGTAAGTTAGCAGTGACAGGAAAACGCTAAAGTAAAAGGAAACAGTCAGAACCAGGTAACATCTGTGAATCATTGAATGTCAGACACTACTTCTATAAATCTACTTCACTGAGAACAATGTTTCCACAAGCATTCAAATTAAATATCAATCAATTAAATATCACTTAATTACATTAGTCATTACTTAGGCGTTAGCAGTCATTGCATGCACAGTTCCTGTCTGTTCTTTCTTTGTCCATTTGAGTTTCCTTCGGGTACCTACATTATCTTTATTATGCCAAATACATGACAACAGGCTGCTTTAGATTGCCTGTAAGTGGAAGTGGGTATGCGTGTGTTGAATGAGAAATTAGTTCACGATTTTAATCTAATCATTTATGAATTTTATTTTAAAACCTAGATTTTAGTAAGTGCAGGTGAAAGCATGAGGTCCCTACATTGCTTTTAACTTTTTATTAGGACTTTACAACACCAAATCAGAAAAAGTTTGGACAGTATGGAAAATGCAGATGAAATAAAAATGAAGTGTTCCTTACTTTCACTTTGACTTTTATTTGATTGCAGACAGTTTGAACCCAAAATATTTCATGTTTTATCTGCTCAACTTCATTTCATTTATTAATATACCTCCATTCCTGAAATACATTCCAAAAAAAGTTGGGACAGGGCAATATAGGGTTAGTAATAAGGTGAAAAATCTAAATAATTATGTGATTCTAAATAGGTGATGTCAACAGGTGATTTTAATCGTGGTTCGGTACAAAAACAGCATCCAGGAAAGGTCTTTGATAAGCAAAGATGATCAGAGGATCACCAGTTTGTCAACAAATGATGAGCAAATTATTTAAATGTTTAAAAACAATGTACCTCAAAGAAAGATTGGAAGGGATTTGCATATTTATCCCTCTACAGTGCATAATATCATTAAACCATTCAAGGAATCGAAAGGAATTTCAGTGCATAAAGGCCAAGGGTGCAAGCTTAAGCAATACAATACAGAGTTACATGCACAAATGCCACTTAAACCTTTACTGTGCAAAAAAAGAAGCCTTATGTTAACCATGTCCAGAAGCGGTGTCCAGGATGGACCATCACACAGTGGAAATGTGTATTTTGGCCAGATGAATCAGCATTCCAGGTCTTTTTTTTTTTGGAAAAAATAGATGCCTTGTGCTCTGGACCAAAGACGAAAAGGAGCATCCAGACTGTTATCAGCAACAAGTCCAAAAGCCAGGGTCTGTCATGGTATGGGGCTGTGTCAGTGCCCTTGGAAAAGGGTATTTACACTTCTGTGATGGCAGCATTAATGCAGAAAAATACATTAAGATCTTAGAGCAACATATGCTGCCTTCAAGACGTCATCTTTTCCAGGGACGTTCATGCATTTTTCAACAAGACAATGCAAAACCACATGCTGCACACATTACAAAGGCATGGCTGTGGAAGAAGAGGGTACGGGTACTGGCCTGCCTGCTTGCAGTCCTGACCTGTCCCCAATAGAGAATGTGTGAAAGATTTTGAAATGAAAAATGCTACAACGACGACCCCGTACTGTTGCACATCTTAAGACGTGTTTGCAGGAAGAATGAGACAAAATAAAAGCTGAAAAACTAAATCACTTCATATCAACGGTGCCATAACATCTTTTAAGTGTGGTGAAAAGGAATAGCAACATTACAAAGTGGTAAATGCTTTACTGTCCCAACTTTTTTTGGAATGTGTTGCAGGTCTGAAATGCAGGAATGGATGTTTATTAGTAAATGAAATAAAGTTGAGCAGATAAAACATGAAATATCTCAGGTTCATCCTGTCTGCAATCAAATAAAAATCTAAGTAAATGTAAGAAACTCTGTTTTTTTTTTATTTGCATTTCCCATGCTGTCCCAACTTCTGCATAGGATATTAAAATCGTTTAACATTTTTCCATTCTTGGATTTTTCCATATTGTGTGAGGTATGCTGTATACTTGTATAAACAGGTCATTTTGAGTTGGTGCCTTCTCTACAGGAGCAGTTTGCTTGTTAACCCTTCTCCCCTGAATGCAGAATATCTTTTTGCATCTGTGGGAACTGAAAACCTGACTGACATATTGTTAGACCCCCAGCTTTTTTGGGCATTATTTATTATAAATCAATTTTTTATAGATTTATTTTCAGTGACCTTTAAATAACCTTCACATGATAGTTAATAATGAATTGAGTTCATTATTAACTCTTGTGTTCTGTTGACATTACTACCCAGAGACCACAGTGTTGTGTAAATTACATAAAGTTCAAAATTAACCAAATTAGTGTGTCAAATTGACTGGAGAGAGAGAGAGAGGTTGACCATCTCTCTCTCTCTATCTCTCTCTCTCTCTCTCTCTCTCTCTCTCTCTCTCTCTCTCTCTCTCTCTCTCACACACACACACACACAC
The DNA here is from genome assembly GCF_030014385.1 of Trichomycterus rosablanca. Classification (NCBI taxonomy): domain Eukaryota; kingdom Metazoa; phylum Chordata; class Actinopteri; order Siluriformes; family Trichomycteridae; genus Trichomycterus; species Trichomycterus rosablanca. Next base: position 21,044,959 of record NC_085988.1, read on the forward strand.
ACACATACGTTTGTTCTTATTATTGTCTATTAATTGTTATTACCATTTGCACTGTTTTCTTACATTTTTATGTGTATATCTGTAACTTTTTATACACTGATCAGCCATAACATTAAAACCACCTCCTTGTACACACATTGTCCATTTTATCAGCTCCACTTACCATATAGAAGCACTTTGTAGCTCTACAATTACTGACTGTAGTCCATCTGTTTCTCTGCATGCTTTGTTAGCCCCCTTTCATGCTGTTCTTAAATGGTCAGGACCCCCACAGGACCACAGAGTAGGTATTATTTAGGTGGTGGGATCATTTTGAGCACTGTAGTGACACTGACATGGTGGTGGTGTGCTAGTGTGTGTTGTGCTGGTATGAGTGAACAAGACACATCAATGCCGATAGAGTTTTTAAACACCTCACTGTCACTGCTGGACTTAATAGTCCACCAACCAAAAATATCCAGCCAACAGTGCCCCGAGGATGACCAACTCAAACAGCAGCAATAGATGAGCGATTGTCTCTGACTTTACATCTGCAAGATGGACCAACTAGGTAGGAGTGTCTAATAGAGTGGACAGTGAGTGGACGTGGTATTTAAAAACTCCAGCAGCATTGCTGTGTCTGATTCACTCATACCAGCACAACACACACTAACACACCACCACCATGTCATTGTCACAGCAGTGCTGAAAATGATCCACCACCTAAATAATACCTGCTCTGTAGTGGTCCTGTTAAGGTCCTGACCATTGAAGAACAGGGTGACAGCAGGCTAAAAAGGTATGTAGAGAAACAGATGGACTACAGTCAGTAATTGTAGAACTTTAAAGCTGATAAAATGAACAGTGAGTGTAGAAACAAGGGTGTGGTTTTAATGTTATGGCTGATTAGTGTATATTGTATATGTTCTATTTTCTATTACTATTATTATTATTTATTATTATATTTTATAATATTTAACAATAATATTGTTTATTTGCAGCTTCCATAATGAAAATTAGGAAAAGTTAAGAAGCATCAATCTGATTGAAAAGAATAAGGATATTGTGAGTTTTTAAAAGGCTCTGGGGTCTCAGGGACTTCAAATAGAACATAAGGGGTAAAGAGAACATCTTGAGTTAAGCAGCACTGTAAAGGTTTGTTATGGCTAAATAAAAATAGTATAAAAATAATCTTGTTTTTATGGCACAGGTTTTTAAGGAAATTATTTATTTTCAATTTCATTTCACACTACAATGGTTTAGGTAATTTATTAGAGGGAGTGCAAGCCCACTGTGCAGGCAGTGGCTTATCTTCCTCTTGTAGCTCTTGACTGCAGAGAGTGGGAAGCCACAGGATACACGGAAGGATGCCATGCTGGTAAATCTAAGCCTTGAACTTGCATAAAAAACCTGCTGTGTCTACTGCTGCTAGCTGTTAGTCTAGCTCCTGACTTGTGTGTTTAATTAAGACGTGAAGTTTTTTCCCCATCACTGACAATAGACCATTGCTCCAGGTATTTTTAATGTAGATTTATTTCTATAAATAAATAAGTCACCAGCAATCATAGTAGTCAATCATAATCACTAAAGCTGAATTAGAAGACCATGCAACAAAGTTAAATGATATTATAGAACTTTCTTTATCACCTGTTAAGTTGCTGTATCTATAGTTTTCAACAATAGATTTGAATGCCATGCTTTTTGACACAGAAGTATTACGTAATGGGGCGGCATGGTGGCTCGGTGGGTAGTGCTGTCGCCTCACAGCAAGAAGGTCCTGAGTTCGATCCCCAGGCGGGGCGGTCCGGGTCCTTTTCGTGTCCGCGTGGGTTTCCTCCCACAGTCCAAAAACATGCAGTCAGGTTAACTCCAGACACTGAATTGCCCTATAGGTGAATGTGTGTGTATATACACTGATCAGCCATAACATTAAAACCACCTCCTTGTTTCTACACTCATTGTCAATTTTTTTAGCTCCACTTACCATATAGAAGCACTTTGTAGTTCTACAATTACTGACTGTAGTCCATCTGTTTCCCTGCATGCTTTATTAAGCCCCTTTCATGCTGTTCTTCAATGGTCAGGACTCTCCCAGGACCACTACAGAGCAGGTATTATTTGGGTGGTGGATCATTCTCAGCACTGCAGTGACACTGACATGGTGGTGGTGTGTTAGTGTGTGTTGTGCTGGTATGAGTGGATGGAGTTTTTAAACACCTCACTGTCATTGCTGGAATGAGAACAGTCCACCAACCAAAAATATATCCAGCCAACAAGCGCCCCTTTGGCAGCACCCTGTGACCACTGATGAAGGTCTAGAGGATGACCAACTCAAACAGCAGCAATAGATGAGCGATCGTCTCTGACTTTACATCTACAAGGTGGACCAACTAGGTAGGAGTGTTGATCCACCACCCAAATAATACATGCTCTGAAGTGGTCCTGGGAGAGTCCTGACCATTGAAGAACAGGGTGAAAGGGGGCTAACAAAGCATGCAGAGAAACAGATGGATTACAGTTAGTAATTGTAGAACTACAAAGTGCTCCTATATGGTAAGTAGAGCTGATAAAATGGACAGTGAGTGTAGAAACAAGGAGGTGGTTTTAATGTTATGGCTGATCGGTGTATGTTTGTGTGGCATGTCATAAAGAAACACATTCAACCCATTTACCATTAACATTGAGTCTTCCTTTATTTTAACAGATGTTGATTTCTCAGTTGTAACACAAATATTTGAGGAGCTTTTTGACAATTCTATTAACTGCAAACACAGAGCACACTAAATACACCAAGAGTCTATTAGTCATAACATAATACACAGTCTATATGGAGTCACATGCAAATCAGTGTTTTTTTATTTTATTTTGGACATTAGTTAATTATGGCCTTAGTTTGTACTAGAAACTAATAAAACTACAAACAGTTCAAAACAAACATAAACTTAAAACTACACTAACACTTTCCCTTTTCAGAGTAATTTAGCTATTAAAACCAATGTGTCTTCTTTTTTTGTGCCTGTGTATAGTGATGATAAAGATTCTATTCTATTATTCTATTAATTTCAGCCTCACTGAGTCACTGTATTGTTTTAAGTCCATTGTAAGCCATTGCTCAATAACGCACGATAGAATAAACATCTGCTCATTGTAGTTGACCTGTTCTGGTGAGAGATTATCACAGGTGCTGCTTCTAATTTCTTGGTCTGAAGGGATAAATGTAGACACACTTCAAAAAGCATCAAAGACAAACCAGACAGCTAACAGCAACTCATAAATCACCACTTCAAACAGAGAGTCTACTAGATCTTCAGAGAAACAAACTGCAGCTGGTGCCACACTTGTGCCACCATCGTAAAAAATGCCATAATTGTCTGGACCTGAAAGTCTTAACTACAGCCACAAATAAGAAAGAGTTCTGTTGGTATGGAAAGTGCAAATAAAAATTTGACTTTTATTCATTGCAGACAGTATAAATCCAACATATTTGGTTTTGTCTGGGGAGCTTCATTTCATTTGTTAATATACCTCCATTCCTGCATTTCAGGCCTGCAGCACAGTTTAAAAAAAAACTTGGGACAGGGGAGATTTATGAGGTTAAAAAAACCTAAATAATGATGTGATATCAAACAGGTGATGTCAACAGGTGATTCAAATCATGATTTGGTACAAAAGCAGTATTCACAAAAGGCTTAGTCTTTGAGGAGCAAAGATGGATCTCCAGTTTGTCAACAAATGTGTGAGAAAGTTATTATAATTTTAAAAAACAATGTACCTCAAAGCAATACTGAAAAGGGATTTGCATATTTCGCCCTCTACAGTGCATAATATCATTAAACAATTCAAGGAATCAGGAGAAATTTAAGCACATAAAGGGCAAGGACTTAAGCCTAAGATAAACACCTGTGGTCTCCAATCCCTCATACGGCACTGCTTCAAGAACCGCCCTTTATCAATAGCTGATATAACCACATGGGTGAGGGATTACTTTGTCAAACCTTTGTCAAGCACTACAATACAGAGTTACATGCACAAATGCCACTTAAAATTTTACTGTGCAAAAAAAGCATCTGTGGCATTAAGTTCTCTGGACTCTGAAACATCTAAGATGGACCAACACATAGCAGAAATGTATTGTGGTCAGACAATCAGTATTCCAGATTTTTTATAATGCATTTTCTCCCCTTTTTTTCCCTTTTAGCGTGTCCAATTGCCCGATTGCGTCATGCTTCCTCTCCACCAATGCCTCCTCTGATTGAGGAGAACTAAGCTAACCTACGTCCCCTCCGACTTGTGGGCAGCAGCCGTATGCCTTTTGTCACCTACACTTTGACAAGTGCAATGTGGATCAGCACTGTGTATGGATAGACACACCCTGACAGCACTCTTTTCCCCGTCTCTGTGCAGGCGCCATCAATCAGCCAGCAAAGGTCATAATTGCATTAGTTAAGGGAGAGTCTCTATCTGGCTTAATATCCCACCCCTATCTGAACAACATTATTGTATGTGTGGTTTTACCGCTGTGCCACCTGAGCAGCTTCCAGATCTTTTTAGGAAGAAATAGACACTGAGTGCTCAGGACCAAAGACTAAATGGACCATCCAGACTATTATCAGCAACAATTCCAAAAGCCAGGGTCTGTCATGGTATGGCACATGTCAGTGCCCTAAAGTTAATTTACACTTCTGTGATGGCTTCATTAATACAGAAAAGTACAATGAGATCGTAGATCAACGTATGCTGCCTTCAAGATGTCATTTTTCCAGGTATGTCCATGCATTTTTCAACAAGACAATGCAAAACCACGCGCTGCAGAACTGCAGACTGCCCTGTCTGCAGTCCTGACCCTTCCCAAATAAAGAATGTTTGGAGAGTTTTGGAATGAAAAATGTGATACCAACAACCCTGTACTGTTGCACAGCTTGCACAATATGTGTTTGCTGAAAGAATAGAACAAAATAACACCTAAAACACTTAATTGCTTGGTATTCTCGGTGCCAAAATGTCTTGTAAGTGTTGTGAGAATGAATGGCAACATTATGAAGTGGTAAATGCTGTAATGGCACAATGTTTTTTGGAATAGGTTGCAGGTCTGAAATGCAGGAATGGAGGTATATTAACAAATGAAGTGAAGTTCACTAGACAAAACCTAAAACATCTTGAGTTCATACTGTCTGCAATTAAGTCAAAGTCAAAGTAAATGTAATAAACACTGCAGTTTTACATTCGGAAGTCTTCAGACAAGCATTGTGGTAAACCATTACAGTCTTCTTCCCATTACACAAGGGAAACCACTAACACCACCTCCCATACACACACCTACACAATCAAACACGGGGGCTTTCCTATCACAATATTAACCTTTTAGGTATACTAATACTGATAAGCGTGAAAGCACCCACAAACCTACCTGTAATTTAAAGTGACAGCATTACGACAAGCACTCCCAACTGAGACAATTTCAAATGGGAGGCATAGCTCTTGTATTGCTCCTCATATTCACCTCATAATTGTTTACCAAGTGGCAAGGACAGTTTAAGGTCACTTGAGTTGGATATATGGCAGTGCATGAGGCAGTGTATTCAGAGAGGGTTGAACCCCAGTCCCCCGAACTCATGTTGCTGTGTGGCTGTACCACTGTGCCACCTATTATCTAGATAAAGTGCAGCAATTACAGGCTGAGTATATTTATGCACCAAAAGTGAAGAAATATTTTAAATAACATCATGACAACTAAGCAACGCCATTAACCCCTTAAACCACGGGTGTCAATTTCATCATCAAACTCAGGGCCGATTGTAACGTATCCTGCTGTGATTGCAGTCTACCTTTTAAGTCTTGGACAATTTGTTGTTTTTCTTGGAGATGAAATTCTGTGTTTGGTGTAAAAATGCCAAATTTATACTGTATATTTATAATGTATATCTACATTTACACTGATCAGCCATAACATTAAAACCACCTCCTTGTTTCTACACACATTGTCCATTTTATAAGCTTCACTTACCATATAGAAGCACTTTGTAGTTCTACAATTACTGACTGTAGTCCATCTGTTTCTCTACATACTGTTTTAGCCTGCTTTCACCCTGTTCTTCAATGGTCAGGACCCCCACAGGATCACCACAGAGCAGGTATTATTTGGGTGTTGAATGATTCTCAGCCCTGCAGTGATACTGACATGGTGGTGGTGTGTTAGTGTGTGTTGTGCTGGTACAAGTGGATCAGACACAGCAGCGCTGCTTGAGTTTTTAAATAGCTTGTCCACTCTATTAGCCCCTCCTACCTAGTTTGTCCACCTTGTAGATGTAAAGTCAGAGACGATCGCTAATCTATTGCTGCTGTTTGAGTTAATCATCTTCTAGATCTTCATCAGTGGTCACAGGACGCCGCCACGGGGCGCTGTTGGCTGGATATATTTTTGGTTGGTGGACTATTCTCAGTCCATCAGGGACAGTGAAGTGTTTAAAAACTCCATCAGCATTGCTGTGTCTTATCCACTCATACCAGCACAACACACACTTACACACCACCACCATGTCAGTGTCAGTGAGAATGACCCACCACCCAAATAATATCTGCTCTGTGGTGGTCCTGGGAGAGTCCTGACCATTGAAGAACAGCATGAAAGCAGGCTAAAAACAGATGGACTACAGTCAGTAATTGTAGAACTACAAAATGCTTCTATATGGTAAGTGGAGCTGATAAAATGGACAGTAAGTGTAGAAACAAGGAGGTGGTTTTAATGTTATGGCTGATCGGTGTATCTACATTTATATTATGCTTCTTTACCACAGACACGGCCTCATGACACAAGAGACGTAACGCACAAACTTGTATTCACTTTCCCATCTTTTATTACATTTCCTCCTTAAATTTTCTCTTCTTGTACATTTTGGGATTATTTGTAAATATTTCTCAACATCACTTGTTGGAAAACCGCCTCAGTTAAACGCTGATGTGGTAACACTGCCATCTAGTGGTGGGATGCAGTCACTTTGTGGGTTACAAAATCAGCATGCATTGTGGGAGATGCAACTGTTGGTTGCTTTGGAAGAAGCATCTCCACCTGGGAATCAAGCCCAGGACCTTTTCACTGTGAGGTGACAATGATACCCACTGAGCCACAGTGCCACCCACTGAGCCACAGTATCCCCCGCCCCCCCCCCCATATGCATTTTTATTTCTATTCATCTGTTGCCCATTGATGCTGATTTGTTAATGTGATATTATTGTTTTGATGGCATGCTTTTGGAGAAAGTACAACTTTACTTTTATTAACTGTTGTTTGTAAGCTTTACTGTGGCATGTTTTACCTAGGTGTGGGTTTTTATACTGCCCATAGGTGTGAGTCAGTGAGTGGCTGAGTATGTGTTGCAATGAAAAGTGCTTCATCTAAGGTGTAGTTCTGCCTTGTGCCCAATGTTTAGATTTGGATTACAAATCAACACAAACCACAAACCTGATCAGGATAAAGTGGTTATTGCAGCTCAATAAATGAAAAGAGTTTTAGATTGTAAAACACACTAATAATTAAAAATTAAATAATATGTGTTTTGTAATAGGTCAGCACGGTGGCTTAGTGGGTAGCACTGTCGCCTCACAACAAGAAGGTCCTGGGTTTGATTCCCAGCCGAGGTGGTCCGGGTCCTTTCTGTGTGGAAATTGCACGTTCTCCCTGTGTCTGCGTGGGTTTCCTTCGGGAGCTCCGGTTTCCTCCCACAATCCAAAAACATGTAGTCAAGTTAATTGGAGACACTGAATTCCCCCTCTATAGGTGAATGTGTGTCTGTGTGTGTCTGCCCTGCAATGCTGTCCTGCTGTGCACTTTAGTCAAACTTTGTAGATACACTATTACTAACATCTGTTGCTTTGAACAGTTTTAGAAACTGCTCTGCTACCCTGTCCATCAGTGGAATGGGACCACCATGCAAAGCAATGACTCTCCAATGGCTTGATGGTGGGTGCTGTCTGTCCTGGTATGAGTGTAGGGTTTTTTTTTTAAACAAGGTACACCTACTGGCCAGATATTTTTGCACACTAATCTCTTGAAGCAGCTTGTAGGTGTAGTGTTAAATATAGCTTATGTTGTCCTCCCACAATTTGTTACTCATTTTTTAGTTCTGAGTCAGCAGTAGTATTTGATCACAGTACATGAAGTGTTATTTATGCTTAGTAAACTATCATCACACTTACTACTGTGCAAGCAGTTGCTTGGAATTGTCCACTACTCTAATAAAATCTGCTCAGTGGGGGGTCTGGTGGTGGTTCCTGTGCATTGTCAGAAAGGGAAATGGTAAATGGCAGATCGTGCACAGATTCGAATAGGCTACCGTTTGTAAGTACAGTATATACTTATACCTACCACTTGCACATCAACCTACTAGGCAAAAGGCCAGATAAGGCAAGACAAGGCAAGTTTGTATAGCACCTTTCATACACAGTGGCAATTAAACATGCTTGAGATCTAGAACCTCAAAAAGGCTTTTTGCAAATATAGTTACAATTAAAAGAACCTGAAATTAAAACCAGAGGAGTAAAATGTTTTACATAAAGAATATAAACTAAAAAAAATAGTAAATTAGGTTATTTTATGTGAAACATAAAAGGATTTTAAAATAAAGATAATAAAACATAAAAATAACTTATTTAGGCTAAAATGCAGTAATAAGAGATAGATAGATAGATAGATAGATAGATAGATAGATAGATAGATAGATAGATAGATAGATAGATAGATAGATAGATAGATAGATAGATAGATAGATAGATAGATAGATAGATAGATAGATAGATAGATAGATAGATTCTTTATTGATCCCGAAGGAAATTAGAGTCCCAGTAGCATTATCAAATCAAATCAAATCCACACTATAAAGAAAAAAATTACAGCAATATAAATTTGAAAAAGTACAAACACTTTTGACAGATTGAATGTAACCTGAGTTTTACATATACTGCATAGCTACAGAGCAGTTATTAATGATGAGGATGGATTGAGTGTAAATAAACTAAATAAACAAATGGAATGGAATTAAAAAGTGCAGGAAGGTGCAGTTCCAAGTATATAATATATGGTATAGATTAAATATAGATTAAATATTAAATATAAAGTGATGTGAGTGCAAAATTTAGAGCTCAGTCATAAGCACAAAACAAGAGTAAAGTTTTTAACCTTTATTTAAACATGTTACATTTGGGGCACATCTAATATCTTCTGGCAGTCTGTTCCAGTTATATGCAGCGTAACAGCTAAATGCTGCTTCACCATGTATAGTTTGGACTCTGGGCTCAACTAGCTGACCTGAGTCCATGGATCTAAGAGATCTACTGGGTTTCTATTCTCTAAACAGGGAAACCTCACCCGGCCCGGACACGGAAAGGATTGACAGATTGATAGCTCTTTCTCGATTCTGTGGGTGGTTGTGCATGGCCGTTCTTAGTTGGTGGAGCGATTTGTCTGGTTAATTCCGATAACGAACGAGACTCCGGCATGCTAAATAGTTACGCGGCCCTCCGCGGTCGGCGTCCAACTTCAGGGACAAGTGGCGTTCAGCCACGCGAGATGGAGCAATAACAGGTCTGTGATGCCCTTAGATGTCCAGGGCTGCACGCGCGCCACAATGCTTGGATTAGCGTGTGCCTACCCTACGCCGAGAGGCGCGGGTAATCCTCTGAACCCCACTCCTGATTAGGACTGGGGATTGCAATTATTCCCCATGAACGAGGAATTCCCAGTAAGCGCGGGTCATAAGCTCATGTTGATTAAGTCCCTGCCCTTTGTATACATCGTTTGATAAAAAACAGAAAAAACATGTTCTCTACACATATCTGAGATATATTCTGGGCTGGAACCGTTCAGTGACTTATATACTAGTAGCAGCACTTTCTGTAACTCTATTCTGTAACTAAGTTATGTGCTCTGTTCTCTTCATCTTGATTAAAACTCTAGCAGCAGCGTTCTGAATGAGCTGTAACTGTTTAATGGTATTTTTAAGAAGTCCAGTTAAGAGACCATTAGAACAGTCCACCCTACTGGAAATAAAAGCATGGATGAGCTTCTCTAGATCTTGTTGGGACACCAGACCCTTGATTCTGGATGATCGGAGGTTGTTTTGGTGATGGTTTAGATCCTTTTCTTTTTGCTGTTTTGGACTTATTTAATTGTAGAACATTTTGGCTCATACAGTTATTTATGTGCTCCAGACACTGACACAGAGATGAACCCCCAAACTCAGCCCACCCGCTCAGTCATTTTCCGTGCCCCAACAGAGTGTAGACACCCAGTTGGCCAATAGCACAGCTAAGATTCAAAGTTGGACTTCAGCAATGGAGGTCTAGCCATTTGACCACTGCACCACGTGTGCCAAAATACCTTTTAAATCATAAACCTGTAACTAAATATCAAAACAAAAAAACATTTTAATCAATTTAGGGTAGAAATAATAATAATTATATCATTATTATTACTTTTTTTCTATTTTATTTATGCATTTTCTCCCCAATTTAGCGTAGTCAATTTGTCTTCCGCTGCTGGGAGATCCCTGATTGCAGTCGAGGTGGGTATTTTGCTGCTCACGCCTCTTCCGACCCACGCCCAGCCCTTAGCGTAACCCTTTTTCACCTATTCACTGTGCACAGGCGCCTCTCTATCTGCCAATCAGGGTCCTTACACAGCGTTTAAAGATCCCACCCACATAGTCCGGTCATCCCGCCCTAGCAGAGACGTGTCTGCTGCAGGCACTACCAATTATGCCCGCTAGATGGCACCCAGCCGACCTGTGGCAATGCTGAGTTTCAAACCGAGGAGTTCAGAATTTCGGCGCTGGTGTGCTAGCAGAATATCCACCTAGGCGCCATTATTACTTTTTATTATTATTATTACTGTTGTTGTTGTTGTTATTATTATTTTTATTATTATTATTATATTTCTTTAGATATCATCTTTAATACAGCAGTAGTTCAAAGTGCTTTACATGACAAAAAAAGGCACAAATACAATAAATCAAATAAAAGCATTAAATAATAAAAAAGTAAAAAAATAAAAAACATAAATGCTTAAACAAATTAATGAATACACTGTAAATTAGCATGTCAGTGCCATCAGAGTTTTTTTTTTATGCTAGTCATGCTGTTTTGAGATGCCTGTATTTGTGTTATGACTGGGGATTTAACCCCATCTTCAAAAATACCATCAAAACCCTATATTCTCATGAATAACCTGTATTTCAGTAATGATGGGGAAATCAACTCTATCCTAAATGGCAATTTTCATGCCAATTTCCCAAGCACAAAGTGACCTCCACATTTAGCTTTAGATGAATATTTTGTTCATGTGTGGGGTGAGGAACGTCACATCACTGCAGCACACTGCCAGCAGCACTTCTGTCCATTTCTATATATCACATTTAATATGAAGTCCATTATCCTCCAAGGCAGCTTGCCAATGGTTACATCTTATGAGGACTGTCAGAATGAAGCAATATTCTCCAGACAGAATTGATAAGAAGCATAATCATACTCAAGTAGTTATCAGGACAATTACTTTTACATTTACTCTGAGATGTTTTTAAGGAACTGCATTTTACCTTGAGTTTCATTTCTTCATTTCTTCCTTTCCGTTTCCCCCGTGTATTTACCAAATGAATTTTTTAATTCAGTTTGTTTTTGTTTGTGCTAAGCTGCAGTTGTCATCAAGTCCAATGGATGATGCACTTTTTAATAATATAAAATATAATCAATAATTGTATTACTTCAGCCAGATATGATGAGTAAGCTTAGACTAAGCATTTAATTTAATTTATGTTTTGTCTTATTTATTTTAACCCACATTTTTCTATTTGAGTCATAGCTAATACCAACCCACCAGCTGAGTCTCACATAATTCCACATAAATGACACTTATCAGCCTGAGAGATCGTGAGTAAAAATTGTTGCTCCACCTACTCAAACTGCAGTGTAGCTGATATCTCATGGAACAAAGAGATGCTCATGATTGGCCATTGTCATAGCTGACAGGGGAAACAGGAAACTAACTATAGTGCCCAGTGACCAGGGTCTGTTTTACTCAACCTAAAGGTATTCACATGTGGGCAAATAAACTGAACACAACAGGTTGACTAAACTTGTGACTCTAAGTTTGAGATCGGCACCAGGTTTAGTGTCACGAATCAAGCGTCAATGCTCTTGGAGTTTGTTTATGTGTCACGCCCCTCTCTCCAGGAGCACATGTTTGGAGTGTTCATATTTAGGGGCAAGCCAACGCCCCTTCACTGTGATTGGTCCCCTGCTAATTAGCCACAGCTGCACCTCGTTTGAGGTAATAAGCTCATGGCCTTCATTTAAGAAGGGAGCTTGGGATCAGTCAGTTGGAGACTATTTTCATTTTGGTTTGTTTGCGTCCAACCTCATGCATTGGTTTGCACAGTTTTGTCTTTAGCCCCTGTCCATGTTTGGAAGTTTTGTTTACAGTTAGTCTTGTTCATGTTTTGTGTTAGTCAATGTACTTTGTTAGCAAGTATTAGCTTAGCTCAGGGTTTAGGTTCATGTTTCATGTGTTTAGCATTAGTGTAGCATTTAGTTTAGCCTTAGCACTGTTCATGTGTGTTTAGATTAGCTTTAGATTAGCATTTAGTATAGTTTGTGTGTTTGTATCTGGTCTGGTCTTGTGTTTCCCTGTCTGGTGTTTTGTACTTATAAATAAATGTTTGCTTAACTCTCTCTGTGTGTGTCTGCCCCTCTTGTCTTGTCCTGGCTCAAATTCATTACATTTAGGTCCTCAGTTAATTATAATAATAATAATACAATTAATGAATAAGAAGTTGATAGAACAAAGCATCTTCTAATTGTGATACTTAATATTTGAGCTCATTTGCAAGATCAAATCTTACACACTGACTAAATTATTTATAATAGGTGTGTTTGAAAACCTAGGGAGCTCTCTACATAGACAGCATTTTACGTCACCCTCAATTGCTTAGACAATATACTGTCAAGGTACTGTAAGTCGCTTTGTATAAAAACGTCCACTAAATGTTGAAAATGTAAATGTATAACATCTAGGCACACAAAGCACATGACAGACTTGCTATTTCATTTAAAACATTTCATTTATTGAAATAACTCAGCATTTTAAATCAACAAGTGATTCATTTTACAACTCAAACAAATGAAGGTGTTTTGAGCCTTAAAATAAGGTTCAGCCTCATTATTTCATATATGTTAACATTTTTACTGCTGTATTGTTACAATACACTGTAGTCACAAGAGCAATTGTTCAATTACATTCCTCATAAAAACCTTTTTTTTCACATTTTTTAAACATTAACATTTGACATTCACTGATTAAAAACTGTGTAAACCTGTTGAGGCATTTTACCAACTTATGATTGGCTATAAAAATAAATAATCAAATCAATAAATAACTTCCATCCATCCATCCATTATCTTCCGCTTATCCGGGGTTCGGGTCGCGGGGGCAGCAACCTAAGTAGAGAAACCCAGACCTCTCTCTCCCCAGCCACCTCTTCCAGCTCAACTGGGGGGATTCCGAGGCGTTCCCAGGCCAGCTGGGAGATATAATCTTTCCAGCGTGTCCTGGGTCTTCCCCGTGGTCTCCTCCCAGCTGGACTTGCCTGAAACACCTTCCTAGGGAGGCGCTCAGGAGGCATCCTTACCAGGTGTCCGAACCACCTCAACTGGCTCCTTTCCACGCGCAGGAGTAGCGGCTCGACTCCGAGTCCCTCCCGGATGACCGAGCTTCTCACCCTATCTCTAAGGGAGAGCCCAGACACCCTGCGGAGAAAACCCATTTCGGCCGCTTGTACTCGCGATCTCGTTCTTTCGGTCATTACCCAAATCTCATGACCATAGGTGAGGGTAGGAACATAGACCGACCGGTAAATCGAGAGCTTTGCCTTATGACTCAGCTCTTTCTTCACCACCACAGACCGGTAGAGAGTCCGCATCACTGCTGACCCTGCACCGATCCGCCCGTCAATCTCCCGTTCCATCTTACCATCACTCGAGAACAAGACCCCGAGATACTTAAACTCCTCCACTTGAGGCAAGAACACGTCCCTGACCCAGAGAGGACAATCCACCGTTTTCCGGCTGAGAACCATGGCCTCAGATTTGGAGGTGCTGATTCTCATCCCAGCCGCTTCACACTCGGCTGCAAACCGATCCATCAAGAGCTGGAGTTCACAGTTCGATGACGCTAACAGGACCACATCATCTGCAAACAGCAGTGACGTGACTGTGAGGTCACCAAACCGGACCCCCTCCATCCCCTGGCTGCGCCTAGAAATTCTGTCCATATATATTATGAACAGAATCGGTGACAAAGGGCAGCCCTGACGGAGTCCAACTCTGACTGTAAACCAGTCTGACTTACTGCCGGCCATGCGAACCAAACTCCTACTCCGCTTGTACAGGGACTGAATGGCCCGTAATAAGGAGCCATGTACCCCGTATTCGCGAAGCACCCTCCACAAAATACCTCGAGGAACACAGTCGAATGCCTTCTCCAAGTCCACAAAACACATGTAGACTGGTTGGGCAAACTCCCATGAACCCTCGAGGATCCTGCAGAGAGTAAAGAGTTGATCCAGTGTTCCACGGCCAGGACGAAATCCGCATTGTTCCTCCTGAATCTGGGGTTCGACTATCAGCCGGACTCTCTTCTCCAGTACCCCTGCGTAGACCTTACCAGGGAGGCTGAGGAGTGTGATTCCTCTGTAATTGGAACACACCCTCCGGTCCCCTTTCTTAAAAAGGGGCACCACCACCCCAGTCTGCCAGTCCAGAGGCACTGCCCCCGATGACCACGCAATGTTGAAAAGGCGTGTCAGCCAAGACCGCCCTACAACATCCAGAGCTTTAAGGAACTCTGGGCGGATCTCATCCACCCCTAAAGCCCTGCCACCAAGGAGCTTCTTAACTTCCCTAGCAACTTCAGCCCCAGTGATGGGAAACTCCTCTCCCGAGTCCTCTGGCTCTGCCTCCTCTGTGGAGGGCCTGTTGGTGGGATTGAGAAGGTCCTCGAAATATTCCTTCCACCTCCTAATGACGTCACCAGTCGATGTCAACAGTGCACCACCTCCACTGTATACCGTGTTAGTGGCACACTGTTTTCTCCTCCTGAGTCGCCTGACAGTTTGCCAGAATCTTCTTGGAGCCGATCGAAAGTCACTTTCCAAAGCCTCACCGAACTCTTCCCATGCCCGTGTTTTTGCCTCTGCGACACACAAAGCCGTGGATCGCTTGACCTGTCGGTACCTGTCAGCTGCTTCTGGAGTCCCACAGGCCAACCATACCCGATAGGAGTCCTTCTTCAGCTTGACGGCATCTCTCACCCGGGGTGACCACCACCGGGTTCGAGGATTACCGCCACGACAGGCACCAACGACCTTGCGACCACAGCTCCGATCGGCCGCCTCGACAATAGAGGAACGGAACATGGCCCATTCAGACTCAATGTCCCCCTCCTCCCCCGGGATGCGGTTAAAGTTCTGACGGAGGTGAGAGTTGAAAGTCTGTCTGACGGGTTCTTCTTCCAGACGTTCCCAGCAAACCCTCACTATACGTTTGGGCTTGCCTGGTCTGACCGGAATCTTCCCCCGCCATCTGATCCAACTCACCACCAGGTAGTGATCAGTTGACAGCTCAGCTCCTCTCTTCACCCGAGTGTCCAAGACACATGGCCGCAGGTCTGATGACACAACAACAAAGTCGATCATCGAACTGCGTCCCAGGGTGTCCTGGTGCCATGTGCACTTATGAACACCCTTGTGCTTGAACATGGTGTTCGTGATGGACAGACTGTGATTTGCACAGAAGTCCAACAACTGAACACCCCTTGGGTTCAGATCGGAAAGGCCGTTCCTCCCAATCACGCCTTTCCAGGTCTCACTGTCATTGCCCACGTGAGCGTTGAAGTCCCCCAGTAGGACAACCGAGTCACCAGGAGGAGCCCCCTCCAGCACCCTCCTCAGAGACTCTAAGAAGGCTGGGTACTCTGAACTGCCATTTGGCGCATAAGCACAAACCACAGTCATAACCCGTTCCCCAACCCGAAGGCGTAGGGAAGCTACCCTCTCGTCCACCGGAAAAAACCCCAGCGTACATGCGTCAAACTGAGGGGCTACGAGAAGACCCACACCTGCTCGACGCCTCTCACCATGGGCAACTCCAGAAAAGAACAGAGTCCAGCCCCTCTCAAGGAGATTGGTTCCAGAGCCCGAGATGTGCGTTGAGGTGAGCCCGACTATATCTAGTCGGTATCTCTCAACCTCCCGCACCAACTCGGGCTCCTTCCCCGCCAGTGAGGTAACATTCCAAGTTCCAAAAGCCAGTTTTAGCAGCCGGGGATCGTGACGCCAAGGCTCCCGCCTCCGGTCACTGCCCGATCCACAATGCACCGAACCCCCATTACTACCCCTCCCACAAGTGGTGAGTCCATGGGAGGGGGGACCCATGTAACTCCTTCGGGCTGGGCCCGGTCGGGTACCATGGGAGAGTACCCGACCACCAGGCGCTCGCTGGCGAACCCCTCCCCCGGGCCTGGCTCCAGGGTGGGGTCCCGGTAACCCTAATCCGGGCAGGGTACACAGGTTCCTGTTATTTTTCTTCATAGATGTTCTTTGGACCACTCTTTGTCTGACTTGTCACCGAGGACCAATTTGCCTTGGGAGACCCTACCAGGAGCTTTTGCCCCAGACAACATAGCTCCTGGGATCATTCAAGCATGCAAACCCCTCCACCACGATAAGGTGGTGATCCAAGGGTAAATAACTTCTATAATAAATAAATACTGCTCTTAGAATAGTACAATAAATATAAAAGCTAGTATAATAAATACAGAGTTTTCTGTTTAGCAGTGACTGAAGATGTACTGTATGAATTCTATGTAGAATGGAAATCCTTTCCTTCTCTTTGTATACTTGGCATTGCATTTTTTCTTTTCCTTTTGAAAAAAACAAAGAAACATTAGGAAATCTTGTTTAGTTTATAGATGTTTGCTTAACGTTCTCAAAAATAAATGGCAATGGCATATTGTATCAAACGGGTTCTTAAGGGACAAAATCCCCTGTCAAAGGTACAACACTGTATTCCATATATATGTATACACACAC
Source organism: Trichomycterus rosablanca (assembly GCF_030014385.1). Lineage (NCBI taxonomy): Eukaryota > Metazoa > Chordata > Actinopteri > Siluriformes > Trichomycteridae > Trichomycterus > Trichomycterus rosablanca. Next base: position 21,062,070 of record NC_085988.1, read on the forward strand.
ACACACGCACAAACTGATTGTTTTACTACCTCATTATTGTAAATACTATACTTTTTATTGTTATTATTTTGCACTGTTTTTATTAATATTTAATTCTATTCTATTCTACTACTTGTTAATGACTCACTAAATGGTTTAGGACCTTACTACCTCTGTGATATGATGTAAGTGTTAAACCCCAGTAAACACCTCATATCATTAGGGTCTGGTATTGTGCTGATACTAAAAATAACAACAACGGTAAGTCAGCATTTAGTAGCTAAATGCTGCCCTCTTTTAAAACACATTCTTAGAAGAGATGAGAACTGTACAAACTCATCAAACGCAAACTAGAAACATTGTACTGTACATTATTGCCTTATAAATGTATCAAGTAGCAATTAATTTAAGTTTCATTTACAATGTGTTTAACATATTCTAATTATATATAAAAAATCATATTAGTTATAAAAATAATCAATTGTGGTTTTTATTGACTTATTGGAGCCAGAGATTAATGATTATTATTATTTTCATTTTTCCCTTGTCTCTCAATGTGGTGGCTAAGGAAAGCTGCAGACTATGATGCTCCCTGGCCAACATACATTTAGTCGCTGATCGCTTTTTATCACCTGCCATTGGTGGATTTCATCACAAAACACTATACATAGGTCAGTGATAGCTCATTTAGTCGCCAACTGCTTTTTGTCACCTGCCAGTGGTGGATCTCATCACAGAACAATGCTATATAAAGATCAGTGGTAGTTCAGCAGTTAAGGCTCTGGTCTAGTGATCAAAAGGTCACAGGTTCAAGCCCCACCACCGCCAAGGTGCTGATGTTAGGCAAGGCCCTTAACCCTCACTTTCTTGCATTGTATTCAGTTACATAAGCGTTAAGTCACTGGATAAAAGTGTATACATATACATCATTCTTCCACCACCTGTGTCAGTGCCTAGACCAATTCAGTGAGCAGAAACCCCATTACCCCCCTTCCCTCCCTGAGACTCAGCCAAATCTGTCTGTTTGATGCCCAGCCAGCACTGCTGAGTGTACAAGTGTATTAGACCTAAGCAGAGATCTTTAACAGTGAGTTTTCATTTTCTATATCCACTACAATCTTGCCACTGCAACCCATTGCAACTGAGTGAAACACACTCTCAAACATTTAAATACTTATTCACACCTTTGGGCATTTAAAAGCAGCCAAACCATCTACTGGCACAGACCAGAAAATATCTAAAACTTCTCATGTGCAGTGATTAAAGTGGAGTGTCATGTCCTTAAGACACACATTACAGTGTACCACTACCTTTACCTGCTTTTACACCATGCCACTATTTTAAGACAAGAATAAAAACAAAAAAAAACCTGGATATTCAAGTTACCCCTTTAGAGTATTTTTATTTTTATCAGTGTTAATACGTTGCTATCTAATGTGACTCGGTTGAATTAATGTTTTGATGTTAAAGTATTAAACAAAAACATTAAAAATAAAATTATATAGTCTAAACATACCTCAGTATTAGTTGAGAGCAATAATTTCAGATTGCTTTTCAGTTTCTTCAGAGTCTCCAGAGTCTTCTGGGATTTATTTGTAGTTAGATTTTCATTGATTGAAATGAGCAGGTCTCTCATTGTTTCCTCAGAACAGGTACACTGTTGTTAAATAATTAACATAAAAAGGTTTGCTTATTGTTTACCTGCATATACTGTATATGTTCATATTTGATATATATATATATATATATATATACACACATATATACAGTATATATACACACACACATATATACAGTATATGTGTATATATTATTTTACCTACCCAGAGAGTGTCATTAAATAATCTGACCTTGGATTTCTGAGAAAGAGATAGAGAAAAAGCTATGAATACATGCTTTAACAGAAGACACCTTGCCTATTATGAATTAATATACAATACCATAAAACATGTTATTTAATAATTTACTTACAAATTTAGTGTGATTTCTTAGGCGACTCAGATCATCCAGCATCTCGCGATAGATGGCCTTCTTGACATCAGGCAAGCTTGCAGTCATGCTAACAGAAAGTGTGATGAGAAAAATAAATATCCTCATGGTTTCCCTTCTCAAAGATGCTTTCTAGTGATAAGTGTAGTTCTGTGCTGTTGTTTTATATGTGCAACACAGGAAGTCTGTTCATCACACTAAGGCCAAAAAAAACACACCATGAACTCATGTTGGGGGGAAAACTCATTTAACCACTCCCTGCCTACATATAGTGACAATGATTTGGAGTGTTTTTTTTTTTTAGGGGCAAGCCAACGCTCCCTCACTGTAATTTGTTTCCTGCTAATTAGCCTCAGCTGCACCTCATTTAAGGTAATAAGTTCATGGCATTTACAGTTTTTCTCAGTCGATTTGGTTCATTTCTCAGATCAGAATTGAAATTCTCAAAACTGTTCATTCAATCTCCACATCTCCTTGTCACTTGTGCAGATCATAATAGCATTTCTCATTGTGTTTCACATTTTGCGAATGCTTTTGTACATTCATGCAAATGGTCATGTACAATTGTCTGCTGTTTTTTGCATTATCAATTGCTTATGTCATGTTTATCAAAATGTGTTCTACTGATTGTCTGTTGAATTGTCTTACCCTCCAAAACATTTAGGCTTTGGGTCATTGCCTAGGTCATTACATGCAAAAGTGCTGAACATGTTGTCATAATCTCTCAGGCATAATTTGTACATTTCTATGAAACTTTTTTGGTAAATTTTGGTAATTTATCATAAATTGATTAAATTGTTCTCAGGTAAATCTTGGCTTTCAGTTAAGAAGGGGAATTTGTGAAGGTTTAGATCAACCAATGGTCAAACAGCTCTCAACCATAGGTCAGAGGTACATCTCATGAACCTTCAATTGACAAACATATAGACACAAAACATTGCAAGGTCACAAAGTCTCACAATGAAAAGACAAGGCCGTGTACAGGGTGAACAGCCAAGAAGAGGGGTAAGGCGTAGGAGAGTCCATGCCACTCTAACACCATCAGGCAATGGTTTGCCAATCATTATAGAATGCTGATGGAATTCCTCCCACCCTACTCCCCATTCCTGAACCCAATTGAGGAGTTCTTCTCAGCCTGGAGATGGAAGGTGTACGATCACCAGCCGCACACCCAGATGAACCTGCTGACTGCCATGGATGCAGCTTGTGAGGATATCACAGCAGATGCCTGCAGAGGCTGGATTAGGCACTCCAGGAGATTCTTTCCACGCTGCATTGCAAGGGAAGATATCCAGTGTGACGTGGATGAAAACATGTGGCCCAACAGAGAGGAGCATCAGGATGTATAGAAAAGAAAGCACTATAATTCCTTAAGTTGTTGTCTCAAGTTGTTTTGAATGTTTAGAGTAAGTTTCTAATTTTGTAGTTTTTCCTCTGTGTTATAGAGTGCTGCCAAACAGTTGTCTGTCTTTCCTGAATTTCTATCTGATTTTTTTGTCAACAAATTGCAGTGCGAACAATACAGTAAAAGAATATTACTGTATAAATTTGATTCCAGTCCAATTTCTTGCTGTCAGTCTCCCACATACAGTCATGTGTAACTTTGTGTTCTGTGTAAGTTTGTATTTTGTGTGTAACACGTACCGTTTCAATTGATATGCCACAGAATGTGCAGCGTTCTTGTAATCAAAAGCTTAGCTGGTTTCCATCAGAATATACTTACAGTGTACACTGTTGCACTGACATGACTAAGTATTTTTACTGCCTTGTTCATAGGCAATGACACACAGACTAGACATTCTGATGGCACTGACAAGTTGATTGACATAAATATTTGCTTTTGAGGCACAAACAAAGAATTGTGAGCAAGGTACGTGCTTTTGCAGGTATTTCATTAAGTTTTGCTGTTTGCACTAACTGTTTTGAGAAATGCACTTGTTGTGATGCCAATGTAAATCATGATGTGAGAAATGTACCAAATCGACTGAGAAAAACTGTAAGAAGTGAGCTTGGGCTCATTTACCAGATGCTTTTATCCAAAGCATCTTAAAGTACTGTGACAATATAGGGTCTAAGCAATTGAGGGTTAAGGGCCTTGCTCAAGGGCCCAACAGTGGCAACCTGGCAGTGGTGGGGCTTGAACCAGCAACCTTTGGATTACTAGTCCAGTACCTTAACCTCTAGGCCACAACTATCCTATAGACAGGATCAGTCAGTTGAAGATTATTTTTATTTTGGTTTGTTTGGGTCCACGCTCATGCATTGGTTTGCTCAGTTTTGCCTTTAGCCCCCTGTCCATGCCTAGAAGTCTTGTTTACAGTTAGTCTTGTTCATGTTTTGTGTTAGTCAGTCAATGTTTTTTGTTAGCAAGTATTAGCTTAGCTTGGGGTTTAGGTTCATGTTTCATGTGTTTAGCGTTAGGGTAGCATTGAGTTTAGCCTTAGCATTGTTCATGTGTGTTTAGATTAGCTTTAGCATTTAGATTAGCATTTAGCATAGTTTGTGTGTTTGTATCTTGTCTGGTCTTGTCTTGTTTCCCTGTCTGGTGTTTTGTACCTATAAATGTTTGTTTAACATCTCTGTGTGTGTGTCTGCCCCTCCTGTGTTGTCCTAGCTCAAATTCGTTACATTTAGGTCCTCAGTTAATTATAATAATACAATTAATAAATAAGTTGATAGAACGAAGCGTCTTCTAATTGTGATACTTAATATTTGTGCTCATTTGCAAGCCCAGATCAAATCTTACACACTGACTAAGTTTGAGGTTGAGTAATTGTATGAATCATGTTCTTTACCTCGAGTGAAAAGATATAATTCCTTTTTTGGCTACCTCTGTCTCTAAAAACAGCTCAAATTAGTGCTAATACATTACTCACTCACCCATTACTCACCCACCCATCACCGGCCATCCTGGTGAACTTTTACCATTGTGCAATAGAAAGTATCCTGATCAGCAGTATCACAGTCTGGTATGGGAACTGCACTGTTGCGAACCGCAAGGCACTGCAACGAGTGGTGAAAGCGGCCCAGCGCATCACAGGGACTCCACTTCCACCCGTTGAGGACGTCCAGAGGAAACGCTGTCTGCGTCGAGCTCGCAGCATTCTTAAGGACTCCTCCCACCCTGCACACAGACTATTTGCCCTTCTGCCCTTTGGCAGGCGCTTCAGGAGCCTCCGGACAAGGACCACTAGATTGAGGAACAGCTTTTTCCCCAGAGCTGTCTCCATATTGAACTCTGTCCCCCCCCCCCCCATCTCTCCTGCTAGCAAGGTTGCACTACAAACATTTTTATCCTTTTTCCGCTTTGTATTTCGTTGGTACATACCTCATTTTTACATAAATCTCATATATACTGGATACATCTGTTTATTATGTTTTTACGTACTCATTCCTTGATCGTGTCCATAGCACCTTAATCACTTTAACCTGCATAGCACCTTAACATTAATCTGCACCTTAATATGTATATTGTTTTCAGCTACATATTTTGTTTATAGTATAGTTTATAGATCCTGTTTATACCACTGCTATTTACCCACTGTAAATAATGTATATCATAAATACTGTTTATTCTGCACTTTCTGCTTATTGCACTTCTGGTTAGATGCTAAACTGCATTTCGTTGCCTTGTACTTGTACATGTGTAATGACAATAAAGTTGAATCTAATTATATTACTCACCCAGTTACTCAGTCACACCTGGGGGCAATTTAGGTCAGTGAATCCATTCACTGGATTGGTTTTTGATTGTGTAAGGAAACCAGAGTACCTGCATGGCATAAAATTAAATGAGTTAGTTTATTAATGTATTTGTTCAATAATTTTACTAACTAATAAATCCTGGTCAGTACTGCCAATGGCTCAGACAACACGCAAACACTGGGTACAGGGCAGAAATACACCCTATAGTAGGCATCTCTTAGTTAACCATATATTTACTTACATCTAAAGAGAATTTAAAGGAGCCATACTATATTTTAAATGTTCTGGGAGGTATAGGGTGAGTAAATAAGTCTGAAGCTGTGGACACAGGAATAAAATGTAAACAAAAAATGTAAAAAAACCTCTACTCTACCTGCTGCACCACTGTTCCACCCTATCCTGGGGTAAAAGTGAAATAATAAATACTTGGGCTATGTCCAACACCCCATGTGACACCATTAGGCTTGAGTAAATCTTGAAGTAATCTTACTGACATAGATATCTTACTTCTTATACTATAATGATTGCATAAAGATTGTAAGGACTTGTACTGTGTACTTTTAGCTTTTGCATTTCTTATATAGTACACTGCATTTACAAGTTATATGTTCTTGAAGTTATATGTTCTGTGTTCTTGACGATTGTATAATGCAAAATAGCTTAATTAAAAAACCGAATAATAAAAAACACATGACTTGGTGAACAAACAGTTATCAAGCACCAGTTTCATAACCTAACAAGTGAACCACACCGTAGTGTATTTATTAGTACTGCATTATAAAATTAAAGAATATTTACACTTATCAGCCATAACATTAAAACCACCTCCTGGTTTCTACACTCACTGTCCATTATATCAGCTCCACTTACCATATAGAAGCACTTTGTAGTTCTACAATTACTGACTGTAGTTCATCTGTTTGTCTACATACTTTTTTAGCCTGCTTTTACCCTGTTCTTCAATGGTCAGGACCCCCACAGGACCACCACAAAGCAGGTATTATTTGAGTGGTGGATCATTCTCAGCACTGCAGTGACACTGACATGGTGGTGGTGTTTTAGTGTGTGTTGTGCTGGTATGAGTGGATCAGACACAGCAGCACTGCTGAAGTTTTTAAATGCCGTGTCCACTCACTGTTCACTCTATTAGACACTCCTACCTTGTTGGGCCACCTTGTAGATGTAAAGTCAGAGACGATCGCTCATCTATTGCTGCTGTTTGAGTTGGTCATCTTTGAGATCTTCATCAGTGGTCATAGGACACTGCCCAAAGGGCGCTGTTGGCTGGATATTTTTGGTTGGTGGACTATTCTCAGTCCAGCAGTGACAGTGAACTCCATCAGCATTGATGTGTCTGATTCACTCATACCAGCAAAACACACACTAACAAACCACCAGTCAGTGTCACTGCAGTGCTGAGAATGATCCACCACCCAAATAATACCTACTCTGTAGTGGTCCTGACCATTGAAGAACAGCATGAAAATGGTCTAACAAAGCATGCAGAGAAACAGATGGACTACAGTCAGTAATTGTAGAACTACAAAGTGTTTCTATATGGTAAGTGGAGCTGATAAAATGGACAGTGAGTGTAGAAACAAGGAGGTGGTCATAATGTTATGCCTAATCAGTGTATATAACTAATGGTTAAAGTATTGTAGTGGCACATTTGTTATATAGTATACTGCATTTACGAGTTACGTGATCTTGTATGACAATTGTATAATGCAAAATAGCTTACAAACTGACTAATAAAAGACACATGACTTGGTAATGACAAATGGTTATCGAGCAACAACCCTCATTTCATAACCTAACATACGAATCACACTGCAGTGTATTTATTAGTACTGCATTATTCAATGTATTGATTTTTTTTATTATTATTTATTCATATAACTAATGGTTCATATAGTACTATAGTGGCTTGGTTGTTAAACAATTTTAATAATGAAGTGAGTTTGGAAAAAGGCTTACAGTTTATCTAAACAAATTACTGTTTGGAAGCTAAAAAAGTCGACACACTGGTTATCTAGTTTATCTAGGTTATGACTAAAAATAACCACAACGTGCAGCTAATATAATAGGACAGTTGTAGCCTAGCGGTTAAGGTACTGGACTAGTAATCGGAAGGTCGCTGGTTCAAGCTCCACCACTGCCAGGTTGCCACTGTTGGGCCCTTGAGCAACCCTAAATTGCTTAGACAATATACTGTCAAGATACTTGTAAGTCGCTAAATGTCCGCTAAATGTTGAAAATGTAAATGTATAACATCTAGGCACACTAAGCACATGACAGACTTGCTATTTCATTTAAAACATTTCATTTATTGAAATAACTCAGCATTTTGAATCAGCAAGTAATTCATTGTACAACTCATGATACAACTCATTGTACACTCAAATGAAGGTGTTTTGAGCCTTAAAATAAGGTTCAGCCTCATTATTTTATATATGTTAAAATTTTTACTGCTGTATTGTTACAATACACTGTAGTCACAAGAGCAATTGTTCAATTGCATTCCTCATAAAAACCTTTTTTTCACATTTTTTAAACATTACCATTTAACATTCACTGATTAAAAACTGTAAACCTGTTGAGGCATTTTACCAACTTATGATTGGCTATAAAAATAAATAATCAAATCAATAAATAACTTCTATAATAAATAAATACTCATCTTAGAATAATACAATAAATATAAAAGCTGGTATAATAAATAAAGAGCTTTCTGTTTAGCAGCGACTGTAGAGGTGCTTTATGATCTCTTCGTAGAATGGAAATCCTTTCCTTCTCTGTCTATACTCGGCATTGCATTTTTTGTTTTCCTTTTGAAAAAAAAAAACAGAAAGAAACAATAGAAAATCTTGTTTAGTTTATAGATGTTTGCTTAACGTTCTCAAAAATAAATGGCAATGGCATATTGTATCAAACAGGGGTTCTTAAGGGAGGGGGGGGGTTGAGTGGGAGGTCAGGAAATATCTCTAGCCTCTTCAACACCTACTACTTGTTAATGACTCACTAAATGGTTTAGGACCTTACTACCTCTGTGATATGCTGTAAGTTTTAAACCCCAGTAAACACCTCATATCATTAGGGTCTGGTATTGTGCTGATACTAAAAATAACAACAACGGTAAGTCAGCATTTAGTAGCTAAATGCTGCCCTCTTTTGAAACACATTCTTAGAAGAGATGAGAACTGTACAAACTCATCAAACGCAAACTAGAAACATTGTACATTATTGCCTTATAAATGTATCAAGTAGCAACTAATAATAATAAGAATATAATATAATATGTAATCATATTATTTTAAAAAATAATCAATTGTGATTTTTATTGACTTATTGGAGCCTTATTGACTTATTTTTCCCTTGTCTCTCAATGTGGTGGCTTCTTATTCCCTACTGTAGTTCCTTTGCTGCTTGTATCACCACTGTTCTGGCTGAGGACAGCTGCAGACTATGATGCTCCCTGGCCAACATACATGTAGTCGCTGACCGCCTTTTTATCACCTGCCAGTGGTGGGTCTCATCACAGAACAACGCTATATAAAGATCAGTGGTAGTTCAGCAGTTAAGGCTCTGGTCTAGTGATCAAAAGGTCACAGGTTCAAGCCCCACCACCGCCAAGGTACTGATTAGGCAAGGCCCTTAACCGTCACTTTCTTGCATTGTATTCAGTTACATAAGCGTTAAGTCACTGGATAAAAGTGTATACATATACATCATTCTTCCACCACCTGTGTCAGTGCCTAGACCAATTCAGTGAGCAGAAACCCCATTGCCCCTTTTCCCTCCCTGAGACTCTGTCTGCCAAATCTGTCTGTTTGATGCCCAGCCAGCACTGCTGAGTGTACAAGTGTATTAGACCTAAGCAGAGATATTTAACAGTGAGTGTGTAAACTACATTAATTAAATCATTCACTTTTTTTTCATTTTCTATATCCACTACAATCTTGCCACTGCAACACATTGCAACTGAGTGAAACACACTCTCAAACATTTAAATACTTATTCACACCTTTGGCATTTAAAAGCAGCCAAACCATCTACTGGCACAGACCAGAAAATATCTAAAACTTCTCATGTACAGTGATTAAAGTGGAGTGTCATGTCCTTAAGACACACATTACAGTGTACCACTACCTTTACCTGCTTTTACACCATGCCACTATTTTAAGACAAGAATCAAAATAAAAATAACAAACTGGATATTCGAGTTACCCCTTTAGAACCTTTTTTAATTCTAACAGTGTTAATACGTTACTATCTAATGTGACTCGGTTGAGATACTGTTTTAATGTTAAAGTATTAAACATAAACATTAAAAATAAGATTATATAGTCTAAACATACCTCAGTACTAGTTGAGAGCAAGGCTTCCAAATTGCTTTTCAGTTTCTTCAAAGTCTCCAGAGTCTTCTGGGATTTATTTGTAGTTAGATTTTCATTGATTAACTTGAGCAGGTCTCTCATTTTTTCCTCAGAACAGGTACACTGTTGTTAAATAATTAACATAAAAAGGTTTGCTTATTGTTTACCTGCATATATATGTTCATATTTGATATATATTATATATATATATAATATTATATATATAATTTTACCTACCCAGTGAGTGTCATTAAATAATCTGACCATGGATTTCTGAGAAAGAGAGCGATAGAGAAAAAGCTATGAATACATGCTTCAACAGAAGACACCTTGCTTATTATGAATTAATATACAATACCATAAAACATGTTATTTAATAATTTACTTACAAATTTAGTGTGATTTCTTAGGCGACTCAGATC